>NW_023998414.1:20243870-20329723 GCF_014805625.2 Glossina fuscipes | reverse complement strand
CAAATTCTGAACCGATCTACACACATCTGTCTGCCCGTCAGTGTGTTGTCTATTCTGAACATTCTTCTGGCCGCAAAAATGCAGTTATCAGCTTCAAATTTGGCAAAAAATAGCAAATTCTTGAAGGCAGGTGGGCACTGAAAATGGGCTAAGGTAAAGGGATATGTCCACAATAATACGTAAATTGAGAATATCTCTGTCTTTCAAAAGGAATCAATTATTGATTATTTGCTCGCTTTTATTCACTTCGACTATGGATGCACGTGTATAAAAATAGAAAATATCGTCCACCCCCACTTCATATTATTGTGTATCGCAATTTGTTTTTTTTTCCGTCAAAACCTTTATAAGGCCCAGACACAAACTCCAAAATCTCCATAAAGTATGTACATTCTTAACCAGTGTCATTACACTACTTATGGTACAGAGCATATTAACTTAAGGCGGTCGTATGCAACGGATATAGACAGCGTCGGCTGCAGTGAAATATTTTTTGCATTACTTTAGAAAACCTCAGTCCTTGGCTGCGTCTTTCGACGCTTTGAAGTGTTGTACCCAACGAACATTGCGTTGTATTGTAGTGCGTAGAACATCAAGGAATGCCGATTCTTCTACACTGACCTGACCAAAAGAGCCAGGTTGTTCATCACTTTTCCTGTGCGCTGTGGGAGGCAACTTTGAGATTTGGCGGCGTTAAAACTTACCCTATTCACCTGACCCTACGTTTATATTTTTATAGGGTTCCGATTTAGTATGTCAATCATGGTGCAGCATTTGTTTTGCATCTCGTTGCTGCATGGACTCTACTGAATGAAAACGAGTGACGCAAGGTGCTACTGGTTTGGTCACAAGATGTCGTCAATGAATGCTATAAGGACAGGAGGAGAAAGACCAGAGCCTTGTGATACACTTGCATTTAAGTAGACTGCATTTGAGGAAGACCCGGCAATAACTCTTCTTGAACAGTCGTCTAAGAAGATCGATATGAATTGAACGAAAATGCTGTCGACACCAATTAGCTTGGAGGCAAAAGCACTATGTCATACTCTGCCTTGGAAATATCTAGGACAGCGACATTTCTTTCGCGTCAGTGATGTATAGCTCGATTCCACTTTTCAAAAGGATAGGATGCCAGGTCACCGGCTTATCGGTATTTGCGAAAGCTATACTGCCTGTCGCTAGTTAGATCGTTGGTTTTTAAATATCTCCTTAGATGCTCGTTGACCTTGGTCTCCTTGGTCTTGGCTACAAACTAGAACTGCGCAACAAGCTGCAATTGGGCGATAGTTTGCAAGATAACTGGAGTGACTGAATGTGAAATCGATTTTCATTTCTAATTTTAACTTAAATTTGTGTACGTTTTACTTATGGACTGAATTTGGACTGTACTTTATTTTTTTTCTTTTTTTTGTATAAAAAATGAACTGAATTTGTTTTTAAAAATATCTAGTATAGATTTTGTTAATACTTTTTTGCACGGTTATTTGGGAAAATAAGTAGCCTTTTTTATACCCACCACTGTAAGATGGGGGTAAACTCATTTTGTTTTTTTCCGTAATGTATGTTACACCCAAAAGGAAGCTTCAGAGACCTTATAAAGTATATATATTCTTGATCAGCGTAGAATTCTGAGTTGATTTAGCCATGTCTGTCCGTCCGTGTACCGTGATAAAATTTTTTCGCAATAATACCAGCGATATGGGTATCAAATAAAAGAACATGCAGAGTAGAATGCGAAAAGCATGCGGATGAGTACGCGAGATTCGGCCCCCGCCAAACATGACTTTCTTACCTGTTTTATCTCAACCAACTTTTTAAAATTATGAAATATATCTCGAAATATGCCGCATGTATTTTATTACTCGATTTCTTTGTACGGTTTTCTGAGGAACGCATCTACCGGGTACAAAAAGAGTTTGCTGTATTTGCAATAAGTTAAAAAGATATAGTAAAAAGAGATAGTAAGTTAAAACGATATAGAATAAATTAAAAAGAGATAATCGGCAGCTCCACTGTTCAATACATTTATTGGCGCGTAAAAGTAAATCACACGGATACAACATATATTGTGGCGCATATATCACGTGAAGAAGTAGGTTCTTTTAAATAGAATATCTTAGACCATTCGAAAATTATTGTACTGAAGTGAATAGTGTGGTTGCCATTCAAATAGTACCCTCTTCAAAACCGTAGACAAATGAACGCTGCGCTGCAGAAACTGTGGGTTCAGCGGCGCTTCTTAGCAAGAACATTAAACTCTCCTAAATTTAACATTGATATGCAGGTTTCTTTTTTTTTTTGTTTAATAAATGTATTTCTCAACCTCACTCACATGATTGAAATTTGTATTTCTTATCGGAACGTCTTATTCCCGCCATCTTAAAAATGATTACAAAAATGACAAAAAAGAAAACCTAAAATATTTCAAGCTATGCTCCTATATCATTATCCATTCGTTAAAGGAATGTTGTCGCGTAAATGAAATTTGGGCACCGGGATTATACATCTTTTAATTAATAGCTAGCTCTCATTCGAACGGCCATTTCGTTGCGAGTTACGTATGGTTTTCGCGGTTCGAAATTTATTTTTAAAAAAATTATGGAAAAACAAATGGCAAATATGACGTTTTCTTGTTTACACTCGTAATACACTCAATAACCGATTTGGATACCAACGTGAATATATACAAAGTTATGTAAAATTGAAATAATTTCATAAAATTTCATATTTTCTTTTTTTAGGAAAACGTTACCTATATATAAGGCTATATAATGTTTTAAATAAAATTGCAAATCAATCCTAGTTTTGTGTTATGCAAATAAAAGCGAGCCTTTTAATGTTCACAGAACATCTTAAAGCGAATTTATTTTTTGTCTTTTAATTCAATTCGAAAGCGCAGAAGATGTCCCTGAGTGGCCTCTAGCGAACCGCACATCGATACTGTCGCCAAAATACGTTTGCTTGATCAACGAAATCAAAAGTTCACTGCCATCATTTTCATGAGGTCGCACACCCTACGAATAAAATATTTATAGCTATATGGGCATATATATATATATATATATATATATATAGTTTAGCCATACAGTATAACTCACCATAATTCCATTGAGCGCTATGTTTGCGTTTTGGGATTGCGTTGGGGATTTGGGATTTTGTGCGGGGTTACTATAATGTGAATTCCGTCTATGCATGCAATCATCGTCAGGAAGAAGTTACTCGCAGCAATTTTTCCTAAAACATTTGTAAAAATCTACGGGTAGCGATATGTGTACATTTATTTGCTTACACATTTTCAAGTAAAGTATTTGAGTTTGAATTCCGCTGAGCCCTTCTACGTCTCCGAAGATTCCTTTTCCGCCAGTCACGATATTCCTCCACTTCCAAATAACGTAATATAAGCGAAGGAACCGTTCCGCCTGATTATATATATATTTTCCTCAAGATTACTTGATTTATATAATAATAACAACAATTTCTTTACCTTTTTATTTTGTTTTATTTAGTAAAATGGATTAGGCCTGTTAGCCCCCTGTAAGACCAAGATATCCAAGATGGAATGATGAGTTTTTATTTTATTTGTTGATCCTTTGTCCTTTGCCTACGATGCATAATTGATTAAAAACTTTCGCGTATTAAGACTATTAATTAGACAATTGGAGTGAAAAGCAAAAAAAATAAATTAATTAATTAATGTACTTAGCTTTCACAAATTTAAAATTTCTTGCTGTGATTCAGCAATTTGTAGGTAAATAATTTTGTTTGGAATTTATTTTATTTTCAATTGGCAGCTGTTTTCCTTTTTTTAAATTGCAACTCTACACAAGCAGTACTAACGCAATGCTTGAACTATTTACCCTACGTCCGATTCGACAGCTTCGAGAGAGCATTTCTTGCATCTCTTGTGCATACATATCAAAATCAGAAAAAGTCGACAATGAAACCTAGCTAGCGACGCACATAATCAGTGTCGTGATCGTTTTCCCATCCGTGACCTCATTTCCCTGAAATATTTTCCAACTACTGTCGGCGATCTTTATCTATGTCGCAACAGATGAAAAGTTTGACATTCAAATTTCTTGGTAACTTTCTAAGCCAAAGCTTTTTCAATACATTTCTGGTGATATGTGATCCGGAGAGAAGTTGGATTGCCCTGTTGTAAAAGTCTCGTAACATTTCCTGCCTCCTAACACGGTTTCCGATAATATTTCATTTAACTTCTCGCTTTCGCTAAACGAGTGTCTCTCCACAAGACCCTTTTCGAAGTCAGTACACTTATTTGTAATTTTCCGCATTTACTTTCCGAACAACTATTTCGTACATTACTCAAGTGAAAATGTGTCAGTTCTAAAATAAATATGATGAACGACACGACCTGGTTGAGAATTTTTCTTAATAATACCAACGATATTGGTATCAAAAAACGTGGAGAATAGAAGGCGACAAGGTTATGTTAATTCTAAGTGGAAGTGGAAGTCTAAAGGGGCAAGTCACGATGCTCATTTTAATTAATTTTTCTTAACAATATCTTTTAGGGAAGTGAAAAGTGATCGACAAATTTGGTCCTATTCGTTTAGGGCGCCAAAGATTCTAACGGTGTAGGGTATGTGAGTTTCGGCCTCAGTCGAATATAACTTTTTTACTTGTTTTAATTTGTAAATATGAAGAGAAAATATTAAATGTCTTTCAATGTGTGATTTCCTCACTTAACTGTTGGTACATATATCCCGCTTCCGCCTCCGTTTGTTTCGAATTCTTGTCCTTTAAACAGTTATTGCGTTGCTTTGACTTGAAACTGAGAAAACTTTCTCGCGGATTAATTTTCCATTCTCACTCATACGTACCCTTTTATTGTTAACCTTTTCATGTGACTGCGTGTGCTTCTCCCCTTACCTGGAATCATTATGATTCCCATTAGACTGACTGATAAGTACGTTTAAGTTTAACAATAATTTGAGAGAATACGTAGATGGATAATAAATCATGGCTTACTTTCTGGGCACATATAATTTCTAAGATTGAAATTTGATCTCGATATATTACATAACGCTGATAAAAAAATGTGTATAAAATGTTAACCTATAAAGTTTAGCAACATTGTTTGTTCTAGTTATTCGTTCCATGGCGGTTGAAATCCCTATAGTCATAACGGTGCTACTACTTTCAATGATTACACACTTTGCGATACTATCAGATTCCATTTTAGTAACAAGGGCGACGGGCGGCGTTGTTATAATTATAGGAATATTAACAATTTACGTTTTCTTTATGATTTTCGTTATTTCGCAAACATATTCCTCCACCATATTTAGTCCAATGAGACTTTCTATTTCCGATAGCTTAACAATTAATACAAAAGCTGAAAAGTTACGCGTACTACTTTACCCTGGAATATGCAATTGTCCAAGCTACCAAATCCAATTGCACTTTTCTCAATCTAGCGTATTAATTTAGGCATTTCATTTGATTTCTACCGCAATTTTAAAGCAACGTCATACCAAGGCCGAAATCAGTATCGCTCCCGCATATATAACTGATACATACAAGCAAATTACCCATACCAGGAGAAAAGCCAAACGATGAGATTGAGAAATTAAATCATTTCACTAGGTGACTGTCTAGGACGGATATATACATCACGATCCGTCCGTCTGTGCTTGGCGGGTATTTGCCATAATAATGTATTTTAGAAGATATTTTTGTCATATTGCCAGTTATCACATTTTATTACAATCTAATTTCATATTGCGTACACTCTGTGTTCGACGTTTGCACGAGTATATCGCTATCGTGAGGTCGACACCGTTAGGTGATTAAGATTGAGGGTAGACATCAGCATTTTGTTTTGGGTCATATCTTCAATCACTATCTCTGATTCGAAGCAAGATCAATTCCATTAATTATTCCTATTTTCCTAGTCCTATTTTCACAGAATACACAAATATAAAAATATGTGGATGGAAAGGTAGACGATTGGAATCAGAAAAGGAGAGAAACCGGAAAACACTATCAATTTTCTATCACCCCACTGACTTGAAAAAATAAAACCCAATTTATTTTTTATTTATTTATTTATTTATTTCGTTTTTTTTTTTTTGCAATTATGTATAAAGTGTTGTTTATTTTTTTTATTTTTATGATAATATAATTATAATTAATATTGTTGCTGTTGTTGTGGTTGTTGTTGTTTTTTACTTTATTGTATATAAATAGATATATATCGGGGTATGTATATATGCGTATGCCACTCACAAATTGTATATCGTACGTTTCATAAACAATATGATTACTTATTTTTATTTAATATAAAAAAAAAAACTTCCAAAAAACAAAAAATATATTATAACCAAAATGGTAAAGTCTATCGTTACTTAATGGAGAATAATGTCATGAAATGTTATCGATATCAAAATGGAAAACAAAAATTGATTTTGTAAAAATACCACAGAAATTAAGCATCAGTTTGTAAATCTTAAATTTAAAGCGCTTCCACATTAAAATGGCTTAGAATTTATTGAGCCCAAAAAATTTGTATAAATTAGTCTGTGGCAATAAAAATTCGTTTTTAAAAAAATACGATGCATATACATACATATACATATATACATATACATATATATATATATATATATATAATCATAATTTTTTATTTTTTTTATTTATTACTTATTTACTGAATTGAGTATAGAATAGATCCTTATTGTTGGATCTTTTGAGGCATGTGCTCTCTATAAAAAACCACTGCTACTGTATATAAGTATTTGTATAGGTTATTATTGTGTAAATGTAAAAAATGGTTCTCTTAATATGGCAAAAGGGTTTCCTTTTATTTTTACTTATTTTTTTTTTTTATTTTTTTTTTTTTTAATATTTATTTCTTTTATTAAACAAGTCTTTTCGTTTACTGATCTCATTTGCTTCTATTGTTTTTCATTTGTTTTGCATTTTGATTATATAATAAATATTGTATAAAAATTTTGACAAAATGTTCTTCGCACACATTAAGAGCGATAGTTACAAAAATTCCATGTGTATGCATAAATATGTGAATGTATGTGTATATTATTGCATTATCAGTCTATCGCGTATTGAAATACTGTGTTGTTAAATGGCCATCTACTAAAAAACGGGTGAAGAATGTATGAAGGAATTATTATTAATTGATCAAAAGATTAATTTTGCTAGGCAGACGGGAAATCTAAAATAAGAAAAATTAAAAAAAAAGAAATTAAAAATAAATTCCTTTAAATATAAAGAAAAACTTCTCTTTCATCGTTTTGATCGATAATCAATGCTCACATTAATATCATGGCAACAAATCTCTTTATAAACGATTCGCTACTAAGGGCTTAAGGAATTTGCGAAGGTCAGACATAATAAAAAATATTGTTCTTTTCTACTACTTTCGCTCCTAAAAGGGGTTAAAGTAATTGTTTTTTTTTTTTTTTTTTTTTTCAATTCATTATTACTGATTGTCAACTTTCCCTCTTGTCGCAAATTTTATAGCATTCTAGTCTTGCCACTCAGTTTCGTCTACACCTTCCATATCATCCTGCTCGAGTTTTGTGTTATATTCCATGCGAGCACTTACAGACTTTTGTATCTGCAAAAAAAGTTACATTTTCAAGGGCAATTTTAGAAAAAGAAGAAACACGTTTCTTCATTAATTTATTGTAACCTCTTTTTGTTTATTAAAAGGCTGGTCCCCACCAGCATTTGCACCATTGCTTGCCATATTAATATCGGAACGTTTCATTTGGGTTACCAACGTCGGTTGTATGGAAGATACTAAGATACATATATTAATACATATGTATTTATTTGTAAGTAATAAAAGACTTACAACTCTCCATGCCTATTGGCTGTAAACTGATTTTTTGAGGCTTTTTATCATTTGATAAGAACCATTCGTCCGCTGTAATAGTGGGCAGCCAAGTTACCCGTGTCGGTGGAAATAAGTCGTCTTGAAATAATTCGCTCTAGAAAACCAAATCTCATGAAATTTTTTAAAAAAATGGTGCCATCTTTTCAAGCCTTACCTTAATACGTGGTACTGTAAAACTTAGTGGCTCTATGGTGGTATTGGTTAAACGGTAAGCTTTGCAAAACTCGACGCTGGCGACATCGCAATGATTTTTCGTTAGAAAACTCAAGCCCTGATGCAAAGTGGAACAGCGATGATGTGACAGAGCACACACGTATGGATCCTCGTCAGTAATTTCAAAGCAATAAATTGTTGAATCACCTTTGCCTGTTACAAATAAAGTTGAACTATCTTCATCATAGAAGGGAATTAATATGGAAGGGGAGACATCTAGACTGGCAGTGTTAAGTGGCGCTTTTAGACTATCAGTTTTGTATACACTAATCTGACGTTCGGATACTCTGCGGAATGCAAACGATAAAAATAATATTAAATTAAGTCAGTGCCCGCGTTTCCACAATACAAATGCTTTCTGGCACGATATGCAATAAATATGCTTTTACTTACTTATCAAAACCAGTACATACTATATATTCTCCTTCTAGCGCCCATATAATGCGTGCTCCTCTAGTGCCTACGGGACCATTACCTTCTCGTATCGGTGTTTCCGATTTTCTTGGATTATACATACGTATTTTACCATCTTTACATACAGTAGCACCAAATTTTCCGCAAGGACTCCAAGCGAAATCAAATATCTGATCCGTATGACCACTAAGGGTGCATTTATCTGTCATACTACGCAAATTCCACAATTTAATAGTCATATCATAACTGGCCGTAAGTAATACATCTTGAGCTAGAGGATGAAAACGTATGAAATAAATTTTATCTGCATGAGCAATCAATTCTTGTTCGGGTATATTCGTCGGCTCTGTCAAACCACCCTCAGCAATGCGCCATAGCTTTACTATTCCATCATCACAAGCAACGGCCAAACGTTTGGGATCAAAGGGATCCCACTGAAAATCCATGACATTATTTCCGTTCACTAACGACGGTATAACACCATCCGGTAGTCGACCGGGGCGATTCAATTCAAAAATGGCTATTTTACCACCAGGACCTGATAGTGGTACCGCAAATCGTTCGTGATTCGCTGTGAAGCCATTGCATTCGCCCGGTATTTGGCGGCTCAAGTTCCGCAAATTCTCAATATGGGTCGATTTATGACCAGGAGTACCTTTAAGATGACGAAATTTCGAGACTTTCCCGAATACGGTGGAAGTACGTTTAGTTGATGTAGTTATGGCCACTTCAGTAGCGGATTTCTTAAGAGCAATAGCATTTGATTGCTCGGCCATCTCCTTGGGAACCAAATTGCGACGTTTCTCCTCTAGAAGTTTACCTTCTGGCACAGAGGTGCGTTTATTATCATTGGCACTAGCTTTCGAAGTGTCCACTTTGGAAGGTTCACGCCGCCTGAGAAAGGGTAAGTAATAAGATCTTCAGAGAGTTGAATTTTCACTTTTAACGCTTACAATGGCACCGGAGACTGAGAACGCTCCTCATTGGCACTTTTCGAATGCATCTCATACATACGTCGCCTTTCAGCAATACTGTTACGTGATGGTGAGAACCTGCGTAATTCGGCATCTGGTTTGTCGTCACCTTCAGTCGAGTTCTCGGACGATTCCGAATTATTTTGTTCAAATATCTAAAGATTTGTGAAGATAGAATTGCAAAATAATGTTAAACACTGTTGGGCATTAAAAATAATTGTAAAATATTTTGTTTCTTTTTAACCTTATCGCTCGAATCTTCGTCATCAAGAGAAGACTGCTTGTATACGTATATATATTGGTGAGGTTTACGTATGCATGTGTTAGTAGTTAAGAAAAGTGAAAAGTTGTGTTATTTGTTTAGAAAAATACAGAAAAACATTTATATATCATTATTCAGTTTAAGTTAGAACAATCATTACCTTGCGCCGCTCCGAAGTGCTTAAAGATTTTTGCACACCATTGCTGCTGGTCTCATTGTCCGAGTTACTATGGCCAGTTTCTAAAATGTAAGTGATAATTATACTCTTACTGTATGATTGAAGAAAGACAATTGCTATTGTTTTTAAGCATTTGTTCTTTTTTTTTTTTAATTTACTTCAACTTACTTTTAATTTCGATTTCTACGATCAAGTCGGGTTTTACTGTTGAGGAATCAATTTCGATATTAGCGGAAGAATTTTGAGGTTGCGACAAATTCTCCTGGGAACCAGGAGCAACTGGCACTGCGAACACCTTATCGAACGATATGTCTGCGGAGTTGCTAGAGAAAGGTTTTGGTCCCAAACGAGGCTATAGTAGTAAAGTGAAATTACATTTCAAATGCAATTCGAAATGATGTTTAAATTACTATAAATTGAAACTAAGATCGTTACCTACATTTGAATACACACACATATACATAAAAACAATTGATATTCGAAGATATATTAAACTAAACAAGAGCAATTAAAACGTATGCGACTTTACAAAATCTAAGAAAACAAAAAAAGTTTACGCAACGAGAACAGAAACGAAGAATAACGAAAAAAAAAAAAGCTTAGATTGTGTCAGCGCACCTTATAAGCGCCGGGAGTTGTGGTGCGTGGCCTTGGTCGAGGCATAATACTATTACCACCACCTGCATTCGTCAATTGCCCGGAATCGGGCAAAGAATTGTTACGTGATGTGCGTGGCATAGGGGTGGGTGCCGTGCTGGCGTTGTTGCTACTGCTTTCATCAGTATTTGGCGATTCTATGTTTTGCAGAGGCGAAGACGCATCTGTGTTTATCATTCCTTCCTCGCCTTTATTATCTTTCTCTGAATCGGTTTTATATTTAGAATCGAATTTCCTCATTATTGTTGCTAATTCGTCTTTCTTTTGTTGATCGATTACCATATCTTCGTCTTTGTTTATCTTTTTCTTACTTATAATTTGATTATCGGGAGCACAACCATTAACATGTTTCAATTTGTTTTCAATATTTCTTATATATTCTTTTAAGTTGCCACGGTGAACCTTTTAATAAGTGAATATATGTATTAATTTCCCATTTAGAGTTGAAGATTGCGTGAAGATTGTAATGAGGATGTTACAGAAATTAAAAACTCTAACACTTAGCGAAGACTTTTGTTGCAGTAATAGGAGTAAAAGGTAAGGAGAATCATCAACATTACTTACAATGACTGGAGCACCTCCCAATTCCCGTTTCGCTGGATCCAAACTCATTTTTGCCACTGGCATATTCGTTCCGTTCATCCATTCATTAGCTGTGAGGTCGGTACGACAACTAGTCGTATCTGGATAAAGATCACTGTGAAAATCACGATACGTCTGAAGAAAACAGAAATTAACAAAACATTGAATATTTTGGTTTAAAAAGAAAACTCACCTTACGCGGCACTTGATACATAATAGGTACCACCATATTGGAAGTTAATTGTAAAACACGATTTACTTCACCCTCCATTACTTTAAGAGCACGTTTAGGTACCAAACAGGCACCTTTGGTTTGTTCACCCGTATGACGTAAACCTTCAATTAGAAAAGGGTCTTTCTCACTCACTTCCAAGTAATTAATGGTTGTGTCGCCTTTGCCCGCCAAGAACAACATATTCGTATCAGGATCAAAAAGCGGCATTAAAACGCCTGTTGAACAATCCAGCTCTAAAGTCTTTTCAGGAACAGTAAAATTTCTTAAATCCCGTATGATAACTTGGCGCAAGCGGGCAGCATCAAAACCAGTAGTTAAAATGCGCGACTGATTGCCTAACCATAATACACGTGAATCCTTAATACTTTGGTGAGATTCGGCTGACATTTGTATTGGCGAGCCGTTTATACGAGGATCTAATATGCGCACAAATTTATCTTTACAACTGGTAGCTAATACTGTACCATCTTGTTTCCAATTAACCGATTGAATAACCTCGGGATGTTCATTGTTAACTATAACCAAGGCAGAGAAAATTCAGAAATATTCATAACATGTGTAATGAATTTGATAGTTTACCGAACAATTCTTTTTGACCCACTAAGTCGTAGAGTGTTATACAACCTGCTGAAGTTGAATGCAGTAAACCGTCAGCTGTCGGATGAAATCCTACTGTCTCCACACGCCGCTGCTTGTGCGAGAACACGCATTCGGGATCAGTTAATGAAGTTTCCAAGCCCTTTTCCGGTATATGCCAAATTTTAACTGTACAGTCCTGTGAAGCCGTTGCCAAAAGACCGTCATGGAATGGTGAAAAGCCCAAATCAGTTACGGTATCTGTGTGAGCATGCAACAAAGGCATGGTTTTACTTTTACGACCGCAATCGTCAAGCGTCAAGACCGCTACACTTGATCCAGTATGTTCCCAGTTAAAAGCCATAAAGGCAGACGAAGCAGCAATATTATTACCATGGGTCTGATAGGAGCCCACGCATATGTCACGTATGCAAGCCTCTGGCTTTGGGACAATTGGGGCAGCATTCTTATATTTAGAGGCTTTGAAACGCCAAGCCATTGTTTTAATTTGACAAACAAAATACTCTGAACTTAGTGGTTAATAATCCGTGGATATGTCGTTTACTCAACTGAATGAATGATGTGATGTTTAAATGATCAGCAAAAACAACAAACTGTAATGTGAATGTAATAAAAGTGGAAAATTCTTTATAGTTTCAAAAATTTATTAATGCTAGTTCGATATAGATATATAACATCTTTAACAAAGCAATAAACAGTTGTAATTCCTTGTAAACAAAGACGTCGAATTTGCGATAAACATAAAACAAAGTTCGTTTCCTTCAGTTCATATGCGTCTGCATATATGTCTGCAATAACGCAGCTTCAATGATATGAAAAGAGCAATAACCCAGATTAACTGGACGAAGAATGGAAAAATGTTATACAATTGATGTTATCTCACGATTTGGAATTTTCCCGGAATTTAGATAAAATCAAAATCTATTGGGGACAAAAAAATTAAATATTTAAAAAGGCACCACCGCATATTAATTTTGATTTTCATAGGAAGTAATTTTTTTGTTTTTATTTTGATATAACTATAAACACATTTCATATCATGCGCTACCCTTATGAGAGCTGTATTATCAAATAATTCATTTTTAAAATCTCTTAGCTGTTTATTATTGCCATTTACAGTATACTTTTTGGAGCTGTTGTCTCTTCTCACGCTTTCCATGACAAGGCGGCGCTAAATAAGTAAAGATAATAGGCAAACATAGTAAAAGGTATAAAAAAAAAAAAAAAACATTTTCTTATTATTATTTAAAAGTGTAATCGCCTTAAACCCTCATTTGCATTGTTTTCGTAGGGGAACCGATTTTTTATTGCTCAATTCGCATATTGCTCATATAGAAATGGCAACTACCTCACGCACTGATAGCCTAATCACAAGCTACATACACCACTGTCGTCAAAATAAACAAAACAACAATGAGATTAAATAAATGATGCATTTATATGGCTATGATCAACCCCTAAAAGTTGTCTTTACATAATATAGTCTGTCTGCTTTTAAAACAGCTATTTATTTACATAGAACAGGTTCCGCTATAATATTTTCGTAAAAATTCCGCAAACAGTGTCACGTAACCAAATACGGATGTAACAGAGACAAAAGCACTTTTCCATTAACAAACGCAAAATAAAATGGGAGGCATAAAAGCTATTAAGATTCCGTTTAATACTTAGGTACCGATTACTCAGCATGTAACAGCACTGGTTACAATAATAGAGGAATTAAAAGAAAATCACCCTCTCTATTCAATTCGATCAAATCCAAATTCTGCTGCCACCCCGCAAAGTCATGAGTGCGAAGCAGAATGAACAAATGCACAAACCGTATGCGTATGTCTATCATTTTAATATAATTTGTTACATATTTTGCAAAAACTTAATCAACATTTGCAAAATTCTGTTAAGATTTATAAATATTAGCTTTAATCACTGCACAACACACCCTTTTTTCCAATGGGAGACGCCGACGCAGACAAAGAGCTTAAGCGCAGAAAACTCTGTATTCACTATAATTTCTTTATTCAAGTGTTACGCCTTGTTAGTATAATCGCGAAACAAATATATTTTATTTTTTGCTTTTAATTTCAACTTATAATTTTTATTGTTTCTTTCAAGCAAAATTTTTTTTTTAATTTTTCAAGCAACTTCAATAATTTCCGTACTATTGATTTCTTGTTTTTCCTTTTTTTTTTTTTGATGTATGAGAGATAAAAAACACTGAACTTGAAATTAATACAAAATATACAGTGATGTAAAGTTTACTTTCTTGCATTTGAAAAATGTGCTGTTTCAAAAAACACGCTTAATTTTTTTTTTTTTTTTTTACGTAATGTTGAAAATATTATTACTACACAATCGTAACGAATTGGGATCGCAACATTTTTACGTCAACAAATGCACATAGAGACATTGCTATTAGTTAGTAGTTGTGCGTCTGGGCTTAAAGTACATCAAATATTCTAATCACCTTGTATGTATTTACTTCTTAACTCTTGTCGGAATTGGAGAAGAATATATTTATTCTTAAATCATTCTAAATCAATAGAGTCATTGACGGAACAGTAGAATAGCAAAAGAATTATTTCAGACTTATATATATTCATAATTCAAGGGGCAGGGCATGCAATGGTTTCACTCTTTATTGTTTTTTAACGTTCCTATTGTACTTAAGTAATAAGTGAAAGATCAATTTGGTGATTTTTTTTGCAAAAATCACTTCTAAAATTTCGTTATTTTGGCAATACTAACCCTATCAAATCATATTATAGCGTTTGCGAAAAGCGGCAATCCGTGGATGATTTAAAAAGATTTAAGATATTTTAATTTAATCGAAAGTAATGGCATAAATAGTTATCTATATTTGACAATATGCGCTCGATCAACGCAGCAGCGTCTTGTAGACATATAAGGAATTGTGACGTGACGTGACGTTTATAATAAGAATGCTCCATTAAAATCGACAATATGGAATTTGCACCTTCCTGTCCTGCACGCTATGACATTAAACATGCTTCTGATTGATCAGTTCATAAAGTCGATGAAATTCTTCAAAAGAAGTGGGGAACATCAAACATTTTATTAAATAGTTAGGGCATAGAATGTGTTAAATCCAGAATATAGAAAATGAAGAAAACACAAACAATTTTTCTTTGTTCCATTGTTTTTTTTTTTTAATATTTTTTTATATATGAAGTGTTTATGTATAAAGTGTGTATTTGCTTATAAAAATGCAATTAACTAAGTTTTCGAATTACTTTAAAAGCAAAGATTTCATTATTAATGCTGTAGAAAACTATAACTAATTTTGACCATTCATATTGGTATCTGTTGAGTAAATTTAAAGAACCTCAATTTATGCTACCGAGAGAAAATGACTTGGATGAAATGTAACTTTCGCTTTAATTTTCCCCTATTTCGCCTAAACAGCTAAATACGATAATAAAATTTCTCACATGTGAATTTTCTTTTGCCATTCATAGCATCCAACAATGCGTAGACTTCTCATCTGCTTAAAACATTAGAGCAATCACCATGGAAAATTGTAACATTTCGAAACGAAACTAAAGAGCAAAATTTTAGCCATTTCTTCATTTAGTCTCTCCAGACGACTTTACGCATTAAAGGAGACATATTGTTTATTAACATTGTTTACTTGGTATTAAGCTGTGCATAGAATATTTCACAGAAAGTTATCTGACAAACCAATCCAAAATAAAAAGTAAAAACAAAGTTTACATTTGTGAAAGATTAGTAATAGATTATATTAATAAACAATTGAGTAATGTTAATCAATGTATATATAAATATAAGGCAGAATGCGTCGCAACATGGTTTTGTACTGCTGAAAGGAACAGGATTGAGATTCGGAAAGGAGAATTATCGAGACGGAGAAGGTTCCGCTACAAGGTTTCAATTCTCTTACGTTAACTTCAAATTCCAAATTTTTCTGATAAGCATAACAAATATACATACATATATTGTTAAGTTATAGGGTAACGTGCACTCGCTGATGATTATTCGAAGGGAATTTTCTCCTATAGAGATTCGGGGCAGATTTCTTAAATGAATAACCTCGTTTGCTCGGCTTGAGAACGCCAAGCCAATTAATTCCTTACATGCCAATTGAGCTAGGACGGAAGCATCACCATCTAACAGAAGCGAATTAAAGCACTAGGCATGATCTTTCAAAATTGGACAAGAAATAAAGCGATTTTTGCTATTTATCCTAACATTTCCTCTCAAATTTTTTGTTCGACATTCTCTTTACTCTCTGAAGATTAACTAAATACATAATTTTTCATATCGTCTATTTTCGTTGGGATTATGTTAGGATTAGGAGGCACACATCCACTGGAGAGTTGTTGCAATAAAATTGATTTCAATTCGTAAGAAGGAGTAGGAAGCAAAACATTGTTAATAAAAATCTTTACGTTATCTTGCATAAAAAAAGGAAAATAAAACCATTTTTGCTTTCACGATATAATTTTTCTTATTTGACTTTTGATCTTACTTCAGCAGTTATATTAAAAACTACATTTTGGGTTTTGTTTAATGCATCTTTGCAAATTTTATGCTTCGTTATACGATAGGATTGAGTTTCGATTCTTGACATGATTCTTGGCTCTCTTATTTTCAATTTTTTCGTTCACTGTGAATGATAACATGAGAGTAAGGACGAAGGTAATACATGAAGTAGGCAGAAATGAATATTAGCATTTGTTTTCATCGCGAAAGATAGTTAATCGAATGAAACGTAAAGACCCATTACCTTGGAAACGTTTAAATAAGATTGGATGTAAAGCCAATAAGGGTGCCAACAAGCTTGCGAAGCGAAAACTAACTTTGAAAGTGCAATATCTCCCGGATAAATAGTTAAAGGGATATCAAAATTATTGAAGGCTCAGCAGCCCTTGAAAGATCTCATATTGAAAGGAAAATGTAGAGTGAAAACCTTTGATAGTTCTTTAAAAAGCTCGGCATCTACGATATATCTCGTAAAGAATGCTTTTAGTGTTTAGAAAGACACAAATTTTAATTTTGCTGGAGAAATGAAATCAGGGGGGTGCGAAAATTTTTTTCGCAAATTTTCTATCTTTATAAGGGGATAATATACACTCATCAATGCGCGGAGTAAAGTAATACATGCTCAGGCTAGGATTCATGTATGCTCGGCAGCGGAATTTCGAACTGTGACCAGGGCGATGGTGGATTTTTAGATTAGAGAATCAACCTGCCGAAAAGAAACAAATAGTCGCCATAAAATTGACGAGTAAAGAACTTTTTATGGTCTTGGTTATAGATTTTCAAATAAGTGGTAAGACTGTCGATTTTCACATTTATTTGCAAGAAAATAACGCCGATGCTCACTGTGACAATGAAGCAGATATACCTGGAATGTCTGTAATGAAGCAGGCAATAGAAAGGAAGCACAAAGGGACCTTTTTCAGGACGTATTATATATGTAGACGCCTTAAAAAAAATACACTTAATTCAATTATCATGGCTCCATCTAAATTGGTATAAACGATAAAACGAACACTGCTACGTCATTTTTGGATATTTTTTATCCTACATTAGCTGCTGTACGGAGAATATTAAGTTTGTGCGGATCTATGAAACCCAGAGAAGCATAGGTAGATAGAGTCGCCTTTTATTATATCGGCCGTTTCAGGAAATTATCTAAGCTTGCCTGTCCGCCTGTTATCCGTCCGTATATTTTTGTGTTCAACAAACGGTGTGCTCTAACCGAAAGACAATCTTTTTTGAAAATGGATTGGTTCGGTCCACTTTTTCCACCATCCTCCTGCAACGCCTTATTTTGCAAGTTCGTTACCTGGAAAAAAACCTTAAATTTCAAAATTTTTCGACAAAACTTGCTGAGTAGTAGTGCTTTGACATTCTAAATTGACATGAACATTTAATTCGGGTGATCTATTTTTCAATATTTCATGAAGAAAATTGGTTTATAACAGTAAATTTGTCGAATTGGACCATGTAGATATATTTTTTGTAGTTCACTGTATATTAGAATCCTCAGGGAATGTAAATTCTTATATGCCAAAGAGGCCTAATTGTTAATGTTTTATGATGGAAACCTGATCATGATGGTAGTTTAATATGAAAATTAAGCGAACCAAATTCGAACCACATGGATCTGCATGCATTTCTTGGCCCCTACTCTATATAAGATTTCTCTGAAAAAAAGATTAATTTTTAATATTTTACGATGAGAATTGGCCCATGCTAGCAATTTGACAAATAAATTAACGGTGGGAAATTTGAAGCAGATAGGCCACATACATACGCGGTATCATGAAAAGCAAGTCCATTTATGGAGAGAAAGGTGGATGTCTAGTTTTTTAAGACGAAAAGGGAAAAAATAATAAAATATTTACGAAGTAGATCAAATTTGGTAAATTTGGAATACGTCATGCGATGTTGTGTACAGTCTCCAATATGCTGCCTGCGATGTACTATTACCAAAACGAGTGAACAATTGCACTGGGCGGAATGGTGTAGGGCATCGTATAATCGGCCTTGTCGGACTATGATACTTTTACTGGACTTTTCATATATATACAGATATATTTATGTAGTAGTGCATGC
This sequence comes from Glossina fuscipes, assembly GCF_014805625.2. Lineage (NCBI taxonomy): Eukaryota > Metazoa > Arthropoda > Insecta > Diptera > Glossinidae > Glossina > Glossina fuscipes. Next base: position 20,311,123 of record NW_023998414.1, on the reverse strand, counting down.
GCACTTGAAAACGCAGCACACAGTTATACATTTTTTGCCAGCAAGCAGTCAAAAGGCTGCGTATGTAACGCCGTTACTTCTGTTGCATTAATAGAAACATGAAAAGTTCTCCACATCCATACTGTCTTCAATTTTAAAAATGATCTTGGATATTTTTTTTTTAATTAGTTCTCCCTGCTCTTTAACTCTTTGAGGATAGCCTCAAATAATTTGTACAACGTGCCACATAAATATCGACGAATAGCTCCGTCCTTGCTTATATCGCCAATACATACAAAGAAAATATTGATAATGATTGCAAATATTTACGTATGTTACCGACTTCGTAGTCAACATACACCGAAGAAACTAATGATACAAGATACAATATACAGGGGGCAAAATATGAATACTCTCGCTAGTCTTTAAACAAAGTGTTATTTATCAATAATATTTACGCAGCGATATGTCGTCGTGTATGCTCAGTTCTTAGCTTACAAACTTGTTTTTATAATGCTTTTTGAGTTATAGTCATAGATTTGAACTCTTGTAATGTAAGGCACATTCGGTTAGATATAATTTACCGGATCACACACAAAATTTTTCTTGATTGTAGGGTAAGCTAAGCACGGCGGTATGTTATATCCTTAGCCTGCTTGATTGTGGTAAGTCTATGATGAGCAGGTTTTAATATGTAAGTGAAGAGACTATATTTCCTTCCCCTGCTATCTATGCATTTCACTGATCGATTAAAACGCTTAACGGATGAAAATCAATTCAAGGGAAACAAATACAATTTATTGTATACATTTATGAATATACGTATTTAGTTTCTTTTTAATTTGTATAGCTGTGTATGTTGTTTATTTCTAGATTGATATATAATAATTCATTTATACTAATACTCATCATCATTCACATACAATGACTATAGTGTTTGTTTTCATTTATTTCGGAGAATAGCTTATGAGACTGATATAATATGACGTGAGTGAGTGCAAAGCAGTTAAGGAAGCAAAAAACACTTTCTTTCACAATTCTATTTACCGCTTATCGTGATGAGCGTGAGAGATGCTTCTTTGTTTTTGTTATATATAATCTCAATAGATTGATTTTTAAACTTTCTTTGAGTAAACTTTCAAGTAAAAAAGAGGACATAAGTCCGACTTTTTTAAATATTGCAAATATGTGCGTATGGTAGGTATGTATATATGTATGTATGTGTACAATGGTATAAGCCCTTCTTACTCATCGCTTAAACATAACTAAAATTATTTAGTATTGTTAGTATTGCATTTGTGAAAGAGAAAAAGCAAACAAAAAATAAAAAAAAAAATTTAAAAAAAAAAAAAAAAAATTAAAAATTAACAAAAAAAAAAAAAAAAACTAATAAATAAAATAGAGAAATAAATAAATTAACAAGTAGAAATATTATGACGGGTCACCGTCCACCACCATTAAATACTCTACACCGTCCTCCAGTCATTCATACAGCGACTTTTCAAATAAGGTTTTATATGGGAAGTAGTCGAAAAAGTGAATCGATCGGTATAATGAAAGATGCGTCCGTCTCAATCTCTTCTGAGTGTTGGACAAATCCGCAAAAACTTAACATACCCTTACACCTTAAATGGCGAAGAGTAGAGAAATGGTTTAATCGCTTTGAGCGAAGCTTGACCAAAGACCACTAAACGTTTTAGCGAAAATTCCTCATAGATATTATGAAAATGTATTGAATAGTACTTGTTTTAGACATTCTAGCCATTGAAGTACTTAGATTTTCAAACTCATGATGCTCATGATGATTCAAGAACACGCCCACCAGGCTGCAAGACTTCAAAGATTCGCATTGTAAGCAAAAAAAGCACAAAAGGACGGATAGATAATATATCTTCTTTTTCCCTAGTGGATATTGCGAAAGTCACGTAAGAATTTCTCATTTTTTTAAGATCACTAAGCATGAATACCAAATGTGAGAATTGAGAAAAAAAAATTTTAGGGGAGTAGGAAAACACAAATTGAGAACACTTTTGCTTCTTTCTTACTCTAAATTTAAAAAAGAAAACAAAAAATTTTAAGGAAAAAAATATTTTTTGTTTTTTTTTTTTAACCTTAATAAATAAACGAAATGCTTAACGGATATATTTGTCTGTTTTCAATTTAAATAAAAATCTTTTTTTTTCTATATTGTGAGCCTAGTAAACACAACAGGAATTAAAAAAAAGAATTTATTCATATGGTTTCCTTACTACACATCTAGAAAATCATTTTGGGATTTTTAGGGTACAATATATTTATACACACCCATCCGTAATATACACCAATTATATATCTTGCTTTCTCTATATACGTTATGATAAATTGTAAAAACAACATTAAATCTTAACGAATAAAAAAAAAAAAATAATAAAAACAAAAATAATAATAAAAATATAATAATAATGTGTCTGCGTAAATAATTACAATTACTATAATAATAATAATAATAATAATAATAATAATAATAAATGGCTGCTGTTTCAAACGAAAAAATAAAGCTCAAGATATTGAATAAAATAATTACAACAATAACTTTAGTAAGCATTTACAGGTATTGTATATAAGTATATATATATAATTATATATATATATATATATATATATATATATATATATATATATAAATATATACATATTTACATATATAAAAAGACAGTCTTCATTTCATGTAAATATGAGCGTAAGTTTGTTTTTGATTGTTCACAATTTCCTTTTATTTTAACAGAGCGCGTTAGTTTCACCGTTATTTATCTTTAATTATGTAGACGTAGATTAAAAGTAAAGGTTAGATAGAGTTAAAAAACAAATAAATTAAACTATAAATAAATTTTGTGCATATTTTAAAGAAATATGTAAGTAAGTAAGTGTTCCTGAAATTTGGAACTATTTGTTTTGTTTTGTTATTGGTTCAAGTATTCAAAAAGAAGAGCTGCTTTTAATTGCTTTACTGTTTTTTCTTTCTTCTAACGCTTTGTTCTTTTTTTTTTTTTTTTTTTTTTTGTTTTTTTTTTCTTTTTTTAATTCATGCTTTGTAGTTCATCATCATCACAAATCATTTATAGTTGATTTCATCTGCGATACACATTTGAAACGCTTTGACCATTAACCAATGTTGTCTTCGTTCATCCTTCGTTGTGTTAATAAATTCTCTAAAATTTTATCAATTTTTTTTTAATGTTTTTTTGTTGGTTTCATTTAAAATATTAAAATTTTGATGGTGGGTTAGCTTTATGCTTATTGCAATTTTTTTTTTTTTTTGTTTTTTTTTTTCCTTTTTTTTATTTTGACCTTTTTTTAGTTGGGTACTACTGTACGTTTACCGCGAGGTTTGATGGCTTCGGAGATTTCCCACATTTGCTCTTCGCCGAGAAAATTTTCAAAATTCTCGAAGAATCTTATAATACGTTCGTTGCGTCGAAACGGATAAGAACTGCAAAATACAGTGGAAGATTAATGAGAAGTTTAAGAAAAAAAAAAAAAAATTTGAAAAACAAAATTTTACCATTTTTTAAAACGTTTCATATTATCAATAATATTATATTGTTGCCATCGTTTAGAGAAGTTTATGACGCCATCCTTTAAATAATCTGGATTCCCGACATGAACGAAGGTAAGATCTTGCAAAACCAAACCACTAAGAAGACAATTAAAATTATTTGTTACTAAAAAAGTTTACTTCATCAGCGGGGAAAAAATTTGCTTTGCTATGAGAAAGTAATAATGAGCGGGGTGCTCTGCAACCGGAAAAATGCTTCTGGGCTTTATTCCATAGGGGTAAGGAAATTAAATGTAGAAAAACATATCTTTCATGTCTATTCATCTCTTGACTTTGACTTGATTTTTCCACATGTGAAGGTCTACCAATCAATTACACTTGCAAAGCTTAGTTTTTTTTTTTACCGAATTCAAGTGAGGTAACGACCACTTTATGATAAAATACATGCATATGTATGTGAATGAGAAACAAAGAGAATAATACAGAGAATATTATCGTTGCACTCATGATGATCGAACTTATGGGCGGGCCAGTTATTGCCATCTCTCATACACAGTTCGAACAAGAGGGCAAAGCAATCAAGTTATTGAAAACTGAGTCTAATAAGGTCGATCATGTAGAGAATATACAATGTCCTGCAAGCTATAGCAAAATTTGGTCAGAAATAAATTAAAAAATAAATCAACTTTGTATCCTAATGCACATTTAGAAGCAAGTAAAAAATGATATTCGTCCGCGACCGAATCCTTTATACCCTTCGCATCCGCGGTATTTAATCTAAAATTAATGCAATTAACTTGTCGCATTCTACTCCCTAAGTCCTTTTATTTGGTACCCAATTAGTTACACTGCTAGGCAAGAACGAATCCTTTACATTGTGTATGTATCCATTATATTTATTTTTGAGCTAACGCATTTTTCTCTCAGTTTATGTTGTACTATGGTCGTGCCCTTTGACCTTTTTCTCCCATTCTCAATGCCAACTTGCGTCTAATGTGTCTGCTGACTCCTTCATTTTTCCGACGGGAAGAATATTTACTACACACATTACATGGACAGACAGGCGGATGTGTTTGACTCAATTTAGAATTTGATGCTGATTAAGAACTCTACGAGGTCTCTGATGCTTCCTCCTGGGGCATTGCAAACGTTTTGACGAAATATATATACACCTCATTCTTCGGTGATGGGGGGCATAAAAATCTTGTTATTTGCCGTATACACTGTACACAAATAAGGATCAGATATCCAAATTGGCCTTCAATTCTTAGTTTATTCAATGACGCTTATCTGGCGGTCGATGCATATTCCATTGCGGTTGAAAAGATTGAGATCTTCTTTCTCTTCTTCTTTTCTTTTTAGTTCAGATGCATAGAATAAAACTGAAAATCATTTTCGCGGAGTCGGAAACAATCGAAAACCCAGAATTGAGAATTGTAAAATACTATTGTAGATAACTTTTTGTTTATGACTTTCCTTAGAAGAAACAGTGCTATTCGAGCTATTCAGCTGAAAAGCTAGGATTAACTGCTGTTTCCTTTCACTTGTTTAATCCAATGGCAATTGGCATTGTTGCTTGTTCTGATTTATTTGTAAGCTATTCTTATGAAAATGCAAGGAGCAGACATAGACATAGACATTTAATTTTAATTGCTTTGCCCTAAATTGTTTCATCAACTTGCACGCAGCTTCCATAAGTAGTATTCAGTAGAGTATGGTTAACGTTACGCGTTGTTTTAAACTTAAAAGAGTAATGGCTTTCAATTGGAAGTTAGTATAGCAAGGATAACAAGTAGAATTTTTTTTTTTGTTTTATATATATATTATTACTTACATGTAAGGTATACATGGAGGCTGAGTTTCAGCTAAAGCTTGACGATAAGCTCTAAAGCTGGAGCTGGAATCGATTAATGTACAATATTCTTTTAAGCCATCCGTAATAGTCTTATGCCATTCTAATCTATATAGAAGATAATGGATGAAATTGGATAAAAGAATTGTTGTCGTGTTATTGAAATTTTTTTTGAAATATTAATTCGACTTTATCACCTTCTTATCGGTGCCGAATCCAATGCCGATAATAATGCCAAATAGGAATTATAATTATTCATTTTACGCAAATGTTTCATTATTTTAATAAATTTGATGACATGCTTTTCACGTTCTTTGGCACAAGTTAAAGTAAGTATTTTGGAACGGGCCCAATATGACATTTTATTAAAGTGTTCAGTAAATTTATTTAAATTGGGGGATTTCTCTTCACATTGTTCCTTAGCGAATAGTAAGACTTCGGGAATTTCAATTTTTTGAAATAGTTCAGCATCCAATAAAGTCATCTGTTCAGCAATTTCAAGAGATTTCAGATCTAAAAGACTAGGCTGATTAGTAACTGTAAAAAACATATCGTTGTTGGGAAATAGCGGTAAACGTAACTCCTTATAGAGTGTAACCTAAAAATTTTAAAAAGAAAAATTTTTGAATTAAATAAGGAAAGTTTGCAAGATTGCGCCGCTGCGCACCTTTTCCACAATCTTATTACGCAATAATTTGGCTAAATATAATTGGCCGGCACAGACTAATTGATAAACAAATTCCACAAGTAGTGTTAGCAAAGGACCAGTTAAATCAGTGGACCTAATGCGAAAACAGCATTACATACACATATAAATTATTGGCAATCAAAACTTACGTTAAATCATTAACTACGCGAACCAATAAAGAAAATGTTTCTTTGGCTGCTTTCTGTTTTTGATCATTGTGCTGACAAAAAAATACGGTATATCTGTGTGTAAGTTTTTCAATAACATCAACAGGTGGTATAAAGGTACGAAATGTCGTTATAAAAGCTTCACTAAATGCTTTTGAATTAAAGAAAACAAAGGAGAAATTACAAAAATAAAAAAAAAAAAAGTTTTGTTGTTTTTCGAAAAAAAAAAAAATAGATCGAAAAGTTTTACCATTATCAGTAACCTTTTGCACACGGCTCGCGTGCACAATAAGAGCATCTATGTAGCCTCCCTTAATTTCGGGGCCATCTTCGGTCTCTTTCTTAAAGATTAAATACGGTGTAATATCTACCTCCTCGATGATATTGGGTAAATGATTGATTTCCTCGGCAGCTAAAGGACTCTATGAATAAAATTTAAGAAAAAGAAAAAGAGAAAGAGAAAGAGAAAAAAGTCAATTTCTAATATAAAATTTTTATCATATCGAGAAATTACTTTTCTTATTTCATCGAAGCGATTGTTGTTATTGTAGGTGACCATCTCTTCTACTTCATTACCGAAGTCTCCATTCGAAGTGCTTGTTGCGTTCTCAAATATTGATGATAAGATTGTTTGTGATGTATTATTTTCACCCTGATGCATGGACGTTTCATAATCATTTCCTAGTTCGTTTGAGTGCACAACAAGACCCGCCTCGTCTTCACACTGATCTGTTAATTCTTCACAGACAGTCGACATTATTTCGTTGCCGGCTTGACAGCTTAAAATTCGCATATGGTCGGCAATTTTCGGTTTAGGACTGGGTGGTGGTGTTGTTATAATCGTAGGCGTGGTCACTATTGTATTTGTCTTCCATTGTTTATAGTTTTTCGGTGGCAAAGCAGGTGGTGTTTCCATTTCGGGCGTTAAAAACTCTTCTTTGGCTAGAGGAACAATACTGTAAAAGGAAAAGGGAAAGGAAAAGGAGAGAAAAATCTAAAAACTTTTACATAAATATTTCATAAATGCTACATACTTCATTGTTTGACTGTGTGTGATATTGCGATTTAAGTTATAAGCATGCATAGTATGTCTATGTTGTTCAACCGATCGTGTTGAGGCTGAGCAAATTTCCATATAAGCCAAAACTATGAAGAAGAAATTAAAAATTTATAAAAAATTTTTTTTTTTTTTTTTTTTGCAAAATTTGGACAATTCCGATGATTTTCAATTATATCAATATCAATATCACTAGCCTATAATAATGCTCTATACTATTACTTTCGTTTCTCCAAACTTACCCGAAAATGCCACACTTTGAAACACTAGATTATTAAAATGAATAATTTACACAAAATGAAAAAAAATTATACTCAGTTAAGCTTATATTAAACAATTAAATTAATTGATGTGTTTTCGCGAATGTTTTCGTGAGGCATTTGTTTGCTATTTGCGATGAGTTTGCTTTGCTAATCTAAGATCTAAATTAGAAAAAGTTTTTGATACAGTTGCCACTATTAAAACGATGATGATGAGCTTTCCGTTAACAACTACAATCACAACAACAACAACAACAACAACAACAACAACAACCACAACAACAACAACAACACGATAGATTTGAAAATTGAGTAAAAATTGAAATTACTACGATATGCTTAAGGATTAAATGATAAGCTTTACTCTCTAAGCTTTAGTTTCCTCACGTTTTCCGAAAGTTAACTGTACTTATATATTTGCTCGTTTACTATAGCCTATTAGCTGACATTGAATAAATTATGTAAAAAAATAAAAAAACCAAATAAATACGGTCATTTCTATTATAAATCGCTTATATAAGTTTTCAAAAGGTTGCTTGCTACTAACAAGTGAAAGTTACATATTCCGCATTTAGCATTAAGCCATTGAAGTGACACACTTAAGTCTAAGCTTGAAACTTACTAAACATTATTTAGCAAACATTTATTTCAAGCGTACGCAACGCAAAAAGGTCTACATTCAGTCTTACTCAATACTCAAAATTGAGTATGGACGGCACCATTAACTTTCATTCATTTTTAAAGGGGGGCGCTGGTGAACTAAATTTTGGTAAAAGTCCAAATTATGTCACTCTTGTCGCATAGAGTGTATTAGGTTTGCGTGAATGTATGTAACAATCAGAAGATGAACTTACTTTATTGATCATTAATCGATCTAGAAAAATTTGCTGAGCCAATTTATACAAGTCGATCCGTCCGATAACTGTCTATGTATTTTTGAGTTCAACATGCAGATCGCAATTATCCAGATATTTCGGTAAAAGGGCAAATGCTATTAAAAATAAGTTAAATTGAATCACTTCTACGATCGCTCCCTATATAACGATTCGTTTCAAAGAAAAGTCGGCATAGGAAAAATGCTTGCACCCATCATCGAGCGATGCAGCACCTAGAAGGAAGCTCCAGAGATTCGACAAAGTGCATGTGTTCTGGATTAATATCAAATTCTGAATCGATCCAAGCATGCTCCCCTGTCCGCGTGTCCGTCTTTGCAAAATCTTTGGTAAATATTTTTCCGGTCTCTTGGTCGCAAAAATGAAAAAATCGGCTTGAGCTTGTCAAACCTCTTATACTATTGTACTAAAATTGAATTACATTACACCACCCTACGACTTTTCAGAACAATATTTCAAACATTTCAACATTTTCAACAGGGGTCGTCTTTGGGGCAAATTTCATTAAAATATAGTTCAAAAATTGCGCCCTATAAGTTGAACATAAAGACTAGACGGACAGACAAGCTTCGATCGATTCAGAAAATGACTCTGAATGGATCCGTATAATGGAACATGGATCTATGTGAAGTACTTCTGAATGTTGCATGCGTTCGCGTAATCTTAATATGTAGCCTATGTATCACAACTAGTGTAGAGCATAAAAATTTATCTCGCAATGTATCGCTATAGTACTGAAAACATAATGTGGTAAGTAGAAGTAAGTAAGCTGTACATTCTCACACAAACGCGCTACTATCACAAAGTAAATCAAATCGTAACGTAAAGCCGCAGAAGAATCAGTAACGTCGTTAAAAAACACATAGAGTAAATATATAAGAGTTGACAGCTAAAGGTGATAACAGAAGTTTGAAGGACCACACAGTGGAATACAGTTTGATGTTTTGAGTGCAGCGTTGACAGTACCTTGATGTACAAATCGATTTCGCTAAACTTAAGAAAACCTGATTCCGCTACGAAAAATTCCAGATTTGTCATATAAAAAAAAATCTTTTCAAGTTACTTGACATTTTCTTATCTCTATTAGGGATTTATGAATCACAGGTCCTAAAAGCGTCATACGGTTGGTATGCCGCATTCATGAAATAAATTTTAAAGAGGAATATAGTACTGTTGAGCTTCGTCAAGACTTTTAACTCAGTAGGACACGACAATCGGCAAAATTTCTCTCCTTATGTAAAGAATTGAGGGAGGAAACACATCGTGTGCAACGAATGCAAACGAGTTAAAAACTTTTTCTTAATCTTCGTATTTGTGCAAAATTTCAGAAATTATTATCTATCCTAGGACCCAAAATAGGATTAAGCACTATTAACTAAGCCTATCACTTCTTCTTTTCTCTTTCTTTTAAAAGGTAAATAGTTAATCCAGTTGCTTTAATAAAATTAAATATTTTATTGATATTAAGTTCTGCAGATACTTTCAAAAAGTTAATAAGAGAGATATGAATCTTCTTCAAATATTACATACTGGGGTAGTAGATGTCTTCAATGTCCATTCTTGTATCGCAATACTATGACCGAAGCGAATTCTTTATTAAAGATATTGTGTCTTTAACACTAGATTACCCGGGGCGAGTGAATTTTCGAATCATGGGAGACCTGGTGCGATTGATTTTTAATAACATTGTGAAATTGTGAAATGTATACAAATACTAATTCCTTCCATTCCCCACCCCAAAATTCCAAATTATGTGTTATGCGTATTTATGCAGATGTGAATCAACGCACATGCAATCTGGCTTATTGCAAACCTGGCGCAGACATACCAGTCAATGCATAATTGCTGTCAACTAAAGCCAGGCGCGTATGTAATGAATGCATGCCGAATAATTTAGATAAATTTCGCATCGAATTCTGGTTAGTCGGATACGAATAAAAAGCCAGCAAATCAAATATTGCCTTGAGAGTGTTTGGGCCATATTTAAGTTTAAGTGGACGAAATATTACCATAGACGATTGTCTCTTTGCAAGCCTTCCATTTGCCAAAAGCATCTTTAGTTGAAACAATATTGCAAAAGCCAAGAAGGACGACATGATAGGGTTTTCCAAACAACTTTATAAAACGAACGACTGTACTCTTATTATTTATAAAAGTAGTGCTATTATTGACCTCGAGGCACCAACATATATGATATGGCATGATAATATAGTACGGAAGCAATTTGTCGCAGACGACCTTCTCTGGTTTATGTCTTAGATTTATCAGCGATCAAAGCTTGAGATCTATAGAAAAAGTGTACTCAAATATAATTCTGAAGAAAAGAACCTATTTTGCAATTGATTGAAGAACTAAGCGGTAACTAACTATAACCATAAAGCCGAAGATAGTTTCAATATAGAATATTGAAAAACGGTTGAGTTGTCAAGTTCAAGTACCATGCAAAAGAAATAGAAGTGAGACTGTCTATGCTATGTATGTATGTATATATATATATATATATATGTAAAAACACTTCCCTTCCACATAAAACTTTAGTTTTCTCTCTTAAATTTTCAATTTTAATATTTAAGTCCACCGGAGTAGACAGCCGAGAAGGTAACGATCGTGACTACCAAGCCAGTACTCGTGGATTCAAATCTCAAGCGCGGATTGGGCACACTGACGCCAGTAGGCTATGGCCACCACCTCCCTGTCTGTTTCCTCATTTATTTCTGGTCACCGTGTTACACGAATAGGGCATACACCCTAAATGATTGTTCATATTAAGATATATAAAAAAAAAAAACGCAACTGTGACATGCCTAAATGGAATCCGAATTCGATACTGATGAGAAATATAAATACTTTTTGTAGAATTTCTAGTTTCGTTTTGGATGTTGCAAACAAACGACAATATAAATATAGTCCCAATTTTCGACGATGCGTATAATAAAATAATTAAAAAAAAAAAAAATTAAACTGTTAGCAATTACGAAACATTCATCATTTACCTCCCGTAAAGCAGTAAATTCGACCTAAAAAATAGCTAAGATATGTTAGTGATATTTGTTCAATTCCTCCTATATGTCCCGGTGGCCCGAAAGGTATGTTCACAGAAAGTGTAAATAAGACTATTTCCTATACTATATAAAATACGTTCTTCCTTTAAAGTAGGGGGTCGCCTATCCATTGCTTTGTATAGGCTCGTCAGTAGTGAATGTCGTTTTCAATTGTTGAACGTTTGCTACTGCATGTGAAACTAATTGGAAAATGTAAATGGATGATTTCACTAATAAGGGATCCAACTAATTTAGTATTTATTTCATTTATGATTCGTTTTTCATGTATAGGTTTGTGCGCGTAGGTAATAATAATTCGAGTCTCTATTATAATATATACTTACTGTGTTTTTTCTTCATGGGTAACGGTGGAGGTTGTTCATTTTGACCATCGGTGAGAGCATTACAACTGCCGGCCGGTAAATCCAAACATCGCCGTGGTTCAATAAGGCTTGTGTGTTTTGTTTGCCATTGATAAACACGATGCTGATGATGTTGTCTTAACTCAGGCAATTCTTGAACACTAAAATTTCATTGAACATATATAAGTGAAAATATTTTAATTGAATTTAATAATATTGCTTACCTTCCGTTTATATTATCGATGGCATCGAAATTGTCATACATTGATGGTTGCCGGTCTTTACTTAATTTCGAAGTTTTTGGTGGTAAAGCTGGCGGCATTAAATCTTCATCATGTTGAGCCAAGGTAACCGATCCGGTTGTTATATCCAAGCTATTCGTTTGCTTTAGAGTGCTCAGACTATTGTGAAACTGATCAATTAATAGTTTTTCAGCGTCTATATAGTGAGCGGGAGAAAACGTCAAGTGCTCTTCTACTTGCTGCTGCTGTATTTTCATTAATGAACTCTCAACAAAACTGCTGGTATTCGAAATGCAAACAGTTGATTTAGTAGAAGCAATCGTTTTTGCTTGTTGTTGTTGTTGTTGTTGTAAATATTCTTCATTAATGCTATTGTCTCCAGCAAGGATAGCAATCTCAGTTGAAGAATTAGAAGATTTTGTAGATGATTGAAAACTAAAATCTGAAGAACGTTTTGAATAGCTTTGTGATGAAGTACGAAAAGAATTAATGGATACAAAACCTAAAGAAAAAAAAAGGAAAAAAAAAACGAGAAAAAGAGAGAAATAAATTGTAATTAACACAAATGTAATCACTTTTCCTTCGTAGAGAAATTTTAATGCAGTTAACATGCAGGCAAATAGAGGGGAAAAGTGTATATAAAAAACTAATTTACAATCACACAGAAGTAATAGTAATAAAAAAAAAATAATAAAAAAAAAAAAAAAAATGCTAATATCATTCAAATAAACGTATTAAGCAACGACAAAAATAACATTTATTTTTGACAAATTAAGAGATAAAGATTAGTTAGTACCCGACTCATTTGAATGACGATGATTTGCTGTTTTACGTAATTCCGCTTTATCTCTGTTTATCTCTATATTAACGACATCTTCGTCAGCGACATCAAGTGAAGCTCTTGTAGTTAAAGCCACATCCACATAAGTACCGATTGTTTTGTTCAGTTGCTCTTCCTGCAGCTGAATTTTTTGTTGTTGTTGCAATTTATTATCAGCGTCACCATCTGCTTCTGTTAGGTTCTCTAAATTTTGTTTTTTTTAGTTTAAATTAATTAAATTTTAAGTCTTTTGCTTAGTATCGAAAATTTCATTTTACGTAAAGTCAACGACAAAAACTTTTTCAAATCACGTTTTTTTTCTTCTCTCTGGAAAAATGTATAAATACTTACTGAACTCATCAGTTAACAGGTTGTAATCACGACTATGTAGGCGACATTCTTCATCTTCACGTGAATGATTCATGGCAGAGTCGAGAGAACATTGACTAGAGTTTTCATCTGGTGAACGGGAACGCACCGATAAACTATAAATGATCAATATCATCTTTATGTTCTTGATATCATCCTCTTCTAGAAAATAGGCTAACTTACTGATCCACACCTAAGGGATAATCGTTACTGTTATCTAAATCAGAGTTGAGGCTACCTTCATATGGCTGTGATAGTGGCTGACTATTTCTCTTTGGTGGCAAAGGTGGGGGATTAGAAGATCTGAATAATAATATTATATAAGAAATGAATTTGTTTTACGATTAATTTTAGAGGATTTTCACTGACCTGTGGGGTAATGGTGGTTTTGGTGGTGGGCTGGTATCGCGGAGTATACTTTCAGTGCTATAGGACACACGCATGGGATTGCTGGTAGTCTTCTCTAAACTGTCTCGCTCTCTAAAATTATAAATTAAATAATTATTTAAAATTATTTATAACATTTGATTCATTGTACGTTTCTAATTAAATTTTAAGCAAAAAACTATAGTCTTTCAAACTTTTGATAAAAAGTTTCCCTTTAATTTCTTTAAATTATTATCACTTACTTCGGGGTTAAAGTGATATCCGGCAAAGAAGTTCGTTGTCCAGCAATTTCAACGGGCGGACGTACCAAAAGATTTTGCGCCGTTAACACAGACACTATGGTATTAGTAGACATTTGCGTATCCATTGGAACATTGTCATACTGAAAAGCCATTTCTTCTTTTTCTTTTAGTTTTAGTTGAGCCAAAGTGGCCAAATTCTTAAAAAGTAAATTATTATCATTTCGTTTTATAGATAATGTATTGCAAATTCTTTGATTTACTCTGACAGCGTCTTCCAATAGATCGACAATTTCTTTAACATTCTCACTACTCAATGAGGCGCACTCCTCACTGTCTTCGCTTAACATAACCTCATCACAGAGCTTTATAAGTTTGCCTAACGATTGATAAACCTGTTGAGTGGCCGATAATAACGTAGCACTATTCTCGTTGAGCATATAGGATTGAATAACTGTAAAATGATGCGCTTAAGCGAATGCTTATTGTTCTATAATGTATGAATTATTTACCAGAAAACATGCTAGCAATTGTTTCCAATATTACCGTTCCATTGCCAGGCAAAACTTCAAGTTTTTTTTTGAGTATGACATCGCGAAAATATTTAAGCGCATTAGATATGTCTTTTACATGAGTTTCTAATGATTGCGATGATTTCGCTACTTCTTCAGCTGTGGGAGGTTGTTTGTTCTTATTACGCGGACTTTGAGGGGAATGCGATCTAACGGGAAGAGAAAGTAAATGGTTATTTAAATTATGTTATAAAATAAGTTGGTGGAAAGAAAAGCTTACCTCCCTAAAGTGTTGGTTGGTGTACGCATCAGGGAGATTTTTTCAAACAGATCGTCTTTAAAAGAGCGAGCTCGTTTGGCCAACTTAGTACCTCTTAGACTATTTTTGTGCCCCAAAACGGCTGCTGTGTATGAATTTGTGTTGTTCAATGGTGTACTGGTAGCCTGCTGTATTGGATTTGAGGTAATGGGCGTGCTTAGATTTGTTTGAGATGATAGGGAAGAGTTCGGTGTGGACGGAGAGCTGATGACGCTGTCTGCAAATATGATAAATATTTAAAGATACATTGCTTGCTTACCTAAAAAAGCTTTAACAATAGATTTATAAATAATACATGCGAAAGCGTACCGGGGAGAGAAACTTTAGCCCGGCAGTCCTTATGTGACTTCCTTTTGATTTACTGGATCTACTGGGTCAGTTTTTTTATTTTATATTTTATATATATATATATATCTATATATATATAAATATACATGTGTTTGCGTGTATATATATATGTGTGTGTGCATTTATTTGCGTATTTAATGCACTTTTAACCTGGTCAAGGAAGTAGTGGTACTAGTTAAATGGCACGCAGACAACTTGTAAATATGCTTTACGAATATGACTTTAGATGGTAAAAAATGATTTAAGAAAAAAAAAATTTACTTGGAAGAAATTTGTTGATCTACACACGTTCGCGTTTGACTTAGAAATTAATTATCTTGCGATGAATCAATGTACACATAGATACAATTGTATAGTACACATACACGTACACCTAATACATACAGACACTAGCTCTCACTCACTTAATTATTCCCTTCTCGTACACATACTATTCATTTCATTTCATTACAATTCTCCTGCTGCTGCTGCTGCTGCTCATATTGCCTTCTGTGTACTTTACCTTTTTGCATCATTTTTTCAGCCTCCTCCAGTTATGTCAGTTTTAAAATATATGTTCAAGTTTTTGTCTAAACAGTTCTTTCACTTATTTTTTTATTAATTGTAACATTTTTAATGCAGATTTTATTAATAATTTACTAAAGTTTCAAAAATTTCTAATACCTAGATTAAAAACTTGCACACAAGCAAAAGAGATTAACCAATAAAAAATACTCCTATTGAAACGGCGTTGCCAGGAGAAAAAAATGAACGATAATGAGAACGTAAACATATACATTAGAGATTTTTAAAGCACGGAAATTCAATTTTATAATTTGAAAAACGTAATATGAATTATTCTGTCATTCGATTTTAATGAATTTTTCCTCTAATCCTTTAACAAATGTATGTGAAATTAATTTTAATATATATTCCCAATATTATCAAATCCCATTTCCAATTTTCCTTTTCTCCTCCTTTTTGATTTTCCTATATTAGCAATTTTGTCCTCTACGATAAAACAACACTTCAGTAATTGGCAATAATGCAAAGATCAGAAAGTTTTCGTTCACCTCTTATTGCAAAACGTTGTCTCTCGAGCGATTGAATAATTTTTTTATGCACAGAAAAAGATATATGCAAACAAATTGTAAGGAAATGTCTTAAAATATGGTAAAAGATTGGATAGAATGCTTTTTAATTTCCACGAAAAGTTGGCGGAGTTTGTTAATTGCACGAGTGAACGGTAAACAAATTGTAGCAAGTGAACAAAAAGTTATCTTTGGAGAAAAAAAGGTGCTCTAAAAAACTTTTTTTAACCACCCTCATTTTCTCATCTTACCATAATGTTAAGCCTTCATATCGAAGTGAAAATAACTTTACATATAAATTGAATGAACAATAGCAGCTTAGGTGATTTAATGAAATAAAAATTTATTTTAAGTTAATAATTGTCTGTCAGAAGCAAACATGAACGTAACTCAGATGTTGAAAAATTGTATATAATATATGTAAATGGATATATAGACTTACATACATATAAATTATAAATGTATATTTATATATATATATATATATATAATCTATGATTAAGAAACGAGCTAAAATGATGCCAAAATTTCATCTGCATATATTTATCTATGCCTAAGTGGTGTATTGAAAAAGGTGAAGAAGGAGAAAAATCATTTCCCTCCTTCTATATTTACAGCATATACATATATATTCGCATAATAGGACAAATAGGCAAACGAATAAAAATAAGTGTGCGTGTGTGTGATGCGCAAATCAAAAAAAAATTTTTTTTTATGCTACAACGTGCAAAACTAATTACATACAAAAGATATCAACGGGTATTATGTTTTAAAGTTTTCCCTTCGTATTCAATGAAACATTTCCGTTTTTTTTACCTTACGATGCGGAAAAACGAAAAAGAAGAAAAAAAAAAAACAGGGGAAATTGCACGTCAAAACAAATTAAAAAAAAAAAAGGAAAATTGTTGAGATATGTATAAGGAAGTGAACGGATGACATGAATTTACGTGATATGCTTGTGCAATAAGTTTGTTATTTAAATTGTTATACATACATATAAACGTGGATATGGGCACAAATCAACATGGATATGTGCACACGAATGCATGCACACTGTATGTGTCGAAAAGCGAAGAGAACGAGAAAAAAATAAAAATAAAAAATAAAAAAAGAATACCGTGAAAGAAGAGAAAAAATACATTGATTTGCTTCTATATATGCATATGGAGCAATCACCCTGCCTGTTAGTTTGTTTTTAGGTGTCCTACAAAATAACAGGGATAAATGGCACACATTCTAACGTTAACAAGTACAGTACATGATGCATATATATATAAAGTATTTGTTTTATACCATCGATGTATGCAAAATAAATATTTGCATTAACATGTTCATGTTCATGTGCTCTGCTCTGCTCTGCTCCTTCTTAGCCCTTTTTACTCAGCACGTTATCTCGTCATTATTTTCTCCCCTCATTGTTGCACAATGTAATTTCCGTTATTGTTTTCAATCAAGTTCAATGTACAAACAAATACATTTTCTTTCATACTTGTAATGCATCGCATACATAAGCTTGCTGTAGCTTCATTTCATGCAGCTGTTTCTTCCAAATGTTTTGCTGCAATCTATGTTGCGGCATTCATATAGTAGACCGCCTAGCTATTAATGTTATTCAATCGTTTGTGTCATCAAGGGCATTCAATTAAAATCGATATTAAAAATAACGCTTTCTTATTCTCGCGTCACATTATTTTAACAAATGAAGCAATTATTGATTAATTTGTGCCTTGTTTTTTTATTTTTATTTTTTTTTTTATTTATTTTATGATCTGTGCTATAGATATGCCCATGCAGATGGATGTGTGTGTGTGTGTGTGTGTGTGTGTGTGTGTGGACGCTTTTGTGATTTTATGCTATTTTACGATATATACATAAGCATGATATTACTATATTAGTCTCTCTCGGCCTTACAATGACGTATTTGAGCGAAAGAAAAAATGTGATGAGTTTAGTAAAATTATTAAAGTAAAGCACAAAAAGAAGAAAATATCTACAAAGTTTTGTTTACAATACTAGACACATTGCTTAGACGCTTTATCTCTCTCTCTCTCTCTCTCTCTTTTTTTATCTATCTGTCTATCTAAGTATATATATATTTCTGCTTGTTTGTTTGCACATAAATAGAGAATATGTAAATTTTAAATAAATACAACAGAATAGAACAAACAAGAAAGCTGCATACGTCTTAAAGCGAATATTTTATACCCTTCATATAGGTCAAATATATTGCTCAGCTGAACCCAGTTTACTACATATGTCGTGTACTTATTTATATAATATAGCAACGGAAATAAATGAAAAAGTTTTTTTTTTTTTTTGCTCTTAGATGTGGACATAATGAAACCAGTTGAAAATTAAAAATTTTTTTCCGTGTTTAAACTTGTGCTCATATGTCCATATTGTTTGATATTGTTTGAGCATTTACTCAGACGATACATCTATCAGGTATTAAGATAAACATTTAGATATATGTATAAATGTTAGCCTAAATATTGCATCTTTCTCGTATTTATCTTATGAAATATTATGTGTTTAATGAACACACATACGCATATATAGAGAATAATGCTTCCTCGATTGTTTGAGAATAACGTTGTATGTATTTATGCAGGACTTCGTAACTGTTGCGAAAAACGTAGAAGACCGAACATATACTTGGAGATACCTTCGAATTTATGGATTTGCCATAAGATTTGTCGTAAAGGTTGTAGTACGTTTAAAATACATAGATGCTATCAAGAATATATATAGCTATTCCCGATTAATCTAAGAGGGATTGTTATGTTTCCATAGTGTGACCCTATGCTGCAAACATAGAACTAAAAGACAAAGGGAAAAAGGATGTGCGCTATCCATTTACAACGAGACAAAAATAACATAGAAAGTAAACGTTGACGCGAAATTCCCCGATTAACTTCAATACTTATGTTTGGGATGCGCTTGCAACTCGGGCTTCGACATAGAAACAGGTTGAGCGTAGAACTCAACTTGAACCAACTCAAAGGCGTAAAGTAATTGAAGAATTGAAGGGAGGTAACTAACAAACGAAGAATTCGTAAGGCTGTGGTAGATGTCGCTCGATCAAAAAAAGTCCCTAATCCTGAATGTCGGAGCACACCTCTTACTTGGTTTAAGTTTTACGATATGTGATTGAATATGAATAAGAAGAAGGCGACGATACACATACATCCAATATTTATATGACGATGCATGTAATATATATTTCAAATCGTACTTTTTATACAAAGTAGGCATAAGGAGGATGGACGGCATCTTTTGTTAATATTCCACCTTATGAGACAAAAAAATGTAATTTCAAAATTTTTTATAAATGGAGCTTTCATTCCGTACTAGAGGACAACAAAAAAGACTGACACGCCCAAATCGTTATTCTCAACTTACTTTAACGGATAGCATGGGTATTTTATGGAGTTTTCGATTCTTCTGTCCTGTAAACATAAAGCTCTTAAATGCCTATAATTTCTTTACTTGTTGCCTATATATATATATATATATATATATGTATGTCGAAGAAATCCACCTCAGCGTGAATACGGCTTTTTTTGTTCATTAGGCCCATAATTGTGCTATTGTCTTAAAAACACTTGGGAATACGAGTTTCATCCTGATCGCGGTTAACATCTTAAAATAAAAAGTTTGGTCTCAAATGTGCGAAGCGAAAATACTTATTACTAAAGCCGTAAGCGTGAAAATGTATGCTTTCGCGTTTCCGAGTGTTTGGCAAACAATTAAACGAAAATTTCTTTAATTTTCGTTAATTTTTAGAGCAAAGGAATCGAGAATTGCTGAAGAACACTTTCCTGTAAAATTCCATTTTAAGGATATTCTAAAAAATTCGAGGTAGGTTTGAAAAATCTTGTTTCGAGAAAAATTCGTTGAACACTAGATTGTTGGAGCGAGTTGTCAATCTTATTCATTGCTCGTGTACTTTGGAAAAAAAAAACTAAAATAATTTTTTTTTTTTAAAACATATCCCTTTTTATATTTATATATATAATTAAGCGGCAACTAACTAGGACCTTGAGGCCAAAGATAGTTGCGGAAAATGAATTTTGAAAACGGTATAGATATGGTAGAAACGGTCTTGAATAAAGTTTCAAGTCAAGTTGAGTCGTTTCAGGCAGAATAGGTGTACACCCGATATCCGGCAATCTCTAGGGTTCTACAGTTTTTTTTGCTATCTTTTTTTAGCATAAATAGCTTTTTATTTTTATTAATTTTTAGCATTACTTTGCTGTCCCAGTACTATAAAATCGCCCTTCGATTTTATATAAATGTATTTCCTTAGCTTTCTTTTATCGCGCGGTTTTTTGCTGGAATGTGCTTCTTTTGTTGCATCTGTCAAAGGTAATATCGCACATAGTGCGAAATAATTGAGAAAATATATTCATTGCGCATTTTCAATTTTCTGGCAGAAGCATTTGTTCTCTCAGCCCCATATTTATTCAAGAGTTGTTCCATCAATCCCGTTGCACTAACGTATTTTCGCTTGGAAATGCTTTTCACATAAGACATAAAAACTTTTTAAAGGTACTTATGTTACGGTCTTAAAGAAGTTCGACTTTGGACTGCACAGATGATGAAGTCTCCAAGACATAGCCTGTTAATGAAAACATACGAAAATTGTGAGAACTTCTAACGTATGCGACCGCAATCAAGTAAAGTTATATTTTAAAAATTGTGACAATTTTTCTCATTTGCGGTCATTAGGTTAAGCTTAGGTTAAGCTAATTGCAATTAAATCGGTTCATATCTTTTGCCAAGAATTGCCAAAAGCCTGATATTAGAAATGTACTTTTTACCGAATGCGTCTCTTTTGGTTGATGCCATTCGCCTGAGCCCGGACAAGTAGGCAAGAAACGCGGCTATCAAGTTATTCAAGTTTTCCCCTGAAGTTATGCATAATTACATCAAGTATTTATAAAGAGATGTACGTATATTGGATACGTAAGGGCGAATGTTGTCCATTTTCAAATACAACTTTCTGTATCCGACAGGCGAATAAGTGAACAGGGCAGCGGCCAGCAGGCAGAGGCACATGCGGGCAATCATGTGTCATACGCTAATCAAGAAAATATAATGATGAGCTAGGAAATAGCGATAGGATCAATTTGTCTGCATGAGTAGAGTGAATCACATTTACGAAATTATTGTTCGCCGGTACAGCTTTCTCTAATCGTAGCTACAGGCGTAACATTTAGCGATCGGGTACACCCCAGTGGTCATCAGCTCCCAGCATGACCGTATTATTCGCATAGAGAACATATCCTGGGGCATTGGTTATAAAAAAAAAAAAAAACAAACTGTAAGGTGTTGAATATTTGTTGTAGGGCGGTTGAATTTTCACGATCGGCACCAGCTCCCTCCCCCTCCCCACCTACCAAACGATTCATTACGCGTTACAATTCCCATTGATATCTATGCTTGGAAGAGAAAATCATATCTGTGTATACATATTTTTACATATATATATGTATATATATATATATATATTATTATTATTATTAATTTCGCCAGAGAAATACATTGTACGACTAAACTCTTTATTAAAAACTCTACCGTACTTGAGATTCGAACCCACGACCATTGAGTTGTCGTTGAGTGGAGATTCGTCGCCTTTGGCCACTCAGGCGAATATATATATATATATATATATAAAGGACTTGTAGCTGAAACTGCTGACTGCTAAAATGTGGAATTTGAAGTGTTTATGTTATGCATAAGTGATTATTAAACTATTCAATGAGAGATTAATGAAATAACTCGCGCAAATGAAGAGCCAAGTGTAGAACAATAAGCGAGAAACAAAACGAAAGACGATTTAAAGAAAGGAAAATAGTTTTGTTTTTCTTTTCGTCTACACATGTTTGCGAAATTGCTAAGAACAAGTAATAATTTTTTTTCATTTGTTTCGATGTCGATGATATTGTGCGATATTTTTAGATAATGGTGTTTTGCTAAAAAAATTTCTCAATTTTAACAAGAACTTTTATCATCACCTGACTTGCACATACACACATATATATATATATATATATATATATACTTATTAATATTTTTGGTTTGCCTCTTTATTTTATTAATTAAAGTTTAACTTTAAGTTTTAAATATCAGCAACAAAAATAACCCGCGTGCCAATTATTATTGTTCGTTCGGTTCTTGGATAAGAAGGAGAACACTTGCACTTGTTTGCGAGTTTGATAACGGAAAATAAGTATATACAAGAGTAGTGTGTGAAAATAAAAACAAGAAATCAAAAAAAAAAAAAAAAAAATAGTTAATAAAACAAAATCTTCTCCAGTTGTGGATTAATAATAATAACAACAACAACAACAACAAGAACCACAAACATCCAATCAACATTAAATTCTTTTTCTAATCAGATTGAAAGCGCACATATAAAAAAATAAGGAAGGAAACATGCCAGTCAAGAAACAAGGTAATAACAGTTTTCCTAATTTTTTTTCAACCTCGCCCCACGCCCCTCTTCTTATTTATTTATTCTTATATGCATTATGTTATGTCGTTGTTATTATTGCTGCTGCTGCGGCTGCGGCTGCGGCTGCTGCTGTTTTATTAGTATTTGGCCTGATGCCAAATTCATGTCTAGATCACAGTTTTTCATATAGTGGTTAAGTATTTTGCTTTTTTGTTTTATCTTCTGGTCTCACGTTTTCGGTTATTTGTAGGGAATGAGTGCGCAAGAAAAGAAAATGAATTTCCAACATTTAGGAAACAATTACATATTCATATAAATCTGAACTCGCGGTTAAAAGCCATCTATCCATCCGCCAGTCTCCAGTTATGAGCGGAATGCTTGAATTAATTTTCATCGCTTTTCTTATTTGAAAAAGAATCTTTAGTTCGTTCATAAACAATACGAAAACATTTTTCGTTTTCTTATTCAACATATCATCTATGGCAAGCATAACTCTTAATGGATTCTTCTTCGGGCTTCACCTCAGGTCGAATTCAGTCCCTTTCCCAATCGCAATGAAATTTTTCTTTCTTTCTCGCGGATAATTATTATCGGATTAACCGCATTAACTATGTCGACCTGCAATCTAAAGCTGAAGCCTATCGCTTGCTTGCCTTTGCGGCAGTACGGATGCATATCGCCTCAGCGCCGTGTAGTTTCATGTACACGATCTCAAATCTTTAATGTCCTTTGGGGACAGCACTTGACATACACAGAAGGAGAGTATCTTTCACTTTCTCTGCCTGCTTGCTTTACTTAATCTAAATACGTTTGACATCACTCGTCACTCTTCTTGTTTCTTCCAATTATTCATCTTGTGCCCTTTTCCGTGTGCTTTATTTGCTCTTTGTCCTCGGCTCGAGAACAATTATTTCTGAAACACATAACTACATGTTAGTTCGGTTGGGTTTTGCTTTTTTCCAACAAATTCTTCTTCTCCTTCTTCCTCTTCTGCGAGTCAGGAAATGAACAAGAGATGCAAACCACTTAGTAGTTTATTTAGATTGAAAGAATAAACTTTAGGCCTAGAACTAGGATGAGCACTTGCAACTAATACTATATATTAGTTCCTCTTCTTTATAGTGTGCTTACAATAATATCAGATATTATTTTTGTAAGAATGTAAGAATGCTGCAAGGCCAGCTGCAAGGCCGACTTAAAGTTTTTATCGATTTCCAGTTACTCTCCCATCATTAATAACTTTGACGCCATAGCAGGGTATGCTTCCCCTGCTGAGAGCCCCTATATATGGTGTGATCTAAAAAATAGATTTGTGTGATCTAAATTGACTAAAAAAATAGATTTTTGACATATAAAACGTTATTTTGCATTAAAAATCTTATACGTGTTAGGATCTCAAACATAGGCTTATGTGGTCCAAATTCGTTAAGATAAAATTTTTGCCTCAATTTATTAATATAAATATTAAAAATTAGGCATTTTTACCATACCAAGCTTGAAAGGGATTCAAAAAATTGCCTCTTTCCGATCCAAAGGTTTTCACAACTAACCAGCATGCTATTACTATGTGATTTTTGTGGCGAAATTTCAAAAAATTGCAATATTTTTTCTTATAAAGATTGTTCAAAATAATGTTTTGTATGGGGAGGGGCGGAAGAAGTTGACCGATCTGCGTCATTTTCAATAGCGTTCGTCGTTGGGTCGAAGCATAGCATTATATCAAATTTCATCAAAATATCGCGAAAGTTGTGCCCTATTACACATGGACAGGCACCAGGCGGGCAGACAGTCTTAAATCAGAATAGTTTGCTGAATCGAGCGATATAATAAAAAGGTGGGGGCCAAGTTCTTCTGGGCATTAATCTGGTCTGCACAAACTTAATATACACTATACCACAACGGTACGGTGTACGGTATAAAACTCAAGCAACAATACGAGAAAGACTTGTTCCTGCTTTCAATAAATCGCAGAATTGAGCGACATAGTCAAAATTGAACGCGTCTAGTTGATGAAAGGTCTATTGTGGATAACTTACGCCATTATCCAGAGATCATTGCATTTTTAAGAGGTGACCAATTGTTTCCATATGAATTTTAGTCTTTTTTTTTTTTTCTCAATAAAATATTTTCTTAGTTTACCTTCGCTGGAATCATTTTCTATTTTTATTAACTCGCAGTTTATTTCCCAAATTGGTCTTGTTACATTTGAAGAGAATCCACGCAATCCACGTAATCGACTTTTTCTTTCAAGATTTTTCTTTCTTTCTCTTATCAGAATCAATTCTATTGATTTCTTCATCGTAAAGACTTGTTGACAGGAGCTTCTTCTTGTTTACATTTTCCCAAAATTCATCTAATTCTTATTGGCGATAATCTTGTTTCTCGCAAAGACCACATTCTTTTATTATGATATGGGAATCAATCGTAATCTTATTGGTTGGACTTGAGTTTGCATTCTTACACTAATTCTTTACACTAAGCTAGATAGCTAAGTGTCTTCGAAAATATGACCATACCGTGCCGTACTTGTCTTACTATCGATTTTTATTTTCGTCTTTATTAATTTTCTTTGCTCTTTTAAAAGAAATCAAAGAAAACGCGCTTTAAGTTCAGTTTAAGACGAGCGCTTGTGGCGTACAGTTGTCAATGCTGTAAGAAATTAAAATTTAGATATGGCAGGATATTTGCGCAGAGCCTTAAACGAATCTAAGGATACAAGCATAGATATCAGTTCAATTAACGGTATCGATAATATAAAAGCTAACGGCGATCTAGTTTTGAATATAGATCCCAGTGATAATGATGACGACAACGACAACGACAACGAGATAATAGACGTCGTCGTTGACGATGACGACAATGAAAATGATAATGATGATAATATTTGTGTCACTGAATCTTTGTTAAATAAAAAAGAATCCATAGAAAATACCATAACTAAGGAAATCAATAATTCTCAAAATCATTTAACACAACAAAAACGTAATGACATAAAAATTAGTTGCTCCGATTTAACAAGTGAACTGAGTTCGTATGAGACGCCTTTACTAATGATGACGGATGACGGCATCCATATGAAACAACTTCAAGTTGAGCGGTATGATAAAAGTCCTCGTCGCACTCCAAAGGTCGATGCTGAATTCTTTTATTCAGTCAATGATTTATTAGATTACGATAATAGACGTCGTCATCATATACACACGCCTGATGTTGAATCAGGTTATTTTGAAAAATCCGAAGAAGAATTTGAAAACTCTCCTCCCAAATGCGATCCCATACTTTCGGATGATTTAGGTTATGAATTGAATCGTTTCGAGCTATTAATTGATTCCATAAATCAACACAGTTCGAAATCAAGAAATCGCACGGAACGTGGTTACTGGTCGACAATTTTCGGCCAGGCTAGTGAGAATGAATTATATGATGATATGAATGAGGAGAAAAGTATATATATGATAAAAATTATAAATCGTTCAAATCGCTTAAATAAAATTTTTCTTTCTCCTGCTTTTTTAAATCGCAGAAGCGCATCGTGCCCTTGAACTATTGGAGGATTATCACTCAAGACTATCGGAACCTCAAGATCGTGCTTTAAGGATAGCGATTGAACGTGTAATACGAATTTTCAAATCTCGTTTATTTCAAGCACTTTTAGGTAAGTACTTATCATAAAATTAATACAACAAATGATATCTAATGCACATGACCCCGTCTCGATTAATTCTATTAAACTAGAAAAATTATATGAACATTCTTGCTCTTCTTCTTCTTCTGCTGTTGCTGCTAGTCAGATTAATCAAGAGCAGATGATTTACTGTGTTGACTGAAACGTAGTTCTTCGTTCGAACCTTAATAAAGTTACGTGTTGAAAAACTAGTGGGTATTGAGTCTACATAGTTGGGTAAAATATGAATTCTTTATTTTATTGTTTCGTCCGTAATGCTGAGAACTGCGGATCCAGTTGTCCATGTCCATCTGTTGTATGTTTTAAGATTTTCTAAAAAAGTCTAAATTCTGTGCATATATTAAAGCGTAAATAAATCCCGCAGCTTAATTTCAAAATAAAGGTGAATTAGTTGAAAAACTGAGGAGTGCTACAAAAAAAAAAAAAATACGATAAATTAGGTGCAACACAGGTTTCTGTTATGTCCCTAATTAGCATACACTATTCAAAATAGTTGAATATTCATTACACACAATTCCATTCCTCTACCCATTGAACACAAGTCTCTTTATGTATTTATTATTTTCACTCTCAGTTGTAATATTCAGAAATAAATAAAAATCAAAATTGTCGAGTTCTGAGCTAATTTAACGATGTCCAGCTATTCTTGTCCGAAGTCCTAACTAAAATAAAACGCCTTGAGATAAATTCTAAATAAAAGTGTATTTTTAATATTTTAACAGTCATGCACAGGACTGTCCCCTTCATACATACGCACCGTGGTAATCAAGAACAAGATAGAAGATAACAATAGGCATTGTCCAACGACATGTAGCTTCACAATTATTCAAAAATCTTTGAAAACAGAAAATTTTAAAATATCGTTGTTGTCAAGGTCAAAATAATGGCAAATGTCTATCTAAAGTTTGGCGCAAATAATGTTTAAGACTATCTAAACGAAAGTTTGATGTAAAAATAATTGCTATCAACCGTAGCCAACAGAAATTTCCAATGTAAATGTAGTGTTATATAATAGATTAAAGAAAAAGTTCGTGGTGCTTTTTTCACAATAGATGGCTGTAAACGCTAAACACAATGACGCGTTGTCTACCGCAAACATACAGCTTGATAGCATCAATATTGTCCATTGTCAGCTATGCGACACTAAAGTGCTCAATACAATGACTACCTTTCGCTTTTTCCTTCATGGACGACACCGTGCACAAAATGATTGGAATACATAGCTTGCTTGCTTGCTGGCTTGTTTTACTGAAGCAAAATCATACAGTTAGTTTGAATAATCGACCCGAACGATTACGATTTGTTTACATAAACAAACTAATAAAGCGCAAAATCAATGAAGCGAAAGATTTCCTTGAAAAGTGATTTTTTGAAGCATAATGCAATTAACAAAGCGAACAAATTTCTTTTCTCAACTAGCAATAGGTAGCCATGTGCTTTAGTTTCATTTTTTTAATCAAAATGCAAATAATCACTTTAAAGCCTAAAATACTAATCATATGATTTTATTTTGCCCTCAT
This sequence comes from Glossina fuscipes, assembly GCF_014805625.2. Classification (NCBI taxonomy): domain Eukaryota; kingdom Metazoa; phylum Arthropoda; class Insecta; order Diptera; family Glossinidae; genus Glossina; species Glossina fuscipes. Next base: position 20,283,318 of record NW_023998414.1, on the reverse strand, counting down.
AAATACGTGGAGCGAGCGGATATTTCAAAAGTGCTTGCCAAAAATTCACTTCGACGCGATGACGAAAACAAACTGTATATTTAGCTACATATAACCGCCTACAATCAATTCTTTTTTGACAGTTCATGCACGCAAGCAAGCAAGCAGGATGTAAAAAGTCCGCCCCGTTTCTAGCCATTTAGAGTCTCGTAGCTCTGGCAATACTAACTCTATCAAGCGACACTGCGGCGTTTGCAGTAGTTGACAGTCCATAGAATATTATTTTGTACTGTAAATTGAGTTCGCGATGTAAACACGATTCTATACAGAATTGATGCAAGCAAGAAAATCGTTCAAATTTCTATACATTTATCAGCTATAGTTTATGAGTAATGGGCAAAAAAAAAAAAAATTTGTTGTTCCTTTTGAAAAACAAAGATATTCTCAGTTTACGTGGTGCTGTGGACCTGTCCTTCGTCCGATTTGGGCCAATTTCAATACCAACTTGCGTGCAAGAGCTTCCAATGTTTCTGTTGAAGTCGATAGCTTCCATTACATAGAAGGTCAAACTTACATGCCTAGGTCGATTTAGGTACCACTAATGTGGAAATTATACCGCGGACAAGGAATGTAGATCTACGTAGACCTATACTCAGTTAATCTCTATGTCAAATAACTATTATGGGCCGAGTTTAATCATAAGATATTAAACAATAGGTATTCTCGTCATAAAGGCTTATTATTTGTCAGAACTCATGCATTACAAAAGATATACCTACACAATTAAAATTTGGTCCAGTTGATTCTGTTGTCAAACCTACAAACAACTGTGGGATTATTCTTATTGTGAAATATTATAAACTAAGGCTTTGTCCCATGTAAAGGCTTATTTTTCGGACGTAAACTTGTGTAGGATTCATATAAGGCGTTAAATGTTGGGTTGGTGCAAAAATGGTCTGACTCAATCCGCTTTTCGTCTTTGCACCGGAACACGTCAGTTTGTCAAATTCGGTCAAAAAATCTCAAAAAAAAATGTATTCATGTTGAGAGAGAGTTTGTAAGTGTTACAAATGAGATGGCAATTCCAACATAGTTTCTCTCTTTCCCAATATATAAGGAAGCGTTGTAAGGTACTCGATTGTCGAAATTAATGATTTTAAAAGTTTAAAAGTTTCTTGTCACGCTTGAATATTGCGTACGCAGTTAACTATGGCAATACTATAATCTTATTGTGTAAATATGGTAACATTTTTTTTTTTTTTTATGTATGACATGTGTGAGTGCGTTAATAGCAAAGGGATGAAGTTTCGCTGTCATTAGTTATTTATATTTGTTGAAAACAATTTTTTTATGAAGTGAAAAATCTTTTAAGGAAGTTAAAAAATAATTAGAATAAAAAAATGTTTGGTACACTTAATAACTTTTTAAGTGGAGTCGCTCGTGCTTGGGCAGTTAATGATGGCGTAAATTTGGCTTCTTTCGTTTCGTTGAAAGATAAACATATCATGAACCGCAATTTATACGTGGAGATGCCGGAAAATGCAGTTAGTCGCATATTGGAAGCACCTATCGATGAAATAGTTTGTGCTCATATAAAAGTGTTGTATTATTTAAGTTTGGAACGTAAGCGCATATATTTTGCCCTTGATGGAGCGAATGTTGTTGTTTAATTTTTCTTTTCAATATTTTAGCCCGTGATTTTCCGTTGGCCTATCGTCATCAATCACAATGTGTGCAGTCGGTTGTGAAAATGTTGCAACAATTGAAAGAGGAAAATTGGTGCCTACCTATTATGTATACGGTGTGCTTGGACTTGCGAATTTTAGCACAGAAATGCGAGGAGCTGGGTAGTGGCTCGAAACCGGGCGAAATACTTGAAAGGGCAGCCGATTGTTTAATGAGTTGTTTTCGTGTATGTGCGGCAGATAATCGGTAAAAAATCTATGTACATTTTCCAAGATTCGTCAAATATATTCGCATATATTTTCAGATCTTCGGACAGCGAAACCAAACGCTTAGGAATGTTAAATTTAGTTAATCAACTGTTTAAGGTCTACTTTCGTATAAATAAGTTGCATTTATGTAAACCCTTAATACGTGCAATTGATAGCAGTGCTTTTAAGGATACATTTCCGTTGCCAGAACAAATTACTTATAAATATTTTGTCGGTCGCAAAGCCATGTTCGATTCAGATTATAAAAGTGCCGATGATTTTCTATCGTTTGCCTTAAAATATTGCCCAAAAAATTTTCCTCATAATAAACGTCTCATTCTTATCTACCTGGTGCCAGTTAAAATGTTACTTGGTTACATGCCAAAAAAGTATATCTTAGAATGCTACGATATCCTGCAATTTCATGAATTGAGTGAAGCATTAAAAGAGGGCAATGTACGGAAATTCGATGATGTTATACAGCGTCACGAATACTTCTTTATTAAATGTGGCATATACTTGTTAGTGGAAAAATTGAAATTCATTGTGTACCGTAATCTCTTTAAAAGGGTGTATTTGATTAAGCAAACCCATCAATTGGATTTAAATGCTTTTCGTTCGGCTTTACGATTTGTTGGCGAGAAGGATATGACCATCGATGAGACGCATTGCATTATCGCCAATTTAATCTTTGAGGGTAAAATTAAAGGTTACATATCGCACAGTCACAACAAGTTAGTCGTATCTAAACAGAATCCTTTTCCTGCACTGAATACCGTCTCATGAAAGCGGCGACCGCATAAATTATTTGACGATTGAACTTTATATTTAACAATACTTATATTTTATGACTTGTAAAAAAACGACGAAGATATCCGAATTTTGAAAATAAAGCAAAAGAATATGCAATGTTAAAAGAAAACTGTTTCAAGTCTTGTATTCTTATATTAATAGGAGCAAACAGATTTAAGATTAATGTTCTCTAATAATATTAGTTTTGCTTTTGCCTATTTTTTTATTTTATTTATTTATTTATTTTTTTTTTATTTCTAGATATACAAGAATTCTATGAACTAACTCTTTTAGATGATTCTAAGACTACACAACAAAAAACTGTGGAAACACTGCAAATTGCCAGCAAATGGGAGCAAGACGGTCATACCGTCAAAATTGCTGATGTAAGTATATGCCAGTCTATCATATTTCATAACAGCGAAAGAAAATAAAATTTCCAATGTAAAAGCAAAAGAAAGTCAATGAGGTTGAAAATTATTTCAAAAATGTATACAAATGTATACAAAATAAACGTGAGACCTTGAAATAGTATAAATTATTTACTTAAAATTAATAAATATCTAAATGCCAGACATCGATAGGGTTATGAGAAAAACGTGAAGCAGATGTTTAATAGAATATGAGTTTTCCAACTCGCCCATAAAGAGATAATTTAATTGAACGAAACAAATTATAATAACTCGACATGAAGCATTCGCTTCGATGCCTATGTCTTTCAAGCAGCATATAAATAATAGTGCATTTTGTTTGGGTAATTACAAGTTTTCTTGGATGCTTCTGATAAATATTTTTATAAAAGCTGTTCCATTGTCCATTCTGGGCGCTTGCATTTGAAGTTTTTGATATTTCATACGATAATAACTACGTAATAGGATGTTAGCTTTCCTACTTTAAGCCTATCGACACGGACGGATTCTCGTTGTGATAAGGTAAGAGTAAGTCTAGTTATATCCCAACGATTCGATAGTGGGTATAGAAAGTGCAAGAATATTTTTAAACAGTCGCCTGTTAGTTGGTTCATGTCCCAAATTCCAACATTCTATCTCAATTTTCGCGCCTCTGGCCATTCCGAGTAGCCGGCATACGAGTGTTTCACAGCAATAATGTTTACATTAAATGATGCTACCATGTAACTCTGCTAATATAACGGCTAAACTCGCGGCGCAGAAATTGAAAGATAACTTTGCTTTATAAAAAGGAAAAGTAAGATGCTAGGAATAGTATGCTTGAAAAGAACACATGATAATATCAGAAAAGTCAATAGTCGATGTGCGAGGGTAGACTTCTACTTTCAATTTTATCAATTTTGTAATCGATTAGCCAGTTTTTTACCTTGATCAGACCACCGTGAAGGGACGATCACACATGCACGTGCAGTTCGCGATTTTTGATATATTTTGACAATATTTGGTAGACTGACGTGTTTTCGATTGGTATGAACGCTGTTTAAAATGACTTGGATCGGAATACTTCTACGACCACTGTGCTTATCATTAGTTATTTTGAAAAAGTCATTATATGCAAAAAAAAAAAAAAACAATGCTTTATAGTATTTTAGACATTACTACAGAACTGATGTGAAATTTTGGGTTAGATGGAATCACTTTTGAGCCATGTCATATACTGCCTAATTGCAAAAAGGTCTAATTTTTAATAATTTATGATGGAAATTATTCTATGAGAGTATTTTGGCATAAAAATTAACCCCAGACCGTTTGGCCCACGGAGTTGTATTTCTTGGATGCAATTCCATATCAAAAATAAATCTTTACATGGCAGTAAAGTTAAAATTTCAACACTTTTCGACAAAAATACGTATAGGACTATTTTGGGAAATTTCGGATTAAGACGGTCAGAAATGCATGAATTTTTTTTTTGTTATTTCATCAGGAAAGTGAATGAAACGTTTCACTAGACGAAGTGGTGCAGCGTATTTAATGATGGGCTTTATCCGCCTATAATGTATTTATTTATTAAAGATAGCAAGTGTATATAACATATTCGACTGTAATCGACAAGAATAAAAAAAAATTTTTTTGATTTCAATTTAATATTGGAGGCGATGGTTTGAAAAGCGTTATCATGAATCCAATACAAAAATATATAGTTAGATTAAGCTGGTTCGATTCGGCGGCTCTTGATAATGGTTAAGTATATAGAAATACTTAGTCATATGCAATAAAAAATTTGCAATGGATATGAGAAGTACGAGGGCATGCCTGATAATTAGCCTTGAGATGAATGTTGTACAGCAGTTGAGAACATTTGTTAGTAAGAAAACAAAAAAATTAGACAACGTATGGTAAATGGTGACATCGACTCAGTCATATATACACTCTATTAGTTGCCGGAATGACTATAAATGCGTTGACGGTATGTGTGTGTATGTATGTGTTTACATTAAGTAAGAAAGCTGCATTTAACTTGAGATAAATTATTCGGTTCTTGTGGTGACCGATACCACTCTGTCCCTGAATTCTTAGTCGACTTCATTCCATACCAATATTCTATATTAATATCAAAAAAAAAAAAAAAAATTCTTTTTTCGTTTTGTGATTTGTTTTTCGGATTGTTATCATCAAAGGTAAATATGGGAAATGTAACTAATTTCTTGTTACACATATATGGATGGACGAAGGCATTGAGTAGAGAGTAGAATTTATTGATTTAATAATATTCACCTTGATGTAAATAATACTCCCCTTTTGAGATTGCTATTGCCTTGTACCTTAGGGACTCTGTTAACTTTTTTATATTATGCCGTGAAATTTCACGAGCCTATGGTTTCATTTTCTGGCTGAGACAATATCGCGCTAAGTAAGAATATCAGATGGAGTTGTTGTCATTGTTTACATTCCTAGGAGTGTTCGTACACTTAATTCTCTTTTTACACGATAAATTCGTTCCCAAAGAATTCGTGTAAAAAAAGATATTGCTTACATGGAAAAATAGCAGATCGGTTCCAAAGCTAAAAAAAGCAACTGAAAAGTACAATATCAACAGTATCGAAAAAATTCTTATTAGAGTTCACTTGAGGAGGATTTATTTCCATTTTAGTTCGTTAAATATATTGTAAAAAAAAAAAAATTATACTTTGAAAAACGCATTACACCTGTACTCTGTGCATAATTCGGGGAATCCCGTATCGTATGCACTTATATCGAGGAGTGAGAATGAGAAAATTCATAAACAAAATTCATTGAATATTGAAAAATCGAGTTAAGACAAAACAATTCGTGTAAAAAGGGTGGTTTTTTCCGCACATTGCTGACCGGCGATGAGTTAACTTGTCATGGGACTTGCGTTATCTATTTCAATTTAAGAAAGCCAAGTCGAAAGATTCGCGCACCGTAAGGACGAAAATCATATACCGATGAAATAACTTACAGCATCTCCCTGAAGGAAGTTCACTTTTAATTGTGAAATGTTTCTTTACTTTACTACTTTCATATTCGATTACAAAAGAATAGCCTGCAATAGCATGGCATAGTTTCTGCGAAGAGAAAGAATTGCCGATGGAAGAAGTCAATGACGATTGAATATGAATTTCGTTAGGGAAGCATCGGTATATCTTATCTTGACGTTTATGCTGTTATGTTACAAACCGATCGACAACGTTAGTACGCCTGTAACGTTTTGTAGTAGGCCCGTTTAAACATAAAAAGGCAACTTATGATGATTGTTATTAGCATCTCTTATGTGCTAATAAGTATAAAATGTAAACGAGTTCGCTGAATATATTGTTAAACATAATCTCTTGTACACATAGTTTTATGCACAAACTAATTTACGTACGTGCATAGTTACAGTCCATTCCATATAAATGTGACATTTAAAGCGCCTGGCTTGTTATCGCTCTTGCTCTCGCCAACAGTTTGTCTTTAACAGAATTGAAAAATCTTTGGAATTTTCTTTGAAATCCATCTGTTCATATATTACGGAACGAACTGTATGTATGTGTGCGTGTATGTGCGTGCATATGTTTAAAATTCGTATGTACAACTGTACGCGTTCCTCCTCGATTCATGGAATGAAAAAAGCCAAAAAAAGAAAAAAAACCTAAACTAAATTTTTCTCGTAGGAGGGAAAATTTTTATTTTCTTCATTTTCAGTCGAAAATTTGTTGTGTTCCGTATATGTCTGAAAATTGAAATACACGGCACGGCGTAAGCAATATGCATCCGAACATAAGATGATTATTTTGTAAAAAAAAAACTAAAAGGAAAAATAAACAAAATTTTCGATATGAGTTTCGCGATATTTTCCATTTAACCTTTCATGCCTTAGTGGCTTTCTCATTGTTCACTTAACGCGTAAGGTGTTAGGTGCGAGATGCGAGATGTGTGTGTGTGTGTGGTATATGAATGCTAGTGCGATATAAATTTACAAGTTTCATCATTCTTATCTTTACTTTATCAAAAAAAAAAAGAAAAAAAAAAAACAAATTGTTTACACAAAGCAACACAAGCACAAGCACAAGCAGAATGAATGAATGAAAACAATCAAATGAATCATATACTACCTGCGTGCGTAGATTATATATATATATAGAGCTTCAATTTTTTTTTGTTATTCTTTCCCGAATAAATATGAATAAAAAAAGTTTATTATTCTGTAAGAATTGTTGCTATTAAATATTTAATTTGCACGGCAATCAATTCTCTTCACACAACACAAATATATTAAATGCGATGCAAATAGTTTGCTTGAATATTTGATCGACAATTTGATCTGATTTGACATATCGCTATGATTGATTGGGTTTCTATAGTTCGACATTCACGTCGTCGTTTTTCAAATTCGTTTTTGCACGCTCGCTCACCGGTGCGTATACGTCGCCCGCGACGTAATCAAATATTATCTTCATCATCGACAAGCTCATCGCCACAACATCAATTGCCATCACCAGCAGCAAGTTCTACGCATGCACACGCACAATGCACTTGCATGGCTCACGAAAATCATGCTATCAACGCTAGAAAAACTAAAAATATTGCTCATAATAAAAATAAAACAAAAGTCAAAACATGTTGTTCGCATCATCAACACGATCATCTCTGTGTAAGTAACAAATTAAACTCGTTTTACTGCGATTGCGATCTATTCAATACATTCGCCTTCAAAAGGTATCTGTAAAGAGAGAAATCAAGTAACAAAACTGTATTTTGTATTTGCCTTATGCACGACGACGCATGCTTCTCATTTTAGATTTCAAATTTCAAATCATTACATAATGGACATGTTTCGTAAGCGTTAACTCCGCGGTGTCTTTCATAATCATAATCATGTGCTGTCATCCCCTTAAAGGGCCACGAGGTAAGGGATAACTGAGATCTGGCTATGAGTTGAACTTGAGCGCAAGCTGAGCTTGAGCTGAGCGTTCGCCCATGAAACTTTGTATCGCTCTTTTCCACTCTTGACCAATTCATCAATAGTCAGAGTCTATCGTACACAATATCTCTTGCACTTCTCACACTTACTTACCCCGGAATCAAATTAAGGTATTTCCTCACTTCAATCATACTTTGAATAATCACCTTTGACGTGGCATATATCGCATTATAACATCGCATACATCGCATATAATCGATCGCTGAGATTTCCATCCGGCACTGTCAGTCTTAATTATATAATAGCAACGATAGGTCAACTTATTACTGTAGTGTAATCTGTTGCGACAGATTTAGTGCAAATTTCTTGTATTGTCCACCAAATGGGGGGAATCATAAGCTCGAGACTAGACAATTATTAAAAAAAAAAAAAAAATTTAATAAATATATCAACGGTTGAAACAACCTATTTGTGGTTGTCTTGCCCTTCATTACGGATCTTTCCACTTTACAGCCAAACAAAGACTACCACTACTACTACTGCTACTACTACTACTACTGCTACTACTACTACTACTACTACTACTATTCATATGTAACTATGAACCTTTTTGGCTAACACCATAAATACATAAAATATTTACACAGATATATATACATATATAACAAGTGAAAAAGTTCGTCTCCCATTGACCTCATTGCGGTTATCATAAGGAAATATGTAAAAACTAAAGTGTTCCTTTCTGATTGTAGCTTTCGGAATCTTGGCTCCAGGCAGGTGGATTAAGACCAATTTTAAATTCTATTACTAAAAGCTCATACGCCGACTTTTATATGTGTTTTTCAATTTTCGTATAACCATTAAACGGACATAGTCAAATCGATCCGACATCGGACGCTGGGAGCGCGGCATTGTTTCTCCTGCTCCTCTTCCTCCTCCTCCTCTCCCTATCTCTCTCTCTCTCTCGTTATTTTCAGTTTTCCAAAACAATTCCCAACTTGAAGGTTTCAAAAACAGACAGCAGATGTCCCGGACTCACGACACAGCTAAAGGGGAACACATTAGCACATTAATGGGAAAGTATAAGGAAAAATTTAATGGTCAAGGAAAGAAATTAGAGCACATTGTACTGTGAAACTGTGCAAGTAGCGGCAGTGCGGACATTGTAATCTATTATAATAGGTCTTGATGGCTTCGGGGTCACATAAGCATCAATAAGTAGATAAATGAAATCCTAAATTCTAGACCAAAACCAACCTTCTACAGCAGATGTAAGGAAGATTCTAAGGGAATTCAATAAGGAACACAGACTGCCGTGCTTACAAAGGGGCAGAGGCTGCTAAAACCGCGAACAAGGGTGCTCATCTAAAGATTGATAATATTACCATAAGTGATAACACAACCATTACCATGTTCCGCAGTAAGAATTATGTATATCTTTACAACTCTGCTGGTGCTGGCAGTACAAGAGTACAAGTTCGTGAAGGTATGTCTTCGTAATTGCTTCACACGAGGAGCATGTAACGTACTTTGCCTAGTTTACATGAAGCTTCAAAACTTCGATACATTCCCGAACTGCTTGACTTGAATACTCACACAAACAATTTTTGCAAAAATAATCCCCTAAAGTGTTTGATTATTAAGTTTTGTAACAACCATGTTTTAAATACTGTTAAATGTAGACCGAATATTTGTGCCGAAATATTCGACGTTCCATTGAATCTTACCTTCGTTTCTTTTTTAAGCAACTATTGGTTCAATCCAATTCAATTTCAGGAGCGTTCATACTTGGATCAAAATATGTTATGTATTTCGAGAAATCAGATAGATAGGTAAACTGAGGGACGTTCGCCGATTCAGAATCATTTTCGAATTCCCCAAATTGATCAGAATCATTCTCTGAGCGCAGTTTTATTTCAATTTCCTCTGGGTGTTGTTGCATACATTCCCCGAAACTTAATATGCCGATGCACTAGGTCCAAAGGGATCCACAAAGTACAGCCCAGCGTTACATTATATTAAATTGACCAATTGCACTTGATGTAAGAAACAAAATTTTACCCATTCATAAAGCCATCGAGCCACAAGCGTGTATCTTCGAATATGATGCACTGAGTATTGATTCAATGAGTAGTGTCATACACGACTTACAGCGCCTTACTGGAATGTCGTTGTCGCCCAGCTTTGCCATTCGTCTTCAGGTTCTTTAATTATATTGATAAGGTACGAATGGCACAAACTGATTAAGAACACGGCAAGTCTCGATCGGCGAGGCGTGCAATCATTATATTCCTATCCTCGTCGACAGTTCAACTGTAGCTTGGGCTTAAATTCAATTAGAGCTAGTGCTCGTTAAGCCCAAATTTTATTTTCATCTTAAAGATGCCCTTTCGGATTTTTTATCGATCAAGCGCTAGCGATGTCGATCAAATCAAGACTTTAGTCTGTTGTCACCCTTATTGTATGAATACAAGATGGGGGATTAACTTCCAACAATAACTAATCGATTGTTTCGAGGCAAATTTGCGCATAGACGTCAAGACTTCTGAGTTTTATTTTCCACCTTTAGATCAGCGAGTGCGTCACTTTTGAAATTCAATTTTTAACTTGTAATCATGAAATTGCAATTTTAAAATTTCTGCTGACCTTTGCCGCAAAAACGGTGTTATATCATACACCTAGGGGTGTACGCCTTTTAATATACCAATCTTGATTGTCTGTCTGTCTGTCCATCTTGGTTTATTGTGTTTAACCAACAGGCCGTAATTTTTGAGATATTTTTATGATATTTAGTACACTCACGTGTTTTGCCCCAAGGACGAACGCCATTAAAAATGGTTCCGATCGGACTACTTTTTCAACCGCGTACCATATAACGCCCTTTACTTTCAAAAGCCAATATATTAAAAATTTTGGAATGGTATAGGGTGTGATAGGCCGTGGCCTATTATCGGCTTTTTACTTGCTTTCTTGTTTCTTTGTAATGTGCGTTGGAACCTAATTAAATAAGAACATAGGAAGCAGGAGAGGAGTTCGGCTTGACGGACTTTTATCGAAGCGAGAAAAAGGCGATACCTTTTTGCTTATAGCATTAGGTATAGAAAGTTATATATGTATATATAGAGTCTATGGATCAATATGCACATATGCATATACATGCGTATCAGCAATATTCGATACGTAATTCATTATAGTTAGTAATGAGTTATGCTTTGATATGAAGCAAAATTTCGTCTTTAATTTGCAGTTTTCAACTTCAACTAAGATCTTATAAGCGGTGTTCCAGCTGGCTATCTAATATGTATGTATTCCGAAATCAGACAAGTTTTTGAATTTCTGTGTTTTACAAATAGGTGGAAGAGATCATTTAGTGCCTCTATATAGTGCTCTTTAGTAGTGAAGGGTGAAAGTGTTTTGTTGTTGAGCATTTTCGCCGTGAATTTTCAGATAATCTTCACAAATATTGTGTCAAATGCTGGATTAGCATCTGCTAAGCATTACATAAGTTACAGTTGGGTGCCTTTTGTGGATATGACTGTAGAGGAATTAGATCATTTTTCCCGCTCAATCTTTAGATTTTGGATAGGCTAATGTAAAATCAACGCGTAACAATGAATACAATGAATATTTCCGTTTGTAGTAAGCGGAAAGAGAAATTTAGAAAACTTTTATGTTTTCAAATCTGAGATTACCTTTTCAGTTTTTCCGATCGACATTTCGAGATCTTAATAGCAGTTTCAACAAGCGCACACGTGGCCGATGCGATCTCTCACACCTCACTTTAATCAAGAATATATACAAATATTTCTCTTTCGCTGTTCGCACTGATCAAGACCGTGTGCGCATAAGTATTTCATGCAATCTCCAATCCATGTTTCTAAGCGCGTTACGAAGATATGAAATATTTAATAGAACCACTTGTAGTAGATATATAAAGAGGTTTGTTTTTCGTTTAAAAAATCTTATTAAACACAAAACAACTATCATATATATTTGCTAAAAATTTGATTAGCAAATCGTTACATAATAATATTGTTATCCTATTGCAGAAAACGTGTTTCCCTCCTATGGCGTTTTAGTAATACTTGTTCTATTCTTGTTCAACTTACTGATATAATGAGTGCAATGAAATATTGATTGCTTTCTTGCATTAATTTCCTTTTTATTTTTTATATATCGTTAATAATACATGTTTTTCTCTTCATACTTTATACTTTTTTGTTTAGAATCAAGCCGTAAAAGTAGAAAATGATGGAAACCGTGCGGCTGACAAAGCCGACGTGAAAATAGCAGGAACAACAACAACAACAACAGATGCCAACACAGTTAAAGTGAACGACATGCAAACTCAAAACAATGGCCGACAACAGCTATCACATCAAACCGGAAATTCTGATGTAAATATCGTAAGTTCATATGAAGTGTGTTTCACTGCTGGCGTTTATAATTTAATTTATTACACTTAAATGCTACTACCAAAGAATATTTTGCTCGTCTTAAAGGACTTATAGCATAATATGCTTGCCTCTCGACGTTACTTCAATTTTTTTGTAACTCTTCATTTTTGTTATTATTAATTATTATTATTATTATTATTATTATTATTATTACTATTATGATTTTCTTTTCCTATTAATATGTGCCAAATATGTACCTAAAAACATACATTCTCAATATTTATTGCATTCTTCCATTCATTGCATTACAAGCTACAAGCAAAAAATAAATTAAACTTGTAACAAAGTTGTATAATTTTTTTTTCTTTGCTATTTTGTGCTAAGTAATTAAACGATATCATTCTACTTATTATTATTATATATTAAAAATGCTTTCATGACCGTATATAAGAGTATTAAAAAAGTAATAATGTATGTACGGTTATATGAATTAAAAATTTTATTATCAAAAAATTTATAATTAATTTTTATGCCGTGATTTCTTTTATTTCCTTTTATTTTTGCATATTATCTTCACTCTGCATGTGTGTTAATAAAATTTTTTGACGAATATTTCTCCTTTTTTTTAATAATTTTATTTTTTATTTAATCTTGTAAAACGTATGTGATTTTCGTTAAAATGGTTTGTATTTAATACAGAATTTTTTTTCTTGTCATGACATTTTTTTATAAATTTTTATAATCCCCTTAAGGCCAATAATCAAGGATGAGACACGAAGAAGAAGAAGATGCGTATACTTTCCTCTCACTTTAATAGAGACGCTTGTTTACGAAGCTTTTTACTTAGTTTGTTATTAAAACATTTTCTGATTTAAAAAAGCAGAAAAAACGTCAGCTGTTACATTCGTTGCCGTTTTAAGAATTAATTTTATGCAAAATTATAGTTCATGGTTTATCGTATATCGTAAATATAATTATTACAAATAAATGTGCGTTTTAGGCTTAATAAATGGTTAGGCAACTCTGAGAATGAATTCGCTCTGTGTATGATGCTTACTGGAGTAAGCGATCGTTCAAAGTTGATGCGCCGGGTTGGGTTCTTAGAAATTCGTATAAAAAATGATAGATAAGCATATTGCTTAAAAAAAACACTTTGTGTTTTCGTGTTCCCATTTTTGTGCTTTATGAGAGTAAAAGTAGTAGAGTATTTGCAAAACTTTGGCAAATACCGCAGCAATTCGGAAAAGTATAACGCCGACATGAAGGCATTGCCATATAATAGAAACAAATATCACATAAAAATTCTCTCACTGCCGCGTACTTCATTCATTCAGTCAGTCATTATTTTTACTCGGTATGCGATTCGTAAACGCGTAAGGAATTTTTTTTATACTATTATTAAAGAGGCTTATGCTTTTAAACGGCGGCATTTATGTGGAAGTTAAGTGAAGGAAATTAAGAGAGAAATGAGTTGAAATGAAATAGTAACTAACTGCTGGTAATAAAGTGTAAAAAAATATTTTATATAAATAGTTTGATGAAAAGCGCAAAATGGCTGATTGGAAATTTCTTTTCATGGCGATGTTTTGTAAAAAAAGGTTGCTTGGCGACCAACCTCATACAGTTGCTAATTTGTGATTTATATATGCATATGAATATATATATATAAAGTAGTCGTATGTGTGTTTGTATGTGTGCGTGCGTTATTTTGTAGTACGTACAATGAAGGGAAAGCCAAGAGAGTTCATAAATAATTGAAATATTTTATCTAAACAACAATAACGACGACGACGACGACGATACGAAGTAACATGCAAGTTGCAAGTAAATGAATGTAACAGTGTGTGCTATGTGTTTGTTAGCGGTGCTGCAGAATGTTTTGTATATCAAGCGATTGTTTTTTTTTTTAATTTAGCAGCAATATTTTTTTTTTTGTTGCATACATGCGCTGCGGAAAAATGTGAAAATATTTTTTAAATTTGACGATAAAATTAATTTTGAACGACCGTTTTTAAGATTATTAAAAAAATAAATCTTAGTTTGTTAGATCGTTCTCAACAAGTGTAAAGTAAAAAAGCCAGAGAAGATACACCGAAAAAAAAATCATGTTCAGTAACACTTTGCAAATATTGCCGATGTACGTTCTGGAAAATGATATGAGAGCGAAATATTGCATCGGCTACCTATATACGCTATTAGTGCGTATAAAAATTTGTTGTTGTCATTTTTGATAACTCTCATGTATCTTATTAAATACCGGAACATTCATAGAGAAGTAAAAAAAAAAAAAATACGAAAATATAACGTAAGAGAAAAAAAAAAAAACAACTGCCATACAAAATGTAATTATTAAAACCGTGCAATCTTATAGTTGTTACTGCTGTTTACACATTATTTCCCATTTCATTATCGGTGTTTCTATTACGACGAACGTCTCCTTAAATAAAATTAATATCATTGACTGACTAACTCTACATATCGTGAGTGTATATGCTTGTGTGTCAAATGTATATATAGATATAAATATATATACATATATATATATATATATATATATATATATATATATATATGTATATACATATGTGTATATATATATGTATATACATATGTGTATATATATAAATAAAATAAAAAAGTAGTACATTTTTGTAACGTGAGTGTGCGCTGTGTTTTGTGGAACTGATCTCGGTCGTTCAGTCGGTTAAGTGAAACAAGAGATGACCACACGTAAGAAGAAACGTCAAGAAAGTGGTGGAAGCGGTGGTGGTGGGGGTGGTGGGGGTAGTAGTGGCAGTAGCGGATTCATCAAAAAGGTTTCGTCACTATTCAACTTGGACTCGGTAATTGTCGCAATGCCTGCAATACATGCCTATTTATTATATACGTTAAGCGTTACGAGTATAAATATTTGTATTCATTACAGTTTTCAATATAAACTTGGGCTTTTTTTTCTAAGCAAATTATTCATGCTTTTTTTTTTTTTTTTTTTGCAATCAAATGTGAAGAGAGAAATATAAAAAATATTACATAAAATACATTTAAATGAATATATGCACTTTTGCATATATTAAGAACGATAGTTGGGGGCGTGAGTGCGTGACACATACATTTATTTATGCATTTGTGTAAGTGCGTCTGCGTCTATATGTATTATGAATACAGATATGTGACGAATAGGAAAAAAATTATTTTTCACATCTTTTTTGAATGATCTGAGCATTTATTATAATAGCGATCGATGATAACATCGTTTATTTTTAAATTTCCTCAAGCTTCTTAAAGCTCCCTGAAAATTTTGATTAAGTATTTAACGCAGTATGCTCGTCACACAATATATATATGCATGTTTAACAACTGCCCCTCTTCCCTTCCTTTCGGTTATAAGTTTTGACCGACTGTTGATAAGTTGATGGCTTTTTTCGTGATTTTCCATACAAAAACTATATATCGATGCGCTAGAAATGCACTCTTCACATTTTCCACATTATTTGACACTTTCGTTGCTGACATATGCGGTATTACGCAGTATTTCATATGCAGACTTTGCCTGCAAACATAGCTTTATAGCGGGCAAACGTCAATTGGAACATTCCTTACTCCGTGTGCAGCAGGCAACGAAAGTCTGAGTAATAATGATAAATATAATATAAAATGTCCTTTAAGCCGGTTTTCTACATGTTCACACAATACCGCCTTCGGATAATAAGTGGAATTTTTTATTTTCTAATTTCGCGCCTTTCGCGAATTGCAAAGCAAAGGTTTTTTTTCAGTTGCTGCAACTATCATAAACAATTGATAAAATGTTGATTCGTTGAGTCGTAAGTTAGAGCCTTTTTTGTAAGTTGTTTTTAAAGCAGTCAGTGGTTTTGCTTTAAGAGCTGTTATGGATTCGAAATGATTAAAACGACGCGATTTCTGCTTTAATCTTGGTAAAAGAAAATCGTCATCCGGAACGGTGTGAGATGAATATAATGGATGGAACAAGTGCTGTTTAAAAATTTATGGATAATTAAAGCGAAGCAAAGAACACAAATCGTCTTGCGATCAATACGGACGTTTCTCACGAATAGACGATCCATAAAGTATTATCAATTAATTTTGGAACGACTTGCGCCCAGACTTTTACGTTTTTTTTTTTCATAGCTGGTACCTTTTGTAAATCTTTGGTTGCGTCATTGTTTTATCGCCAGAACATTTTGTTAGCATTTATGCTAAATGCTCTGGACATGACACAATGGCCATTTTCATTAGTGTTCGTCTTCGGTTCAAAATATGTCGATATATCAAATGTCATCAAAATATGCCAAAAATTTTGACCTGTAGATTAAACATACAAATACAAGACGAACGGACGGCGGACAGATGGACAGACAAGCTTGGATCAATTATGAAAGTGATTCTGGACTGATCGGTTTAATAAAAAGCTACTCTATTTTAAGTCTTTCTAGGTATTGCATACATTGACACAGACCTGTTCTGATAATGTTGATGTTTTCGTCCAAGCAAAAAAATGTTTCGGATTGAACCACTTTTTCATTTTTGGGAAAGTCATTGACATGAAGAAACTTGGAGTGACGCAGGATATATAACAGCAGGTCATAGCACACTTTAGTGATCTTATTGGTTTTAAAGTAATGTCAAGTCAACACCAAACTCGTTACTCTTCTAAACGAACTGAGTATTTTTGCTTCGAAAATTGGGAAAACTCTTTCAAAATTTCTAAAATATACTGTACAATTAATTGAGTTGGGCGTCTATTGGTTTCGTCTGGCATTTTTTCTTGCTCGCGGGTCTCGCTCCTTTTTTAGTGCTTACAGCGATTAAATTATAATTCTTTCATTTTGCATCAAGCTTGATATGAACCCATCTCCTCCTATTTTAGTTCCATTAATGTTATAATAATGTTTTCCTCATTCATTCTCATAAATTAAATAATTAAATAATTTATAAACATAAATATACATTATGTTCAAGGAATAGGACCAATTTAATTTTGCTCTCTTTTATACCCATCACCCGCGACCCAAACTTTTCGAAAAACTCACATACACACCGCCCACACGTCTATATAACAGAAACTGTAAGCATCTTGGGTTTCCGTGTTACTTGCTTGTCCCATGTAAAGTACAGCAAGCATAGCAGCGACTTTGGTGGGTTTTTTCGATCTTGGACCCACCTATTGTGCAATGTACGTTCCGGGTTATATGAGCAAATCTAAGTCTTATCTCAGGTAATAATGCGTTCTATGACCGATGGATGGTCAAAAAACGGAGAAAACACTACTATACTAATGAAACGTTTAGGATGTAAAATTTGACACAGATGTCTGTCACGGTGGGACCAATTTAGAAAAAAAATATTCTTGATATTCGATGTACCCGTGCAATTTATCTACTTCTTGGTCGCAATGTTTGGGGAAAAAGAAATCCATTATTTTTATATGAACTTCAGGACTTTATTTAACATGCTTCGGATTGTCCGATTTGGGTCAAATAAGCACCGTTTTGTTGTATGATTTGTTGCCATTTTAAAGGTAACTTCAAAATGCCTCTCTCATAGAAGTCCTGGTCTCTATTTGCAAAAAACTCTAGTAGTCGATTTTCACAATCCTCCCTAGATTCCAATTTTTTATCGTTAAAGAAATTTTGCAATGCAAGAAAAAGATGATAATCGCTTGGTGCCAAGTCCGGACTGTATGGCGGATGAATTAAAACTTCCCAACCAAGTTCCCGAAGTTTCTGGCGAGTCAATGTAGATGTGTGTGGCCTAGCGTTGTCCTGGTGGAACACGACACCTCTCCTGTTGGCAAATTCTGGCCGTTTCTGGTCAATCGCTATCTTCAAACGGTCCAGTTGTTGACAGTAGAGATCAGAATTTAGCGTTTGGCCATATGGCAGCAACTCATAATAAATAATCTCCTTCCAGTCCCACCAAATGCATAGCAAAACCTTCCTGGCCGTTTGAGGTGCTTCACCGCTCTTTGACCACGATCGTTTTCGCACAGGGTTATCGTATGTGATCCATTTCTCATCTCCAGTCACCATCCGTTTAAGACTTATATGTTAGCATGTATGTATATATGTATATATATTTGCACATATGTGATTATATAACGGTTAAAAAATTGTTGCCAGCGGTCGCGTTAAAAACAATAAACACAAAAATCAAGCGTGACACCGGACCATTCTCCATCAAGGCACGAATATTGAAATCATTTAGTTGATAAGCCAAGCGTCATACTATCACCATTTAACATTGCAAGGCCCTCCTATTTCCTTGTGTGAAAACAAAACCGCGTGCCGAATGATTTTTAAATTTGCTGAAAGAGTGACGTTGACCCATTGAAAATCAAACCTCCTTAGATTACTTGATTCATTGCTATGGGAAATTAATTTTGCCATACGATCTTCGCAAATCAAGAGGGATTAGAAGAAACCCAAAATTTCTGAAGCAAACCCAAACAATTAATTGCTTACGTAGGTAGCTTTCACATGGGCCAACTAATGTATTGAAACAGTAATTATCGGTAGTTCCTTGGGTCAAGTTATTGGTTTAGGGAAACTAGACATTATTAGTCGAAATGCTAACTTGGACTTGAAGATACTTGATTGCAAGCTAGAACGGAGATGCAGTCATTCTATGTATCATAGGGTATATATCCTACATATTTCGAACAGCATTTTCAATCAGCAAATCAGTTCGTGTATGACGAACATATATGTCACAATCCGTCCATCCGTCCTTGTCGGATGTCCTCAAAAGATTATATCATTATCAATGTGTATTTGCCATAATAATGTATTTTCTAAAATATTTTTGTCATTTTGTCAATTATCACGTTTCGCTACAACCTAATTTCATATTGCGTATACTCTTTGTTTGACGAGCAGCGTACGAGTATATCGCAAAAGAGGTCGACACAGTTAACTGGTTAAATAGCATTATTGCAGAAACTCGTAGATGATGACTAAACTAAAGAAACTAAAAACTGTCTTCGGTCACGGAAAGACTTTGTTACTTTTTTTTTTTTTTTTGCTGATAGGAGGTTGCTTTAAACTCTCTTTACTTTGGCAGCACTAAACCTATTCAGTTATATTATAACACGTACGAAAGGTGATAAAGTGACATACAATAGATAATTAAATAAAGAACAAAAAAAAAATAAATAAAAAAAAATACCGTAACATTTGTTGAATGACTTGAAAGTAATTAAATTTTAAAAATGAGCTCAAATTTTGAAAAAATTCTTTACACATATATATCACGATAGGGCGATAATACTTCGCATGGGATTTATGCTACAAATTCGTAACTCATTATATTCATATTAATCAAGAATATTTCAAAAATAACATTTTGGGCGTTTTTTCACCAACACATCGCTAGTTTATAATCATATTAATCGAGAAATGTTTAAAGAATAGAGAGTTCGTGGCGTTCTTTCACCAAAAAGCCGGGCAATAATCCTATATTTGAAGTCTTTTCTATCGGCAACCTTTCCTATAATCGCTCTGAAATATCTAGGGGAAAAACTAACCACGCGATTACCCGTCTCTCGGTCACGTTTCGCAAGTGACCTATAGTACGGCGTGGCAGGATTAGTAATCGGTAATACCAAAGTTAGGCGATTCTGAAGCTATGGATGGAAGAAAACACCGCGAACTTATTCCTTCACTCAGCACTTTGCCCGCAAAATACTTATAAGCTCGTGCTTATAACGCTCAAAGTGACGCGATATTAATGGGAGCGAGTTTTTAAGCATGTGTTATTTTGCAGATCGCGCAATATCGTAGTAAGTCTCGCGTATTAGAAAGTATATATACATATATATATATAGATATTCGTTCTATAAGAAGAATAAATTATTACGTCCTACGCCAGTTGTGGTATAAGGGTGCATTTAGTTTATGCGAACATAAGCAACATCCGGACGGATTTGCAATAGACCCATATTTCAGTATACTCACCATCAAGTCACCATCGTGTTCTGAATTGATCTAAGTTTGTCTGTCCGTCTGTCCTTCTTTTTAGCATTTTTGTGCACAATTTCTGAAATATTTTGATGAAATGTGAGATTTGAATCGGCGTGTTTTGGGCCAAGGGCGAACGCTATTGAAAGTGGTTCGGATTGCAGCACTTTTTTAACTTTATTTTGAAAAGTCGTTATATGAATAACTGCGAATAAGCGAAGTGATGTCGAGTTGTGGTGAACTATGGGGCTTTTGCTTGTTTTCTTATAACTTATTCTTAGTTGGTATTCGTCTTTGCGACTCTTTTAATGAACTATTCCTTTCGTTACTTTAGAGCATATCGCACTACATCTTCTAGATGAAATTTTTCGAAATTCCTTTTTTTCTGCAAGAAAAATAGATAATGATTTACAGGTTTTTTTTTTGTTCTTTCATCCATCAATATTGTAGATTGAGAGATGGGCGTATCAATGAACATAATTTTACTGCAAGTCGTGTATATATACATGCGAATATCGGTTTACTATATATAAAAATGAATAACAATTTCATTTCGAATTTTTATTTGTCTTTCTTTCATTACTGAACGTTTTTTCTCTAGAATCTTTTTGTTTCTTTTTTGCGTGTGTGTGTGTGACTATTTAGATTCATTTGAAATATTTTGTTAAATGTCACTGAGGAAAAAATAGAAACATGTTGCTTTTATAACCTATTTTGCCGCAACCTTTACAGTGAGTGACGGCATTATAAGGAAAGATATGCATATGTTTTAGAAATTTTTGCGCTGCCGCCTGATATCGTGTTTGACAATATGTTTATAATTTTCTAAATTTACATTACATTATTATTGATGAAAGGTCTCCATTTCACTTAAGACTGTTAGGTAAAAAAAATATTCTCTATTATCCCCCACTTAATCGGTCAGAAATTGTTTTATATTTTTCTTATTGCCCAAAATTTGAGTCGCAGCATATAGAATCAGACGGAAACGAGGCGACTGTGTGCATATGTGAAAGGAAAGTCTGTTATTTAGATGCGAAAACTTCGGGAAGGCTAAGATGTATTTCGATGCCTAGAAAAAGTTTTGCAGCAAATGTCTTCCCATTCTTTTTGTCTTCAAGCAAGGAATCTAAACTAGGCATTACTCGACTCGAGGAATACGAATACATATTTCTCAGATACTAAATGTCTTATTAAGACTCTGAATAAATGAATAATTAAGGGGAATGGGGGACGCGACTGCAAATTTTTCAGAAAATTTCTTATTCTATGTAGGCCTAACGAATGCTTTGAAATGATCCGATAAGACTGATTGTGTTAAAAAAACAAACTCTACTGCGCGTTCGAAATCAAAGACAGCAAGCAGTTTTACCTATTGATTTTTATTTTCTCTAATACTTTAGCGAACCCGTCGTAGATAGCGAAACAAATTCGGAAAACACGCGGACTATTTTTCCACATTTTCGCCTATAACTTCTGGTCCCGTTTCACGTTCAGTTCAAAATTGGTCTCAATTTGTTCACCAGCATGCCCAAAACGAACGATGACACTCTAGTTCCAAGTTATTTACAATTTACTTTAATGCGTACTAGTAGCACATTCTTCATCCAATTACAAATAGATTGATCGTATTTGAATTGCTTATGCAAGTGGATTTGGCGAATAGATATGAAAAAATGATCGCAACAGATTTTGAACATTGCTTGTGCAAAATTCCTGTTCATCTTCATTGTTGCGGCTGTGGCAAGTGAACAAAGCCGATCAACGAGTAGTAGAAGCAGGTATGTGTCCTTGGTATTTCGAGGACTACACAAAGTACAAAAAAAAAGGGATTATATATATTCGAAAGTCTCTTCGTATAAATAATGGCAACAACAAATTTTTATATAATCATTTCTATGAAGACCCAAAAAACGAAGATCAAAATGACGTAGTCTAGTTCTAGTATTCACTATATGTTCGCAATGATGTCCTCGATTCGAATTGACACAAATATAGAAAAGTCTTTGCAAATAAGACAAAAGTAAGCAAATCATGATCGACTCTGACCGAATCTCTTTTCTATCCTTCATCTTTATCCAAAGTAAAGGTAAAAAAGAAAGCAATCGAAAAGGTAAAAATTCATAATCTATAATATTTGAACGGGACGTGGCCAATTATTTACATTTTTGTAGAATAAGCGGGAAAATTTCTATCGCATGTCTAACCAAAAAAAGTAAGAAAGCCAAGGTATTCTCGGTTCATATTGATTTAGTTCATTTTCCACATCAATCCTATCCGCAAGAAATCCCCATATCTTTGGTAAATTCCAAAGCGATAACTTGAGACCAGAAGAACTAGAACCAGAACTCGATAACTACACCACAAGCATGTTTAGAATGAACATTACACAGACGTAACAGGCATGCATACATTTTTGCTTAGTTCATCGCTCGCAAAGAAACTTTTTTTCTTATTTAAATGTGACATTGCGGTTGTGATTCCGAAATGAAATGCATGCAAGTCCCTTATTCGACCGTTTGGGCCCGAACACAATATCAAACTGACTGATGAGTCCTTGAGGCTCATTGCGACTCCAATCGTTATAAAAATGGAAAGGATTAATTTTCACATCATGACTAACTGCAAAACATATTTTTTTCCAATAATATAAAATAATCAAAATATTCAAGTTCAAATTTAAAATGAGCGTCAGAGGCCTGACGGATTAGGGACAGATTCGGTTTAAGAGGAATAATAAAAGTAAAGGGAAACAGAATTTTTCAGTGGAAAAAACGTATGCATCGGAAACTTTTGACCGCCAGAAAATTTGAGTGTCTTTTGCTTTCTGTTTTTTTTTTCTGAAAGTAAGCTCACGGTTGGGTGGAAATCGGCGGCAAAAAATGTTGGCAATTCACATCCAAGTGAACGTAGCGCGTTTTCAAATTTCATTTACGCCAAAGTTTGTTTTGCGAGGAGCTATAGTAGTCGCTGATGCTATCACTTTTATGAATTGGACGCCACTAGTCGTGCAAGCATAATGTATCTCTTCCATCACATGTCTCTGACGGGCGTCGTGTTACAAGAATACGGTATAATCCTTCGAGTGATTGGTCATATTGAAAAAAAGAAATAAGAATAGTAAGAGCCCCTCCAAAGACAACGAAGTCGCGCTTCGTTCAATAGACGACACTATCTGCTTCACATAATTGCTCAAAGAAACCGTATACGCCATTAAATTTCTTCAAGTCTACTAATTTCCAAGCAAAAATTGTGCCGTTTCGAATGCGGAGCAATTAATGCATCGTAAGTTAAATTACTCTCCTTCAGTGAAAAGATATGGGAAAGCATGTGTTAAGATGATTATCTGTCGCAAGATTGTAAAGCGAATTCTTGTAACAGCCTTGCAAAACAATAGTGCCTTTGCTGATTTTGATATTGACGAGTGGAAAGGAAATAGTCCTGACGCATATCCTCATAGTTGATTCACTTTCTGTACGAAGTCATTGACTCTTGGATGATCGATGTTAAATAGTTTATCTTAGAATTAAAATTTGTTTCTTAAAAGTTTCACGATGACGCGTGTAAAAGACGTTCACCAAAAATCCAAACTATCCAAGTATGATTTTTTAATCTTAAAATTTCTTAAAAAGCACCTCTCTAAACAATTAATAAATCTCTCTATCTAAGGAGGTGCAAAAATATTCAATTCGATTCCTTTCCCTAGAGGAATATCGATTGTGTTAATCGGGATAAGACGAAGGCAGCCAAGTTAACACAAGCTTAAAAATGAGTTCAGAAGGACTATCGCTACCTTTTATCAAAACGAATGATAACATTGTAAGGGCATGACAATAAATTCAAATTTAGCTACCGTAATAGAGGTCTGTTCGAAATATATTCCATCGAAGCGAGAAAATGTAATATACTTCTGTGGGCACCTCCTACATCTATATGAAAATACGTTTCAAATAAGCTAAGCAAAGTGATGTTCTGCTCTTCGGAATCATTTTCACCACATTTTTGAAATTTAGTATGTAAGCGTAAACCTACTGAAGGGAAGTAGTGAAATTTGAGACTCTAGTGCAGGCAAACCCGATAACTCTACCGACATTCACCTATATATATATACCAAATCAATCTATATGAAAATATAAGTATTGCACCCAGTCGTTGATCGTAGCCACTTAACAGAGGTCTGTAATGGCTTTTACAGAGCACTTTACGCCGCGGAAAACTTGTTAGCCATTTTCCCTCCTTTTGCATCTTTTCTATCGCATGGCAACGTCTAGAAACAGTTAATTCATCAATTGTTACACTGTTTGGGTTTGAGATAGGTTTTCGTCTAAAATCTCTTGCAATTCATTGTCTTCGAACTTGTTTGGTCCTCTAGGCCGTTCTTTGTCATTGACCTTAAAATTGCCGATAATTGGGATATGATGAAACTGATCAAAATACATGCAAGCACCTATTACGCTTTTGATCAGCCTTAAATTCTGAATCGATTTAAGCATATCCGTCTATCCGTCCGTGTTATGTTTGCAGTAAACATTTTCCTCACATCAACCTCAAAGTTGGCGCAGACATTGAAAGTTCTTGCACGCATGTTGGTATTGAAAATGGGCTAAATGTGGTCGAAGGACACGCTCGCAGTACCACGTAAGCTGAGAATAGCACCGTTTTTCAAAAGCAATAAAATATTGGTTTTTTGTTCCTCATGTTCATAAACGACTTCAAGGCATATTCTATTGGCAATGCCCGTATTGCCCACACTATAGTTACAAAAATGTCAAAAATTGACCACGCCTACCCTATATAATGGGGTGTCATATTACTATATTTATAACGGAAATGAATGGAGTGACCCAAGCATTTCCAAAGGGCGTGAGGACAGCGCCCACAAGCCTACACGGCAAGATCTTTGATTTCGAAAGTAGAAAAAGATTAGCCGCGTCCACTCCATATTATAGAGCATGAAAATGTAGATATTTTCCTTTTGTTTTCAGGAGAACGATGATGGGTATAAAAGATTCGGTAACGACCGGAAGTAATTTTCTTACTTGTTACTTATTTTGCACGGTCTAGGTATGTTATCCATATCTGTTTTACTGTGCCGAAAAAAAAGAGACACTAGAATTTATAAATTAAACTAAACTAAACTGAGTCCTCAGAGAACTTTGTTGAACGTCACAACTATTTAACGACTTCTCGAACATTTGGTCAAATTTTAGATGTATGTCTTTGCTGGTTAAATTGAAATTTAACTTCACACCCATGGGTTATAGTTTCCCTGTATCATCGGGTGGCCAGCTTCGTGCACCTACAAACCTTTTTGAAAGCTTGAGCAAGCCTAAGCAGCCAGACGTACATAGCTATATAGATTTACAAATTTTACGCTAATCAAAAATGTATATAACTATATAGCTTACGGTGTCTCTGATATTCATTTTTTGTTAATACAGAGGCAAGTGCTAAGATAGCCGCCATGATGTTATGCGTGCGTTCAATGAACCTTTTTTTGCGTTCAATTCTCTCACTCATATTTAACTGTTATACATATATATATATATATATGAAAAAAAGCTAAACCAGAAAAACTTTTCGAAAATTGCTTCTCTCCACATTTGTATATGTGTAGAGGTCTTATCGTCCTTTCACTCGTCCTGCGAAACATTTCTTATCTTTATCGCAACAAATAATTCTTTTAACTTAAATATGTACGTTTTCAGTTCATAGTTATTTGAAATGTTGCCAAGTTGGTTTTCTATTTTTTTTTTTTTTTTTTTTTTTTGTTTAACTATCAAATATATATAATTTAATCGTTGTATTTATAAGCTGCAAACGTTTTACTTTATTTTACGTTACAGGTACACCGTGCATCCTCACATAAGGTAAGCGGTCTAGTTTTGTGCAATTGAATGTGTATGCGTGTCTCTGTCCATTACACAGACTTACAATAAACAAATGTGTAATATGTCGTCTAATTCTCTGTTTTTATAATTTTCGTATAACAAAAAAATGAAGAAAAAAAAGAATGAAAAAAAAAAAGAAAAGAAAACATTGTAGAAATGATTTAAATTCATTTTTGTTAATTTTTTGCTTTCTTTTCATTCATCATTGAAGCTTTGTTGAGCAGGTGTTGTCTATCTAAATATTTGTCTTACCTTATTTATTTATTTATTTATTTATTTATTTATTTATTTATTATTATTAAGTTTTTTTTATGGCTTTTCTAGTTAACACTTAACTTTACGTTTAATATATTTATTTATTTATTTTTTTTATTTATTTATTTATTTTTTTTTTATATATATATAAATGCGATGTTTTAAGATAATCGTCTTCATCTCGTTGAATTTTGAATCTTTTAAAGGTTAACGGCGACGAAAATTGGCAATACGAAGACATAACTTTGGAACGCGGCACTTCGGGCTTGGGCTTTTCAATTGCTGGCGGCACCGACAATCCTCATATAGGCAATGATACCTCCATTTATATTACAAAATTAATACCGGGCGGCGCAGCCGCAGCCGATGGTCGTTTGTGCGTTAACGATATTATTGTTACGGTTAATGATGTATCGGTGGTGGATGTGCCACATGCCGGGGCAGTAGATGCGTTAAAGAAAGCCGGAAATGTTGTGAAACTGCACGTGAAAAGGAAACGTAGCGATGGTGGTGGCGGAGGTGTTAGCACGGGTGCATTAACTACAAGTCCTAAGATAGCGGCGAGCTCTGAAACAACGGGTCCCAAGGCCATTGAAATCGATCTTGTGAAAGGTGTTAAAGGTTTGGGCTTTTCTATAGCTGGCGGCATTGGCAATCAGCATATACCCGGCGATAATGGTATTTATGTTACCAAAATAATGGATGGCGGTGCCGCTGCTGTCGACGGACGCTTGTCTATTGGCGATAAATTAATCGGAGTCAAAGCAAATGGGGTAAATATTTTGATAGTATTTGTCTCAAGATTTACGATTAAATTGCAATAATTTTTTATTTTTTAATTATTTATTTATTTTTTTTTGTTAACACTTTTTTTAGGAAGAGAAAAATTTAGAAAATGTTACACATGAACAGGCGGTCGCCACATTGAAATCCGTTGTTGATAGAGTGACATTAATTGTTGGCAAATCGCAGCATTTGATGAGTGTAACGCAAACTCAACACTTTAGTCAGGTTAATTCACATTCAACAGGTGCGGTAAATACTGTAGGACAGTCAGTTGTCGATTATGCTCGTTCATCCTCCACCACAGCCACTACCAATAACAATATCAATCAACAACAAGCATTACCATCACTACCACCACCACCACCACAACAACAACAACAACAACACCACCAACAATACACAGTAGCCTCCTCATCCAATCCTGCTGTAGCCGAAATTGCATCAGCCTCCAGATCCCAGTCACCTTTGCCTCGTAAGCTTTCGTTAACATTTTCATTTGTTATGTTCTTTATATGGCCAGCTAAGCTTTAAACTCTCTATTCTTCACATACTTAACTACTACATTACTATGTCTACCACTCTTTCTCTCTCTCTCTCTCTCTCTCTCTCTCTCTGTCAATGTCTAATTCGTTTCCTTGACCATTCATTTAAATAGAGCTACACTTGTATGCTTGCTTGCATATTGAAGTATTAATCAAATTACAACAACAATTATATTATGAAACTAGAGAGCAATTGTCTCTGATTAAATTACACATATCGCGCGGGCTTTTAATTTTCATATAATTTTTTATGCAATTATTGTTTATTTATTAATTTGCCTTTAATTTTAACTTATATTGCATATTTGAGAAAAGCAAAAGCTGTACAATGAAGGACAGAAAAACAAAAAATTAATAATATTTATTTGTTATGACAAAAAAATCGCGTTTATTAAATAAATTAACAAGAAAAAAAAAAAAAAAAAAAAAAAAGTTATTGCACTCAATGTTTCTTCTGTTAATCTTTGATATTTAAGAATTAAGCGCAAAAAAAAAAAAGAAAACAAATTAAAAAATTCAAAAGTTCCCTAACTATAAATTATTACTGGTTGTGCACGTTTTCTTTTTCGTTTTCTCCCTTTTTATTCTTTTAAATGTCTCTCTACCTGGCATGCCTGCATACAAGAGTGGTTTGTTTATAATAAATGTCTATATTGTTTTTATGAACATTTTTATTATTCTCTGTGTTTTATCAAAAAATATTTTCTCTTAAACTCTTCATTTATTTATCTTTCTTTGCCAACACCAACAACAACAGCTTTTAGCATCGCCACTAATCGGTTCTTTTAATTGTTTTCAATTTTGTTTCACTTTTTTTGTATGTGTTTTGTCGTTTTGATTTCTTCTTTTTTTTTTCTAATATATATATTATAACAAAAAACCAAAAATTAAAAAAAAAAAACAAAAAACCAAAAAAAAAAAAAAAAAAATTCAATACGATTTATAGAACCAGCGTCCAGATATGCATCATCGAATGTTTTGGCTGCCGTACCTCCTGGTACTCCGCGTGCTGTTAGCACTGAAGATATAACGAGGTGAGTAAATCTTAATTAACAAGTAAAAGCATTACAGTGGTCTATTGGTCCAACATTAAATAAATATCCTACACCACTTCGCTTGAATTAGTTATCCATATAATCACTTTTCAAAATAAGGCGTAAACCATTTTCAATTGCATTCGCCCTTGGGCTAAAACATGTCGGTGTAACAGAGTTCATTAAAACATCTCAAGTATTGTGATTCACAAGTTGGACAGACGAACAGACAAGTATACATCGATTGAGAAAGTGTTGCTGAATATATCGGTGTATAAAAAAGCGCATGTATCTCAAGTCTTTCTGGGTTTTTTTATGCATCGTAATGGAACGGTTTTGCATTCCATAAGCCGTTGTTTGGGAAGCGATCATAAAAATGATCCGATCCAAATCATTTCAAATAGTGTTTGTCCTTGGGCAGGAGGTCCTTATTGTGTCAAATTTTGTCCACATATCTCGAAAATTGTGACCCGTAGGTTGATTTTTGCAATTACATGGGAAGATGGACAGACAAACTTGATTGAATTCACAAGACAATTCTGACTCGACATAATAAAAGTTGGCTATTCTGGGTATCACATAGATCCGCACAAACTTAATATACCTGCACTACAAGTGGTTTAGTGTACAGTTATGCTTTATATTGATAAAGGGTTAACTCTCCGCTTTTGATACCCTCGTGGTATGGGGATGTATTAAGTTTATGCGTGCGATTGCAATGCACAGGAGCACTTGAGGTAAACATAGCATTTATTATACCGATCGATTTAGAATCATTTTCCAAATTGATTTAGGCTTGTGTGTCCGCATGTTGTCTGCCCAAGGGCAACGGAAAAATGATAAAAGCTTTCATAATTAAATTACGTTTGCTAAATTTAGAGCCCGTTGATGTTTGAGTATCGACCGATAAGAGGGTTTTCATGCGTATTATGCGTTTACATAAAAATAATTTATAATTTTTGTGGGGTTATAAGTTAAGCGAAATGATGTACAGTATGTAAAGGTTCGCCTTGCCCGGCTATGACATACACATATATAGTTGACTTTTAAATAGTTGGCTTCAAGACAGAGGAAGGTAGAAAAAATCAGAATGACAAGAAGTTTGTTCCCCTTGTGAAAGGTTTGAACTCGTAATCGCGATTCCCGACAACCGGAAAACATTCCCGGGCGACTCGATTATTTGTACAAATCTTCAGGTCAATATTTCCCATAAGCTATCAATTTATTGTTGCAATCGGCTAACGAATCACTCCCCAACTGTGAACTTAACGAAGAAGCGCTAATACAACAAACGTTTTGCTTTTCAACTTAATTTTTGTGATCACGGGCGTCTGCACAACCTCAGTTCGAAATCGACCGAAGTGTGCAGGAACTTAGGTGGGGAAATTTTGATTATTTTAAACCACTCATATCTGTTTGTGTGTATTGCGCTCTAAGAATGATGGTTCAACATCCCAAATTTTAACTGTCCTGCCGAATATTTCTATTGATTGTATCGCATTAGATGTCAGGATCGGTAATTTAAGAAGAAGAAAAAAAGAAGGGGCAAAGCTTGAGATTATAGTTATTTAAACAAAAAAAAAAAAGCCCCCTCCCCCGGGCGGGTTTAGTGTGTGAAAAATTAATGGTTAAAGGCATTCTAAGTAAAATATCGATTTATGATTACAAATGGTACACACATAGTTAACACATTATTGTTAGGGTAGTTGAGTTTTGTTGCAACATCCACGCACATGTCCAATCAACCTATCTCAATTTAGCCAAGTAATTATGGTGGTCCAATATAATGCCTTGTCAACTAAATTATACAACGGGTATTTTTCAACAACAACAACAACAACAATAACAACAACAAACAAACAAATAAACATCCAACGCTGTTCAAAGCGCTTTGTCAAAAGTTACACAACACTTTCTTTCCTGTCACATTATTAAAGGTTAATCACGGTAAACGGCGTGATATCTATGGATATAGTTGCGTTATTATTAAATGGCTTTATTAAATGTATGGCCGAATAGTGTGAGTGTAGTTAAGTTATAAGTTTTCTTTTTTTTTCAAATTTGGCAAACTTTACCGACAAGTCATGCATATGATAATAGCGAGAAAACATAAGACGACATAAGAAAACGAAAAGAAATAAAGTTTTGATAGCAATGTTGGCGAGAAAAGCTTAAATAATAATAATGAACAATGAATTTATAGAGCGCTTGCTTTCAGATATGAGCAGTGATATAAATCGTATTAAATTGCGGCAGCGACAAGAACCCATTTGGTAGCCGTGTTATGTAAAGGAAAAAAGTGGAATGAAATATTCATTCATTCGTTAGTTAGTTAATCAGCAAATAATTTATAATATAATTTGTTTCAGTCCGTAGCTGAACGAAAGTTCATTGGAATTTTATATGCATTTTATATTCTTTTATTGTATGCAGGGAACCGCGAACAATAACCATACAAAAAGGTCCACAAGGCTTGGGCTTTAATATTGTGGGCGGTGAAGACGGTCAAGGCATATACGTTTCATTTATATTGGCTGGTGGTCCTGCTGATTTAGGTGGCGAACTGAAACGTGGCGATCAGTTGCTGAATGTGAATAATGCGGACTTGAGAAATGCCACTCACGAAGAAGCCGCGCAGGCCTTAAAAGTAAGGGACAAATGAAATACACTTAATATAGTTTAATGCAATTTTATTATACGTTAAAGACTTCCGGTGGAATTGTTACCTTGGTGGCGCAATATCGACCCGAAGATTATAATCGTTTCGAAGCGAGAATACAAGAATTAAAACAACAGGCGGCACTTACTGCCGCTGGTACCGGCACCCTGTTGCGCACAACACAAAAACGATCGCTTTACGTGAGAGCCTTGTTCGATTACGATCCAAATCGTGATGACGGTCTACCGTCAAGAGGTTTGCCCTTTAAGCATGGAGATATTTTACATGTAACTAATGCGTCCGACGATGAATGGTGGCAGGCGCGTCGTGTCTTAGGTGACAATGAAGATGAGCAAATCGGTATTGTACCATCGAAAAGACGTTGGGAACGTAAAATGCGTGCACGCGATCGAAGCGTCAAATTTCAGGGTCACGCAGTCAATGCAAACAATAACATAGATAAGGTATGTAAATATATAAATGTATTGCATTTACTTTAAATGATTACATGAAATAAGCATTTACCTACCTTCGTTTGGAAATCATCGAACGAAGTCCGTTTGACAGGATTATATCCCATATTCCTCGTATTATATTTTACAGCAGTAGAACCATATTCGCAAAATAGAAGCTCGCACCTATTTTTCTATCTACCTGTACTCTGTATGTAATTGTTATGGGCAAGGTAATTAGTGCGACTTGAAATGAATCGTGAACAAAGATGCATATGAAGCTAAAAAGGCATATGACTACGCAAATCATTAATGGGCGCCGGGAAACTTTTAAATCAAAAAATAATTAGTACTTTATGTCATTCACACCACTTTAAACCTAGTTTACCTAGTGGTCTCTTAATGAGTCTATAAGCGTGTTTAAGTGAAAAGTAATAATTCGTTGTATTATTTTAAGGTTGGCTTTAGTATTTAAAAGGATTTGACGGAGAGATTTCTTAAATATTTTGTGGGAAGTTGCGATTATATAGGCAATTACAAGGAATAGTTTTTTCTCTGTTTTTTTTTTTCGATATAATTTTGATCCGTTCTTTAGTTACGCAGAAGAACGCAACTCGATGCATGGTTGCATTCCCAATTCGATTAAAAAATAAACATAATGCCTATGGACTAATTTCTTAACGCTTTCATGACATTATTAAATTATATTTCTACATTTAATCTTCAGCTGTACGTAAGGACTAAAAGTTAAGCATCTTCTCAATAGGATTACGGCAATGAACAACGAAGGAAGAGATTGTTAAACAATTTTTTAAAAGATAGAAGCTCTTATCCAATTGATTTTACACACTGAGAAAAGTCGAAAAAATGTTATCTCAATCGTTTTTACGAAACTACTAGTACACCTTCAAGTCCTTCAAATTTATATAAAATTGAAACGTTCACTATATGTACAGGTAATAGATAAAAATGATGTGAGCTAAATGTTCAGCTAAATTGTGGATGAAACACAAAATTGTCGTCAATGGAGAAAGTTAGAGAAATATGCAAATGTTCGATGATTTCGACTTGCACGATATGTGATTTCAACAAAATTATGCAACCGACCTAATACCTAAATTAAAAGAACTAAAAAAGAAGATCGACTATTGTCGACTGCAATGATATAAGTAAATCCAAAAAGGAGTAAACTAAAAAAAAAAAAAAAAAAAACAGCAAATTGATACCCTGTGTCATTTTGCTTGCATATATTTTGATCAAAAATTTTTGAACAATTGGTACAAAACATTTTCCATCATTTTCTGCAACGTTTTGCCATCTTTTGGGTAATATGGGGAAACCGTATCGAAAGACCGATATTGGTTTGGCAGGGATTCAATCATTGATCCATTTTCGCTCTTCAACATTTCGAAATCGCGTGGCAGTCAAGCCATCGATCCGAACAAATGATAATCAGAAGGCGCTATTTTCGGCGAATATGTTGAGCACGAGTTTCATTCGATTGTAGCAACTCGTAATATATTACACCTTGCTGATCCCTCCATATGCACAGTAAAACTTTATGACTATGAATATTCCACTTCGGCGTTTATGTGAATGGGTTTCTTAAGATTGTCGTAATAGATTTACTTAATGAATGAATGTTGAAAATGCAATTTTAATATTTCGCATTACCTTATGATTTAAACTAATAGATGTCGCTAATCAATGTACATGCAAGTACCTATCATTATAGGGCATAAGCAAAATCATGTAAGCAGTTAGGAGATAGACAAAATAATATGAACACTTAGGTCATATGATACGATAGCATATGATATGATATGGTGCGTTATATATAGGAGTTATCGGTGCGTGTTGCAAAGTGCAATTCATGCCAAATATAAAATAATATATTGTAAAGATTTATTGTGTGTGTGTGTGTGTGTGTGTGTGTGTGTGTGTGTGTGTGTGTGTGCAAGCGTGTGTGTTCATTTATTATTAATTATATTATTATAAAGAGATTCTGTTCTTACGTTTCTCAATCTCATTCTCCTTATTCCAGCAATCAACTTTAGATCGTAAAAAGAAAAATTTCACATTTTCACGAAAATTCCCATTTATGAAGAGTCGCGATGAACGTAACGAAGACGGAAGTGATCAAGAGCGTAAGTAGCTAAAGAAATTTTCAATAAAAATATATAGCTTTTGTAAATAAAGAAAAAAGAAAAAAAAAAAAAAAAAAGAAATGTTGACAACAGTTCGCTTTAATCAGAAATGGAAAGGATTTATTAAGACTTAGAGACAGTCGTTGTTAACAATTTACTTGCACTTCAAGGAAAATCAAAACATATGTTTTTTTTTTTTATTACTACACCCTTATGATAATTTTTAATAATTTTAATATTTTTAATATTTAATTTTTCTAATTGTTTTTTATGCAAATGTCTATAATTATTTGAAACTTTTTGTTTTCTGTTATTTTACATTTAAAAAAAAAAAAAAAACAAAACATGAACTTAACATGAACGTGCGTTTGTTAAATGTGTCTTCAATATCATCAATCAATTTCCATAATCATGAAATGATAAAAAAAAAAAAAAAAACAAAAAAAACACCAAACATCATCCCTACCATCCACCCATCCGTACATATGTTCGTTACTTTACGCCACGTATTGTGTCCGAATTATGTAAACGTGTGTTTTGGAATTTTCGTTAAATGTACAAAAAAAAAAAAAAAAAAAACTGAAAAACTGAACAATCACCTCATTCAACTTTTCGTGTAAAAACGAAAGCGAATGGAATTGCGGCCAGCACTAGTGAGTTAGATGTTAACAATTTAAATAACAATGATTCCAACGAGCCACAACGTAAGTCTAATTGCAGAAAAAATATCTATATACACATATATCTAATAATTTTTCTATTTATAAAACTTATGTAAGTGCGTAAAAAGCATATTGAGTATTATACATAAGGAGAGATATTTAGACAAAATAAAAACAAACTAACTAATCTGGTGAATATATGGTGATTAACTAAAGTTTTTTTTTTCTAGCTAATTTTAACACAGTCTACGTCTAACAAATTAATTTTTTTTTTATTCAAAATTGTAAGTTTTTCATTTTCAAATTTAGAGTGCAATAACTTTATTGAAAAGAATAATAAAAAAAAAAAAAAAACGAAAATTCATAAAAAGAAACTTGAATAATATATTTCTAAAAACGTATTGTCTTCTACTCTGGTATCGTCTAAAAGCGCGTGTACACCTTGCTCTTTCACTCTTATCGTATAATTATGTGTAACACTATGCAACACACATATTTGGTTCTTTTTTTTTTTTTTTTTTTTTTTCCTTTCTTTAATTATTTTGATTTTCGCTAATTTATTCATCACAGTTTTATCTCAAATCATAATCATAATAATATTAATAATAATTAAAAGGAAACATGTGTTGCAAGTACATTTTTAGCAGCAAAGCTAAGCATTTCTTAAATCCTCATCTCATCAAAATATAAATATTAAAAATTTGAACAATGTCCCAAAATTGATTAGATTGCTTTCTTCTTTCTTAGGGTTTCGAAAGTAAAATTTATTAATAATATTTAGCGGACTTAGTCTAAACACACACATAATAAGCTTCCCGTCTCCTCATCATATTCCCTTTTTCGTTTTCTTATTCTATTTTATCTATTTCTATTTCTCGCTTCATATTCTCTCCACTATACGTTATACGTTTCTCCCACTCTTACTGCCTCCGCTGTTATCATTTATTCAATTGAAAAAAAAAATATATATATATATAAAAATAAAAATAATAATAAAAATTTCCAAAATCCTTGTAATCTTTTTCTACTTGCTGTCGTCTTTCTACCTATCTCTTTGTTTGTGAAAAGCCATACCGAATCAATTCTGTTTTTTTTTTTTTATCTTTCTCTCTCTTTCTTTCCTACAATTCTTCTTCAAATTTTTCTAGCTTTTATGCTTTGCTACACACAAGACGATGCCAACGCTGAAGGAGGTATGTAATGTTTCTATTTCATTTTTTATAAATGTTTGTGCAATAAAGCCAAAAAAAAATAATAATAAAAATAATAAAAAAAAATAACCAAAAAAAAAAAAACTTAGAAAAGTGTGCAAAATCTGATTTAGTTTTTTTTTTTTTTTTTTTTTTATTTAATAGAAGTTTTATTCATATGTTTGGATGTAGCTTTAATTTTTTTTTTTCTTTCTTTTTTTCCATTTATTTGTATTTTTCTTTATGTACTTTTTTCTGTTTTCTTTTTATTTTAAGTACCCACCTAACTCTCTCTATCTCTCTCTCTCTCTCTCTCTCTCTCTCTCTCTCTCTCTCTCTCTCTTCTCTCTCTTATTTGTTTTTGTCTTTATACAAACCTTTTAAACTCTCTATACCTTATATAAATAAAAAAAAAAAAAGAAAAAAAAAACCCAAAGAAAATTAAAAAACAGATTGCTACCCTTTAACATAGATACACACACACACACATGCTATATTACTAAACCTAGGCAAGAATAATAAAGTCCTTTGTTAATTTCTCTTTTTATTTTTTTTTATTTTTTATGTTTGTTATATTTTTTGATTACTTTAATTTTAACATTTACGTGACATTGTGATTAATTGGCTCTCTAATCATATCAGCCTTAATATATATATATATACTAATCACATATATACTATCATATACATATTTACGCAAACATATATTTAATATTATTTATATATATTTATATAGACCGCTTTCATAACGTGTATATACATACTCTCTCCTTGCGATCTTTGTTTCTTTATTTATATTTATTTCTTTTCCAATTTACAATACATTAAGGAAAAAGTAATTTATTTTAAAATCCATATTTAATCTATACATACAATACATATATAATTCATTCATTCATTCATATTTAAGGACTACCTTCAAATGCCTTCTAATTGGGAATATGTTTAGAAATTTACGAACGAATCGAACAAAAGGTTTAAGAAAGATTATGGGTTAAATTTTTCCATTTTTAACTTAATTTTTAACTCTATTGATAATTTCATTTATATTCATTTATTTCATAGTTATTGCGATGCTGTCCAAAATACCAAAAAAAATAATTACTATACGAAAATTTTTCGAAATGTACGATAACCTGCCTTGTGTTGATGTGTTAGACAAGAAAGTTAGAAAGGTATTGAGAAATCTAGCATATCGTTAGCCAATTGCGCGATGGATTGAAATATTTTAAAAAAATGTCAAAATTGGAAAAAAACGTTTTTTAAGAATTTCTACTCAAAAGAAGTATGAGGAGAGTATAATCAGATTTATCGTTTTGCTTTCCTGGTCTTATTTTGAGAAACGCATCGAACGCCTCGAAGATTTTATAGGAACGAATATTTCCGATTAATGCCAATTTGAATCAGTTCAGTTTAGACACGTTCGTCCGTAAAAGACTGAAACTTGTTTTATTTATCCACTGATCAAATTAAAAAAAAAAAGAAAAAGTAGTCGCGGTCCGACCGATTGTAAGCTTGTCTTAAACGGGCAGAAAAGCTAAAAGAAAGAAAAAAATCAATTTAAAATTTTAAAAACATTATTGTCCACAACTTGCTGCCGGAAGTACGGGTCATATTGCAGATGTAAATATTTAATAGAGTCTGCAAAAGATTTGATTCGACATTTGTCTGGATTGCTATTTAACAAAAAATCCCAATGTTGCAAACATGCTGCAAATCTTTCTAACACTATCTCGATCCATTCCAAGCAATTACATATCGTATATATGTGCCATACTCCAGCAAAACTCTTTCCTTATTCTGGTTTTTAATGACTAATTTTGCATAATAAAGATGAGTGGGAGCATGTTATCACCATACGTGGCCATACCATATATGAGTTGTTAAGCTCGCCCCTTGTCCTACTGATACAATTCAGTGAGGTGGCGTTTTCCCAAATATTTAGCGAAAACAAGAGGATGGGTAGAGATGTTGCTACAAAACAGGGTTTTTTTTTCGGGATGAAAGAAAAGTTGTATATAGTCATAATATTCGAGAAAGTTCTTATGCATGTAGTTAAGTCTTTAAAAAAGTGATCGTTAGGATAGCATTCGAATTAAGGTACATAGCGTTTTACATAGCGTCAGTCTGCTCTATTAGGGCGAAGAAATTGACTTTCCATGTTCAAATATTTCTTTCCAATATTTTTACTCTAAATTTTTGTTTACTGGCTCTTGTGCAGCTCTTGCTAAAATTAGCGCGATACATTTGCGGTCGCTTTTTTTGCAACAACATTGAACCACATTTTCAGTAATATGCCCATTTGTACTGACGTAGCCACACTAATATCCTTTCGTTCGAAACATGAACATGAACTATCTAAACTTTCATCTCTTATAAAAGGTCAACGGCAAAACATATCAAGTTGCAAGCTCCTGAAACATTCTCAGTTGAAGCAGGTAGCGTTAGAGGGAGACAAAACCTTCCAGTTAAAGAATTTTTCTTTGATATTCTAAAGCGTTCAAAGCATCTATTGAATCAATAAAAAAGTTAATTTTCTGAAAAGAATGCAATGGTGTGTGTAACCTCTTAAGAGGTACAACTGATCTTATAGAATCCAGTCAGATGGAATCAATGTATCGGTTCATCATCATCGTCGAAAGGGTATAGAGAGAGTTTTCTTTGAGGATAGAGAGGGAGAGCTGAAGCACGTTATCAAGAATCATAAAAATTATAATTAAGAACGTCTACGATACTAACACAATTAGACTCATTGCATAAGCGACTCTTTTTTTTTTTTGCTCCTCTTATAAATTGAATCGATTTATCGATTAATTCATAGAAATTTAAGTTTGCTTTCAATAAGAGTTTAGTTTAAATCACCATTTTACGAGTGAACAAGTTGCCCGATAATAGTGAAAAAAAAGATTACTAAAATAAACATATAACGCTTTTCTTTTGCTTAAGCGTATACCGCTTAGTCCAAAAAAAAAAAAAAAAAAAAAAATACCAAAATATATCCATTAATCGATCTTGTATGGTAGGTGTGGCAATACGAAATTTTTCTTCTTTCTCTCATAAAAGCAAATAAATGAAAATGTATATATATAATTGGTTTTAAAAAAAAAAAAATCGCGTATTTCTTAATTATCATTTGAGTTTTAATTTCTATGGCTTCTTACCATTACATCCAATCAGTCTCAACAGACATCTTTGCCTGCAAAAGAAATACTTTGTTGAATTTTTTTTCTTTTCGTTAATTAGGTTTTGTTTTTGATTTTCTTTTTTTTTTTTTTTGAAGTAACTTTAAATTAGTTGAGATATGGCTTGTTTTCTAATTTTCCTCTTTTTTTTTTTCTTATTATTTTGTTGTTTAAGTAATTTGCGTTTACTTTTTATTCTCTAGTTTGAAAAAAAAAAAAAAAAAAAAAAAAAAAAAAAA
>NW_023998414.1:20166020-20243770 GCF_014805625.2 Glossina fuscipes | reverse complement strand
TTTTTAAAAAAAAAAAAAAAAAAAAAAAAAAAAAAAACATTTTAGTTGAAATTAATAATAATAACAAAAAAAAAAAAAAATAATAATAATAAAACCGAACCGACTACAAATATCAACGTATGGCAATAATAGAATTTTTTCTTTTAAATTTATTTTATCTTATTGTTCTCTACTACTACTATTACTACTACTACTACTACTACCACTACTACTACTACTACTACTACTACTACTACTACTACTACTACCACCACCACCACCACCACCAACTACTACTACTACTACCACTCTACTTCTTCTATTAATATATATAAACGAAAAAAAAAAATAAAAAAAAATATCTACTACTTATCTAAACTACTGCCTATACCACCACCTAAACTGACTGAATATAAATTTAATAATTTTTTTTTAAATTTTCAAAAAACCAAAACAAAAAAAAACGATCTATCAATGTAATACTAAAAAACTTTACTGCTGTTACTCCAACTGCTACTACTGTTACTATTATTACTACTACTACTACTACTACTACTACTACTACTACTGCTATTACTGCTATTATTATTACAACAATCACCACTGTACCAAAAAAACAAATCAACCAATAAACCAACCACTTTTACAACAATTACTACTGCTACTGCTACTACTACACGTACTTTATTGACCGTTGTTGATGTAAAAAAGGCGAAATCATCTACAGAGTGGAATTGCCAGATATGGAGCAGATAACTCTTATCTACCTGGAGAATAACGATGCTGACTATCGTAAGTCGAGCAACTAAAAAAAAAAAAAAAAAAAAAAAATAATAATAATAATAAAGAAACAACTAAAAAAACAAAAAAAATCAAATTTAAAAGAATCTGCATAAACTAAATAAAGCCAAAAATGTCTTATTAAACAAGAAGTGTTAAGAACAATTTATAAGTCCACACGTACACCCCTAACCTGCCCATACACATTCACACATTCACACACACACATACACACATACAAATACACATACCTACACTTACCTAATAATAATGTAACTAAAACTATTTTCAAAAAAAGAAAAAAGATTGAAAATCTATTAAAATATTGATGTTCTTATCAAAAAGTCAAACTTCTTGTTTTATTTTCTTTATAACAATAAATTTTTAATTATTATTTAATATATCAGTTTATTTATTTCTCTCAACCAATTCAATTAACTCACCACCACCACCACCACCACCGCTACCACCGTAATCATATAAATCAGCTTAAAAAAAAAAAAATAAAAAAAAATAAAAAAAAAATAATAATAATAACAATGATAATAATGAATAATGAATAATAAATAATAATAATGATGAAAATAATTCGAATCTCTCGCCATCTATTACTTGTCATGCATTTGATTTATCCGGTGTTGTCCACAATCATAATAAAAAAGAAATTTGCGATCCACCAAAAGTCTTTGCTACCGCATACATCTACTTTACTACATATGTACTTACTTTTACATACTTAAATACATACTTACATACATACATACCTAAATACCTAGATACCTACCTACCAACCTACCTACATACATACATACATACATACATACATACATACATACATACATATATACATAAATACCTATACCTATATACATACTATATCAACTACTATTAAATAATCATCATATTGGTAATAGTTTCTTCACATGTAGTGGTTACAATAAATAGATTTTGTTCTATTAGTTGTTTTGATTGAGTTCCTGTTTTTGTTGATAGCTCTTCCTGATAACCTTTCTTAGTTTTATTGTTAAATAGATCTTCTTCCTTTTTTTTGTTTTTTTTTTTTTCTGAAATTTTACCCCTGTTTTTACCCATTAATTATTGTTATGCTTATTGAATTTTTACTGTCACCACCGAACGATGAAAATGTTAACACATTTTCATTCATTTTTTTTTTTTTTTTTTTATTAGCTATAGATATATACATATATATAGATATATGTATGGTATATAAAATTGATACACATAATGGTGTGTGCGTCTCTTCGTTCGTTTATCGCTTTTGCCGGAATCTTGAGTACAGCCAAAAATTCAGTTGAAAAAATCTTAAATAGTTTTTATTATTGAAGCTTGAAATAGATTGAACCCGCTTGCTACTGACGACGCTTAATCTTTTAAGATTAATTTTAAGATTAATTAATTAATTCATTCATTTTTCATTGCAAGTGTGATAATAAATGTTTCAAACACAAACAAATAAGAAGATTATATTTGGGCGCGGCCGGCATTTGGATGCCCTACCACGCTCCGCCATATTAGATGACGTCCAATGTGAAATTTTATTATCCTCCATTTCCGTTCTAAAAAAAGATAGATATTCAACTTTCTCTCCATTTAAGGGGTTGTCTTTCGTGACAGCCCCTATATATGTCAGAGTCTAAAAAATTAATCTTTGTGATCCGAAATTTCTATCATTTGTTTTATTGCAAAATAGCTGCTACTATGGATCAATTTTCATCCTAAATTATTAAAAATGAAATCTTTTTCTGAAGGGCTCATACTACTTATAAGAAATCTTATACAGAGCGCGGTTTAAGAAATAGACCCATGTGTTTCGACTTAATTTTTATGTCAAAATACTATCACAAACAAATATTCATGATAAAATATTATCTTTATATTTCTTGAGAATCCTTAGATGCGGCTGTATTCAAAAAATAGACCTGCATGGTCCGAATTCGCTAAGGCTGATTTTTTTGTCAATTTACTATTATAAATCAATTTTCAGAATGAAATATGGAAAATTAGACCTTTTCGCCTTACCATATAAAGATTCACTTTTCGTAGAAACATTTATGTGAGAGGTATTTCAAAAAGCTGTTCCAACTAAACCAATTTTTTTATATCATTTTAAAACGCTGAAATACTTTCGCTCAGCGACTTTTGTCGAAAAATTTTGGAAATTGGAAATTTTTTTTTTTCATATAACGACTTTTCAAAATGAGGCGTTATATGGTGAGTGGTCGAAAAACTGGATCAATCGAAATCATTTTCAATAACGTTCGCCGTAGATCAATGCACGTCAGTGTATTATCAAAATTTCGCAAAAATTGCCGTCTATAGGTTGAACACAAACATGCATGGTCTTATATCAGACGGACAGACGGAGAGACAAGCTTAGATCGCTTCAAAAAATGATTCTGAATTGCTCGGTATAATAAAAGGTGGGTATCTATTAAGTCCTTCTAGATGTTATATACATTCGCCAAAATTTAATAAACCGTGTAGTATAAGTGGTGTAGTGTACAATTAAGCATGCATGCTATACACAGAAGGACTCACGATAGACCCGCATTCTAAGCTTGTCTGTCCATCTATCCATTTATTTTGCAGGCTACTATTTTTGCAATATTTTGATGAAATTTAGTGCATTGATGTGCTTCGTTTTCGGGACGAACTCTGTTGAAAATGGTTCGGATCAGACCGTTTTTTTGACCACTTCCTATGTAACGCCTCATTTTGAAACGCCAATGTATCATCAATAATTATAGCGTGGTATAGGGTATTTAATGAATGATCGAGACGCATTATAGTGCTTTTACTCTTCATCGTTCTTTATATTAGACTTTCTTTCATTTATGTATTTTGCTTTGAATACCTGTTCTAAGATTATTTATCGAAGAATTACGCGTATGGATCAATGGATCGACTTGGCAGATTTTCAAAGTTCCATCTAAAGGAAACGTTCACTTTGAACTATAATCGATGAAATTTGGTATCGAGCTTTCTCTTACACTTCTAAATTTCGATCCCGCTGCTGATGTATAAACGTATTGGCGAGATAATGCGCCACACACAGGTAGACATGTAGAGCAAAATTCGTTCGACTTATTATTATATACGAATTATACGTAGGTAAAGTAAATACATGCATATACACAAGCACAAACATACAAACACATACAATACAGCTGCGTATATACATTAGTTCACTTTTAAACTTAATATATATGCGCGATTAGCGTAAGAATTTCAACACATTCTCATCTGCCTATCCATTCGTCCATCCGTTGTTTTTACTGTCGCGAACAATACGATGGATCCAGGCGTCCGTTGTACAGTACGATTAACTCGTACCGGGCTGTGTCGAACCGTGTTTTTCGAATTTCTTTTATTTATTTATTTAAACAACAGTACATAACAATGACTAGTTGACAAATGGGCGGGTGTGCTTTGTTCGCTTAAATGGCTAGACATCTGCAAGAGATATCAATCAATTAGTTCCCGATAAGCTATTAAAAAGACCTCTCAAGTAACAGGTGCACATGAAAAAGGCGCATCGGTTTTGGATGGTGGGTAAACCAATGTAATTTTCTTATTTGAATTTTACGGCTAAACACTTTTTTCTTTCTTCTTTAAGTTTAAAATCCTTTAACTTCTCTATTTCTGTTCTTTTTTTTTTTTTTTTTTCTTTTACTTTCTCTTAAAATTATTTCTTCCTTTATTAAGTTTATTACGTTTTTTTTCTATTTCTTATTCGAATTTAAATTTTTGCCTTCTACTCCAATAGTTACATTAAAGTACCTTACCCTGTTTTTTTTTTCGGCTTTGCTGTAACATTTGAATTTATTTTTTCACTTACCTGAAAATAAATAAATAAAAGCGAAAAATTGGTTCATTAATCCTTTAAATCCCTCCCTTTGGAAAAACTGCTTCATCTGCATTTAAGTGTATGTTCATCCCGCAACTCTGTCTCTTACTGTATGTGCTGTGTTACGATTTTCCCTTTCTAAAGGAAGTTTCTTTCGTAATGGAGTTCTACCGCAAGGAAATTATATTTATTTATTTATTTATTTATTTTTTTTTTTTTTTAGGTTACGCTACACATTAGTAGCAGAAACTTCTTATACTCGTCCTTTTGTCCGCCTTTCGTTTTAAAGTAGGGAGCTAAAGCGTAAGTGAAATTATGGTTGTTGTCGTTCTTTTAAATATTAGACTTAATCAAAATGAAGAAAAGTGAAAGAAAAACTGAAAGAGGAAACATGTAAGAGCCTCTTATATTACTAAAAAAAAAAAAATAATAATAATAATAATTATAATAACAATAATAATAATAATAAT
Source organism: Glossina fuscipes (assembly GCF_014805625.2). NCBI lineage: Eukaryota > Metazoa > Arthropoda > Insecta > Diptera > Glossinidae > Glossina > Glossina fuscipes. Next base: position 20,238,673 of record NW_023998414.1, on the reverse strand, counting down.
AATCTATATACAAAGTTCAGATGTACGCAGGGCAAGTGTTCTAAAGAGCTTAAGGAAATATCTCCATTAATCAAATCCTTTAATAGGATCACTCATTCATCCAAAGGGAAAAGATTACTTTTCATTCAGTAGAAAGGTCGTGACAAATGCCAGATCGCCATTTCCTTCTCACTCATTAAATTAAAACTTCAGAGACTCTCAAGTCGAATGGATGCGATGCAATTAACGATCTATGTGACTAGTCTCAATTACCACTCCCACTATAAAAGAAAAAGAAAAGAGGCAGACGAATGGACGGAAAAATGAATTTCATTGATTTGGTTTCAAATTTTAAGAATATAAATATTTTGAATCCTATTATGCTCTGTTACAATTTTGATGCCATTCATATTTACGTCAATTAAAATTCCTTTTAAATCCACTAATCATAAGTATGCGTTAAGAAAATGAGTAAATTTTTGTTTATAATTCTTACATTTACCTAGGGTAAGAGCTTAGTGTTTCACTTATTACATTTTACAAACTATCAGCAAAGAAGGGTAAAGAAAACGCTGATTGTAAAGCAAACGGTAGTTCGATATACGCTTTCAAATCATTTCATGTTTGACTCTCGCTGTAACAATTCAATGTTATAGTGAAATATAAAAACCGAGAACTGTTCGGGGGCGAAGGATTTTCTAAGGTTATTAGCCAACTATACATCCGACGTAGCGGATATTAACGGCATGTATTGTGAATTGAATTTCTTGTTATACCCAACTGTAACGTTTGCGTTGTACAAGGACATATTAAGTTTGTGCAGATGTATGTAACATCCAAAAGGACTTGAGATAGATTTACCGTTTCTCTTATATTATAATCGTGTGTCCGTCTGTCTATCTGCCCATACGTCTTGCTTTATGGTATTCAATCTGTAGGTCGCAATTTTTTTTAAAATATTTTAATGAAATTTGCTATTTTGCTATCGAAAATTATGCAGATTGGATTACTTTTTCGAGCACTCCCCATATACCGTCTCATTATCGTCATAGTCATCGTTATATGACTAACTGCAAGATGGTATGGGGTATAAAATAATATTAAGGATGATGGCAAGGGGACTATTTATTTCCTTCCTTATATCGTTCAAATGAATAACTGTAGCGTAAAAGCCGCGTCAAAATTCTTGCATATATTGTTGATTTAAAAGCCGATGATAATGATTGTTAAGGCAGAGTTTTGCTCATCGGACCACATTATTAGTTGTAGTGCGCAAACTGGATGCAGTCGAATTGCTCCCCCATCCCTGCTGACCACTACTAGTTTGTGCATTAAATAATTGAAGCGAGTAAGGCGATACCTTCATCATGGAATAATCTTTTTAACCTTTTGCACACGTTAGTATAAATAAGCCTGCTCATCCATGCAGGTTAACCCTCTTAAGTCACTTTATGTATATTATTCTGATTGTTAGGGAATCTTTTTTTGCATCACCTGATTATTGCACTCCGTACTTCTTAAATGTTTATTATGTATGAATGGTTTTCTACTTGTGTATTCAAAATATGAAAATTTGCCTTTTTCTTGTCTCGTGCTTGCCGCCCCCGCCCCCTTCTCCAGTCTTCTCCTATTTTAAATATTGTGCAATGTCGTTCAATCTAATATAATCAAATGATTATTAATTCTGTTCATTTCAAAATTGAAAAAAAAAAAAAAAAAAAAAAAAAAATTAAAAAAAACTTTTTGCCACCTTTTCAATCCATACATGGTCTTAACTCTCAAAACAAAAAAAAAAAAAAGAAAAACAAAAAAAATATTTTATGTATTATACAAATATTTATGTTATTGAAATATTTAATTCTCATCTGAAAAAATATTTATTTCGATTGTTTTCATTTTATTTTCCAACAATTTTAAGCAAATGTAAGTTATCTTTTTAATTAGATGCATATATATACATATACCTATAAATATATATATAATTATATACGTATATGTATATGTATGTTTATATTTTACTTATATTTTTTTTTAATATTAAATTAAAATAATAAAAAAAAATGAAACCACAAAGGCTGAAAAAATTGTAAAGGCTTAACGTTTTAATGTTCTTGTCTTTACTATAAGTTTATTATGCATTCGATTTCATTTGTTTAATTGAATGAATGTAAGATTTGTTCTTTTCGATATAATTTTTCTAGTTTTTCTCTAAAAGATAGACGCAGTCTTTAAGAACTGTTGTTACTGTTGTTGTTATGTTTAATGTGCGTAATTTCTAATAACATTTGTTTATATATATATATATATATATATATATATATATATATAAATATATATATATATAAATATATGTAAATATATTGATACATTCTCGCAGCAATTAATTTTTGCTTTAATATTAATTAAAATAACAAAAATAAACATGTAAAATATTTGTGTTTGTTTTTTGTTATTTTGTTTTGCTTGCAACTTATATGTCTCGCTCACTCTCTCACTCACTCACTCACCCATGCTCACTTAATCGCTCACTCCGTCATCAATTCATAATCTCTTTATATCTGTCTAATAATTACATATCAACCTATATAACATTTTAATACATATATATACATACACGCCTTTATACACATATACAAAAGTAAAGAAAAAACAAGAAAAAAAAAAAAAACTGTAGACTAAATGTCTATTGAAATATATAGAAAATATTTATGTAGAAAATATTTTCGATATCATATACATATATGTATGAAATATATATATATATATATGATATCGAAAAGGTTCATAACGGCGTATTATTGGATGTTTGTACTCAAGCATCCGTTTTATGTGCGCAGTATTTATAATTAATTTTTTCAGTTAATTTTTTATTTAATTTAACTTTTTTGATTTTTTATTGGTGCGACGTCATTACAAAAATATATATATATATATAAGTAAAACCAACGCTTGCATGTCCTGTTGAGTTCCCTTCCATAAACAACAACCATTTGCATTTACATACTTTTTACAGCTTCCGATGAGAATGTTTTATCGTATGAAGCGGTACAAAGGTTATCGATTAATTATACGAGACCAGTTATTATATTGGGGCCCCTTAAGGATCGTATTAACGACGATTTAATATCGGAATATCCCGACAAGTTTGGCTCTTGTGTGCCACGTAAGATGTTTACCTAAAAATTTTATTATATATATTAATATATATTCAATGTATATAGTAACCGGAATTATTCATTTTAAAGATTCGCCTTAGGTACACCGCATGTATTGATTTATCGCACGGATTTCGAGTGAATTATGAAATGATGTAAACAATGGGTTTAATGCTTAACTAAAAATTCGCACGAACAAGCACAGCATTTAACCGTATTAAAGAAGTGATCGCCAATTTTCCCCATACTGGGCAACTTTCGACGGTTGAGCACACTGTGAACACCTGATATGATGTACATATACACAACATTTATTTATTAATAAAGTTTTCGGCCATCATTTGCATGTAGAACAGCTGCAATTCTTCCCTTGACAGCAGTCTGCTAATCACAGTTAATCAGTCTTTCGTCATTGACGATGGGGAGATATTCAATCGCAGTAATCCGATCGGTAATTTGAATGGGGGGACCAGCTGAACGCCCAAATCAAAAAGGCACCTTCTCTCTATGCTTGACTGCAGTAAGCAGGCAGTCCCGTTTGTAAGCTTGTTTTAGAATTCTTCCCAGGTCAACCGGGTCGTTTGTACGAAACAGTGTCAACAATGAATTATCGGATCACACCACATGTTTACAATCGCCATTTGTCCAGGTTTCACCCGCTTTGAAGGAAAACTGCTTTACAATTGCAATCCTTCCACGAATGTTGATTGTTAGCCTTGTGGAGCTCCCAACCGTCACACTTTCCGCGGTTTTCGGTGGTTTTATTTTGTCTGATCACATTCCCACAGATCCTTTTTCATATCCGTCAGTCTCTTTCAGTTAACTTTGTGTCTCACCCACTATTCCTTTTCGCCGATGACTTTCCATCATGTTGCTCAACGTTAAGCAGTTCAGTAGATCGCATATTTCGCCAAATACTCGTCTGAACCACCACAGAACAGAGCGTGCATTACATAGCAAACTTGTCCCGCAAAGTATGCAATACATACGCGCCGCATTATTTACACAGAAGCGGTATTTGCAACATGCTGAATCAGATTTTTGAAATTTGTGCGACACATTGCGAAAGAGTCTAAATTTTCCGGATAACGAGCTCAAGAGTTTTTCGTGCGAAAAAATTGATCAATGTGGTCACACAACCACCGCGCGCCCATAAATTTACTCTTTTTGGCTTTTCGTTCTATTTGAAATTAAAATGATCAGCTATTAAGATGTATTGAATGTATTCACTAAAAATAATTAAGTCGTTTTTCATTTTTATACAAACAAAAAAAAAAAAAAGGAAAAAAAATTAATACGCGGTTATACAAATCGTAAGATATAGAAAAGTTTTTGATTTTTAGATGGAAGCTCGCATAACAATGCCTTTGGGGCTTAAGTTATTTTCTTTGATTAAAAAATTCCGGATATTTTTTGCATTGAGTATATATATACAAATACATGTGTAATAATATACTTTAAACCTAGTTTTACTCTCCTTATTTTTCAGACACCACTCGGCCTAAACGCGAATATGAAATTGACGGGCGCGATTATCATTTTGTGTCGTCACGCGAACAAATGGAACGTGATATACAAAATCATTTATTTATCGAGGCCGGCCAATATAATGATAACTTATATGGCACCTCGGTGGCGAGTGTACGCGAGGTGGCTGAAAAGGGTAAACATTGTATTTTGGATGTGTCGGGCAATGCAATAAAACGTTTACAAGTAGCTAAATTGTATCCCATTGCTATATTTATTAAACCAAAATCTGTCGATTCTATAATGTAAGTGAATTCTCGATATTTATATATATTCAAATGGAGGAAACCTTTTTGAAATGAAAATATCGTTAACATAGGGAGATGAATCGTCGCATGACAGAGGAACAGGCGAAGAAAACTTATGAAAGAGCGATTAAAATGGAACAGGAATTCGGAGAATATTTTACTGGTAAGTCGAACGCGCAGACAGCAAAGCGCATCGCGCATTAAATCGTTAATTTCATTTTCTTCTTCTTCTTCTTCTTCCCTGATAAGAGAACTTTAATAAGTTTCTTCACTCTCAGCCCGATAAAAAACATATGAAGGATATTATATTTCATTTGTATGAACAGACCACAGCTTTAATAGGCTTCTCTATAAACATCTATTCGATATTCGATAGAAATGTAATAATAATCCAAGATGATTTAATTATTTATACGAGGGAGTTTAAGAGTCCACTGCGCGACAAATGAAGAACACACCAAATTCTTCTTCTTTACCAGAAGAAGAAATTTTTTGAGCAGAAGCAGAATTTAATTATTAACGACAGCTGTTGTAATAGGTTTTCTAAAAGGTCTTCACTGTTCAATTGCCAAAATTGTGCATTGGAAAATAATATTAATGCATAATATTGTTTAACGGCTTTTTTTATGCTTTTGCGGCAGCAACATCACTCTCTCGATTATTTCATAAGAATTTGTGTTGTTTCACATGGCTCGCCTCAAAGACGCAAATGGCTGTCTGACTTATTCGGATGATACGCCAAACTCTCTTCTCACATTTTAAAATATCGTGTAGAATGAGAAAACTGTAAATGTTTTTCGAAAAAATCGTGCAAAAATAGTATTAACGAAATCCGTTACACGTAATAATAAACTAAACATCATTCAATTTCATTACAAAGAGCATAGTAAAATTAGTATACAGTGAAAATTCGGTTCATAATTGCAAACAACTTAGGCAAATTAAAGTTGAAATTAGGAATAAAAATCAATTTGCCAACTTGCTATTCATCGATACTTGATGAGAAGCATGCCCCTTTATTACGAAGCGGATTGAAAATGATATCATCAATAGATATGTCAGATATTTCTAGCACAATTTTCGGATTTAATTGTCTGTATGCACTGAATATCTCAACAACACTAAATTGAAAAGTGTTATTTTAGGGCGAGGAAGGTCAAAATCATCAATAGCACATAATAATACATAAGTGACAGTGCGTTACTTACGTAATCGCGCAGCTTTTGTATCTTTATTGCAATGAAAATTTTGTACTGCGCTATCATATCTCAGTTCGGGAATGGAAAATCGATGAGTTTTTACGAGAATAGCCGCTTTACTAACTTCATAGATAAGTCATCGAATAGCAGCTTACGTAGCTTATGTAGCTTTGCATAGTCTTTTAAAATTGAGTTTGTATGTGCGAATGTATGCGACGTACAGAAAGGCTCAAGATAGGTTAATCTTTTATTCTATCAATCGATTTAATATCATTTTCTGCAGCGATTTAAGCTTTTTCTGTCCATCTGTCCGCTTTGTTTTCTTGTGTTTTTACTCTGAAGTCGTATTATTTGATATATTTTGATACAATCTGCTGGTACACTGACATGTTTTGACCCAATGATGAATGCTATTGAAATTGAGTTCGGGATTCGGGGACTTGATGGCATCTGATGTGCCACCTTATTTTGAAAAGTCGTTATATGAATAACTATAGGATGACTATATAGGGCTTTTTACAAATTGTACGAAATTTTTTATCAGGAATTATTTTTACTATAAGTAAAATAATGTAGATTTCTTTAATATTTATCGCTTTGTTTAATAATTTTTTTTTTTTTTTTCGTGATTAACTTTAGGTGTTGTACAAGGTGATACGATCGAAGAAATCTATAGTAAAGTTAAAATCATGATTTGGTCACAATCTGGTCCAACTATTTGGGTGCCATCTAAAGAATCTCTATGACCAACCGCCACTACGACTTGGACACTGCCACCTCGAGTACGTTGTCGACCAGTCTCGCGATCAACGATACATCATCAAACACCCCATCATTAGCATTAGTAAATCGAACAATCGCGCTAGTAACTATTTCCATAAAACGTACATTTTTCTTCTTGTCGTTCCCTATCATTATTCTCTCGCCCTTTCTCTCTCTCTTTCTTTCTTTCTTTCTCTCTCTACCTACTACCACTAATAACTAATCATTAAATTTTTTCCCCTATTTCGTCATTCTCGGAGCTATTTGGTAAAAATAATTATCCAAGAACGAAAACAAAACAAAAAAAAAAAAAACAAAAAAAAAAACCAAACAAAACAAGGAAAAAAAAGAACGTTTCAAATTGCGAAATACTAAATGTAGATAAAGAAAAAAAAAAAAAAAAAGAAAAAAGATTTACAACATATACATACATATTTATAACGTCAACGTTTTGTGATGACGGCATTTGTTGTTAAATTATTTGATCTTAGTCAATCAACCCTTCCTTTCCCACCCCCTTTTAACTTAACGATGTTTTTATTAATATTATTAATATTGATTTAATAATTTGTTGATAAATCTCTCGAATACCGCTCTAAGGTGGGACATAATATGAAAAAAAAAAAAAAAAAAGTACTAGAAAAAAAATGAAACAACGTACTCTGTTTGCAGTTTCCTATAAGTATTGTTGGGTGCTGGGTAAAAACTAAAAATTAAAAAACTAACCCGGCTATAAGAATTACACAAATAGAAACAGATAAACAATAATGGACACACACTCACACACACACGCACACATACGCAAATACACACAGAGTTAATAAATAAATACACAGAGTGAAGGAGACGTAGAGCCTAATATTTAAAGCCTTAAAGATAGTGGCAAATGGTTACAAAATAAAAATAACAGAAACAAAAAAAAAAAAAAACAAGTAAATGAAGAAGATTTCAAAATAATAATAATAATAATAAAAGAAAAACAATAAATAAATAAATAAAATGCAAACCTTTGAATACGCAACGGAGAAAAGAAAACAATATCTTACACTTCTCCTAAGTGATTTCTAGTTATTCTAGAAATTATATATAAAAAGAAAGAAAAAATCACAACAATTTTGTTATGCTAGATTTAGTTATATAATAATTTAATAATTTCGTATCGTTTATACCCTTCAACTCGAACTTCATTCGTTCATTTTTTCTCCCCAGCCTCTCTCTTTCTCTCTCTCTCTCTCTCTCTCTCTCCCTCTGTGTCTCTCTTTCCTTATTTCAGACGAATTTTTAATGGTTTTAAAGTTATTATCTTATTTGAGCATAACACGATCAATAAAAGGAATATGTAAAAAGTTCTCAAGATACTAACTACTACATATATAAAATAAATTTCCTATATATTTATGACAATTACGTACGTACATCAGTCAGTCACATATTTATAAACAAAAAATGTTTTACTTCATTTGTATTTCTTATTTTTATACACTTATCGTTTCTGACAATATATTATATATCTTACATATATATATATATATATATATATATATATATATATGCATAATTAACACTAGTTTTAGTTTTAATAAAACCCCTCGATTTATACGTAGAAGGGTAAATAGAAACAAACACAAAAGAAAGAAAAGAAGACGTAATAAAACTAATAATTACGCAAACAAAAGCAAAAAAGAAATCTTAGCTAAATTTCTTATATATTAAAAAGAAAATCATACAAATTGTGTATTATCAATGTTATTAAATAATTTTTTTTTTTTTTTTCTAACCACAACGATGAGTAAAATTCATAAAAACAAAAAAAAAAAAAAACAAAAAAAAAAAAACAAAACAAAATACAATAACAACAAAATTCTCTTAAAAAAAAATTACTCCGTTTATTTCTTTTTTTAATTTCTCGCCAGAAAAAAGGAAATTCGTAAAATTAGTCTAGAACAACTGCTATGAGAAAAAGAAAAAAAAATGAAAGAAGATTAATTTTAATAAAAAGTAAAAACCAATAATTTCTTTTTCTTAGTATTTCATCCCTTATATATGTAATTTAAAGTATTAAAAGTAAAAAAGAAGGAATGTTTTTTAAATTGTTAATAAATTTTTTTTTTTTTTTTCTTGCCACCTTAAGCATTAGAAATATTGAAATTGTAGTTTGTTATATCCGTTAAACTTGAAAAATAAGAAGAAGAAAATATATATATATTTTTTTTATTGCTCTTGCAATTCAATTAGACAGTAAAAAAACGATTGAAGGTTGACTTTTTACTCTTCACCACCTGATATATATGATATGAGAGATGTTTATATTTTACAAAAAAACCCTTCATTATTAGAAACAGGGATATACTAGATTTATCCTTTCATTCGTAATATGCAAAAAAGGTCCTAGACTTTTTTGTTTCTCAGCATAAGTAAGGTCTTGATCTTAAAAAAAAGATGATAATTAATGAAATACATAACAGTTAATAAGACTTTGAAGAAATCTTCAGAAATCCTCAACCCTATCAAATTCTGAATTGACCATACGTCTATCCATCCCTCTGCTGCATCGCCATATGTTAAATATCCTTCCGGTGGCAAAAATTACGATATCGGCTTCAAAAATGCTAGAAGTTCTTGTACGCGGCGAGAACGGTCAAAGAGCACGCTTAAATAAATTGGGAACTTCTCTATTTTTAAAAGCAAAAAATTGCATTTTCTACTCATTACTCATATCTTGAAATGGGTAGAGCGCTACGAATTTCCACATATTATGTATTTTATGGGTGATTCCACAATATCTGCATAAAAAACAGCCTAACCAATCCAATAATATAGGGTATCAAAATTTCTTTTTCAGGAAAATGCCGATGGGTATAACAGATGCGGTACCGACCGAATTATTTATTATAGTAAATTTGTGCGGATGTATGCACCACACAGAAGGACTTGAGATAGACTTGCCTCTTATTATAGTGATCGATAGCTTGTCTATCCATCTGTCCGTTTTGTTTTCTTGTGTTTAATCTACACGCCGCCATTTTTGAAATATTTTAATCAAGTATGGTACACTCACAGATTTTGGCGCAAAGACAAACACTATTCAAAATGCTTCGGATTGGATCACTTTTTCGACCGCTTCCCATCCAACATATTATATTGAAATATCGTGATATAAACAACTGTAGGATGGTGTAGGATGATTATGTAATAGTGTTCATTTTTGCTTTTAAATTAACATCAAAAAGAGCAACAAAGATACTACCTTACATTATTCAATGAATATGGAACGGGATTTACAGGCAAAGTAAACTATTTAAAGGTTAATTGTGGGCATGCATGAAAGAAAGATCGTTCTGACGAATATCTAGATTAAAATTTTTTTTTTCGAAAGGTAAAAAATCAACTGCCGAATTTCTCCTCTATTTATTATTGTTTTTTCAATTGACTCACATTGACAGCACTAAATATATGCCATCGATACCCCGAAAGTTAGGCATTGTAAAAATAAAAAAAAAAATATATATATATATATTTCAAGGTCAATTTTTTTAAACATTACACGCTTTTTAAGCCCGAAAGCTGCGGACTCAAGTTCACTTACTCGGTTCTTCTAGCGCTAAGTATAAAAGTGGTGTAGGGTAAATGTTAAAGTCGGCATATGCAACGACTTTATTTTTTAAATATTCTTTCACATACCTAAAAATCGTTAATGATATATTAAAATAAGAAATTCGTTATTAGCGCGAAACGAATTTTAAATACCCACCAGCTCAAACAAAAAAAATAAAGCAAAATTGCACCTACAAGACGTGTCTGTCGACTGTCCTATGGATACGATTTTCACAGCATATTTCCAATCAAACTGTTTACATCGTTTCGATCTGTTATAGACTGTAAGCTATTAACGACCAAAAAAAAAAAAAAACGTGATATTCCTAAATTGGTCCACGGATCAATTAATATTTTAGCTATTATGTTAGTAACACCTCCCTGTTTACCATCTCATCAATTTGGTCAACTGCCATATGGATTTAGTTAAACTTCCTTTCACAGCTTTCTAGAGAGAGAGAGCTATGTTTATCTGCGTCTACGTATTGAATCGACTAAGAATATTCGAATCTGAGAAAAAGAAGTATACAGTTGTTCTACAAATCTTCGACGCTTATTTCAAGATCTTACGAAATAACGGAATTATATGATGGTGGGTGGACATTAAAAACAAAAAAAAATTAAGTGCTAAATAGGAATTGTAAAGAATGTAACTAAAAAAAAAAAAAAAAAAAAAAAAAAAATATCAATAAATAATTATAATCGATTATACAGTAAATCCCGGCCTTGAATCCAAACAAGAATACAGCAACAAATAAGAACGCATTTATTAAGCGTTATTTTATAGTAATCAATAATGTGCCTTTTTTAATTTGTCCTGAGTCACAAAACATACACTCAACTAATACAAAAATCCCTATATTTCTCTTTTATTAACAAAGGAACAAAGAAACAAACACAAAATCTCATAAACATTAGCTTGAAATAAAAGTCGTTGTTTTTTTTTTTTTTTTTTTGTTTAACACAAACAATTAAAGTCTTGTTCTGGCTTTACTTTTTAACACTACTAAATATCTAAATAAGAAAATTCTTTCGAAGGTAATCATTTGATTAGATCGACTGTTCCTCTTCACTCAGAGCAAAAAAAGAGAAAGTGAACGAACAGTAACTATAACATGAGAATGTACTGATCTTACGTAATGAACTAAAAAAATGAATTCGCTTTATATTCAAAATGCCATAATAATTTAAAAGAGGAAATCCTCTGCTATTAAGTCAAGCCAGAACACCTCGCTCAAGCATGCGTTAAAATAATATATTCTTTTTACTTATTGATATAAAGTTATTAAGGAGAGAAAATGTTGTCACTCTTTTAAATAAATATCACTCTTCTTCTTCTTCTTTTTTTTTTTTTTAAATATGTTAATGTTTTGTTATTGTGTGTGTATTAATAAATTTCCATTACTCTTTTTACTTGGTAGGAATTACTGAAAAAGAGTTTCGTCCCCTTTTTTTATTGTTTACAACCTATCTATCTGGTTTGGTAAATATAGTTTGGATAATATAAAAACTATTAAGCCTAATAATAAGGATAGCATTAATTTTCGATGCTTGTGAGCCTATATTAACGTTTGATCGCTTAAGGACTTGTAACTTTTTTAAAACTATCCACAATATCGGAAATTACGAAAAAAATGTTAGTTCATATAAATGCAAGTCAAGCCTCTGTTCAATTCAAGTACACTAGGGCGAAAAACTTTTATAAATAAAAATTTTGTGAAATTTATTTTATAAAATTAAAAAAAAAAAGAAACGTCTCCTTTGACCCTCAGATTGTCATACATTATGTATCCTAAATATATATACAGTATATAATAAATACATATATATACGCAAACCCAACTTTTTTTTACACGATAGATATGTTCCTTAGAAAATCGTACAAAAAAGATTATATGAGAAAACATGCGCGACATATGGTAAATTTGTAGATATGTTCCACAAAAAACCGTGTAAAAAAAGTAATAATAAAATCCATATTTATAAAACAAGAACAATTCATTTTTATCAGAAAAAAAAAAATCGAACTTAGTGTACAGTCAAAATTCATTCCGCATAAAAAAATTTAAATTGATTTTAATTGATAACACAAGCGTGCACGTTTATTACAGACTGGATCAGAAATGCTATCATCAGGAGATATGTCACCTGTGCCTAACCCAACTCTCAAGTTTGACTCAAATAAAGAAATGCCTTCATTATCAAGGGCCAGTGTTGAATTCTTTTGTTGCTGTAAAGTCTGTTATTAGCAGCTCTTCTTTTTTGGTTTCTTAAATTTCAAAATTCAAATTAAAAAAAATATTTTTTGGAATTCTTGTAAAAAAAGAGTATTTTTTCAAATTGGTAAACTTAGTTATTTCAAAATCTGGTAAAAAAAAAACCGTGTAAAAAAATTGGGTGTATACATATATAATAACATTTCCAAATATGTCAAGTCTTACAATAGAATGTGAAGTTTTTCGACTCTAAAACCAGTTTATATGAATTTGAACCGGATAAATGAGTTGAATATGCAACCGCACAATCTTTTGTGATGCGCAAGATTTTTTCTGAGAAGATGCTTGTAGATTAGTTGGGTAAAAAAAAAAGAAAATCAATTCCGTTGTGTTTTCTAGCTTCGTTAAAATATATATTAGATCACTTATATATGTGAGCGAAAAAAAGGAGAAAACGAAAGCAACGAAACTTCTTCAAATTTCCTTTCTTATTAAACGATAAGAAGTACAGAGTAAGATATATGTTTCATTTCAGAAGTGTAAACGAAAATTGCTCACTTTACGATTTATGACTAACGAATCCTTACTAATTGTTATATCGACTATCAAGGAATGCTTTCAGGTACGGCCCTTTAAAAACCTATAAATGCTCATTAAACTCTCGATCAAGTTTATCCATGCACCCCTGTGAGTCTGTCTCTGCCTTATGTTATTGGAGCGTTTACGGTCGCTACAATTGAAGTGCAAACTTGAATCTCGAAGTATATTCTTGCTAACACACATAAACTAACTAAACATATTTGATTGAAGGATAACTAACGCTCACCCTCACTTAAAAGTACATGATCAAAATATTAATCCATAATTTCAGGCTTACTGGAGACAGCCAATTATTGAAGGTAGTGCAGTAAAACTCGGCACAGAATTTCACCTTTCTTTCACAGGATTTATACAATTTCCTTTCTCTCTCTCTTTCTTCCTTACTAAGTAAAGTTTTTTTATTATGTTGAAAATAATAATTGGTTTTCGTTTGTGTGAAAACGGCATAAATGCATTCTATAATTTTTTTTTTTTTTTTATGAAAATTTATATAAAACCGTTTACAAGAAAAATATTAATTGCTATCACAAACTTTGTTTATAGATGCTTATTGAAATCAAATATTACATAGGTTTTACAATGTTTCCTTTCTCTCCATTTGTTCATAGTGTACTTACTTACACGAAAAGTAACGATTTGCCTTGATTTGTTTAGAAAACACATATATGCAGTTCATAACGAAGTAGATATTTTCTTTTATATAAACTGCAATCAAGCGTGTTGTCAAATCAAGTACAGTAGGAGAAAAGATCGTTTGCAGACACGTTTACGTAATTTGATCGTTAATTATATGAACGTAAAAAATAAAATAAAATAATAATTAAAAATAATATGCAATCGATTTTTTGAAAATTTCTTTGAAAATTACTCCTAATAAAAAACAAATAAAAAAAATCGAAATATATTTTACCATAATTTAAGTTAAAGAATGCATTAGCTTAATTCTAACATTATAAATAGAATAAAAAATACATAAAAAAACAATAATAAATAAATACAATCTGTTCATTCGAAAAGATCAGTAATCTAAAGAAAAAATCATAAAATATATAAAATATATATAAAACTATAAAAAAACATTATATTTGTTCATCCAAACATTTAAAATAAAAAGAAAGAATGTAAAAAAAAAAAAAACAATTGCATTTTCATTGATGAAATTTATCTTAACTAGTCATCAAGAACCCAACCGGCTTTTCTGTATTTAAGGCTTTTATTCACTCATAAATATGAAACAAATTCTCGGCATGTTATTTAAAATTCTTTTATTTTTTATATAAATTTTGATCCGCTATGGTTCCTACAGTCTACAAAAGTTCATGAATGTGTATGTATGTGTGTTTGTGTCTGTTATATGTGATAAGGAGATTAGTAGACAGGATCATAAATTTTATATGTGAAAAAATCAAAGTTACATATAACGTAAATATGAGCAAGTTAAGATTACATTTTTTAGAGTTAAGTTAAAAAAATTATACATTCTCAACTTTATAAATAACAAGTTAGCGAAAAACATCTTTAAGAAATAATTTTGTAATACTTAAAAAAACAATCTCCCATTTCAACAGTAAATACACAAAATAATACAAAAGAAAACAAAAAGAATTTAATAATAAAAAGCTACATTCGCCTTATGGCGAATCTCAGATACCCGTTACCTCAAACAATTTCATTATTTTTTAATTTTAAAAATTCAATTACTAAAGCTTTAGCATTTTATTACATATGCTGGAGAGATGCCCTCTCCCTAAGTTATGCATGTTTGTACTATATTTCGGGCTGACAATTGCCATTAATGATGAATTATTGTTAAAAATGTATTGAAAAAATCAATCTATCCTCTCATGTGATTTTCTAGAATCTAGTCAGAAATGCCAAAAAGATGCAAACTGACTTGGCAACATTTATATTGGATATAGGACTTCTGATGTCTATTTCTGCATACAACAGACGGAGTGACAAAGTGACTGCGGCGATGGGTATAAAAAAAAAGTATTAATAGAAAATTCATAAGTATCAATTAAAAAAAAAAAAAAGTTAATTACTAAAAATTATTCAACGCTAATCTTTCTCTTGAGATTGCAATAAAGCCTTAATCTCCTGAAATTTATGCATGTAGTCCACACTGCTCTCACTTATAACCGAAAGATTTGAAGACGGGTCCTGCGTAAAATCGGGGAAAATAAACAAGTTTGTAAGCGAAACATGTAATCAATCAAAAAAACGTAAAGTACTTACTAATATATCACGACTTGCATTGATTTCATCCAAATGGCCTAACAAACTAGTTAGAGAGAAATCGTTAAGATTCTCCTCCAACCAGCGAGAGTTTGAAGTGGACTCACGTAACAATTGCATAGGACTTAAAGCATTTAAAAAGCTTGTATCTAAAATTCAAAAGATAAGAATAAGCGAAATTTAGCTTTCACAAAAAAAAAAAAATAATAATACTCAACATGCTTTTATATTGAACCTTATACACGCCCATCACACCTTATCAATATATATACAATTTAACTAAAGAGATTATAGTTTATCAAAAGTTTACAATGTGAACACTACATGCTGTGCAGGCTACGATGTAATCGTAAAAATTTCTTTTGTAATGCCTTCCTCGCTAAATTTTGTTCTACATTTCTTAGGTTGGCACCTCGATACGCAACCGATCTTATCGATATCAATTTTTGTAGACTTCTAAAACATATGTCTCGAAAACATATAAATTGATAATACGGCACGCCCAATTCCTATAAGCTAATCAGTTAATCCATATCATTACCAGTGCTATCACGTCTATTCGCGCGTTTTATTTATAAGTGAACAGCAAGAAGCGCATACATCTGTGCAAATCTTCTCGAAAGACATTCAGTTGTTCACTCTTCGTTGTACGATTAATAAACAATAAACCGCAAACAGGCGCTAGCACATGTAAAAAATATTTAAAAATGCTTAAACGTTATTTAAATGTTTATAATTTTGTAGTGGACGTCAAAAGCAGCGAAAACAAATTTTATATCGTTTTATGACGTTTTCAGGGCCAGGCAGACCGACACGACTAAATCGAATATTAGTTTTCGAGTCAATCATATCAATTGCGCCCTCTACATATATATATATATATATATATATATACATATATACAGGGCGTTGTCCTTGAAATGCACCTCTCTGGCTTGCAAATTTAGAAAAAAAGACATGCATCGCCGGCAGGGTAATAACAACATCAGCTTACTTGAACATTCATCGAAAGCATTATTGGCTGTTGCAGATCCATTGGCATTGGTTGTTAAATCTTGCCCGTTTGTTATATTCTCAGCTTCTTGTAAGCAATCTTGCAATCTTGCTCCCAAATCATTAACGTCCAGACTCGTTTCATCTGAGATTGGTGACGCAGATGATTCCTTTCTACTAACTGCATCATTATTATCATCATTAAGGTTTTCAGGGCAATCGATTTGCTCAAGTTGTATATCTTCCTTCTCTTGAGAAATTTGCGTTATATCACATTTTCGAGTTTCTATTGGATGAGCAGCGTTATTACCGCTGCCGATATTGCTGTTTGCAGTACTATTAGTAGGCAATAAAAGTCTTTGAACTAATACTTTTTGGCGTGTAAGCTAAAAAATAGAAGAAAGTTCGATTAAAGTTTGCTTCTTATTGGCATTTTCGAACGCTTACATTTGTTAGTTGTTTCATCGGGTCTATTGATGGCCTTCGTATCGGTACTAGGGGAGGTTTGAATGTGTTATGATTATCTGAGCCGCTCGCGCAGCTATTGGTGGGGTAATTATATATTTTATTTGCCAGAAACGTACGATTACCCAATTCACGTTCAATCTAGAAGAAAAGAGAAAAAGGTATATATGCTCAATTTTTTTTGAAATTAGTTAACAATACTTACCCTACTTTTCGTATTTACATTTCGTTCACATTGACACTGACGCTTTCGCAGGCGTTCACTGAGATTAGCTATAAGCAACAAATGCTTTAGTTTATTGCTTAACGTAGAACTATTTAAATTATTGATTATTTGGCAATCTTCGTTGTCTCTCAAGCCATTCGGCTTCACACTCGTTAAGGCACAGTCGGCCAAATCGGTAATAGTATTTAAACTACTACATGTATTTAGCGTGGCAAATGAATTTCGTGTGTTTTCGCTGGGCCAATAATAGTCCAACTCGAGTTTAGAATCATGACCCAAAACTACATACAAATCGCCTATAGTTATATCGCTCGCCGTCGAAATAGTCCAACCACTTCTTATACGCTGTATTACTTCTTCGTTTAGCAAAGGTTTAAAGATTGATCTAGAACTCTTCGTGTTCATCGGACGTTTGTTACGTCCAACAGCGTTAGCAGAATGCGCCAGCGATGCATCTTTCATTTCACAATTAGGTTTATTCGTCATTTCATTTACCGCAGAGTCTTCTTTATTGCTTTGCATATCTAGGGAATCGGAGAGTAGTTCTTGGATTTCATCACTTAATTCATCACCGCTGCTTTCGTTTTTATGTTGCAATAAGTCAACATCTGCCAGCAATTCGTCCCCACTTAATAAAGGTGTTTCGTAACCATTATTTAGATCGTTTGGCTTTTGCCTTTTAAGCTGAGAATCCGGTGATCGCTTTTCAGAACCACTTTCGGTGCGTATTCGTTTAGGGTTCGTTAAGATAGAAAGAGCTGCTCCAGAGCTCGCAAGGGCGAGAGCGCTGGAATTTGTCCGCTCACTATTCAAGGTAATGCCTTTAACTTTTACGCCTATACGTTCCTCATAGGCCGTCAAACAGATATTAACGCTGCTTAAATATTCTGTTATACTTAGTAACGGTCGGTGTATTGTTATCCCCGGTTTGGGTAGAAAGCAGATTTCTGGCTCCACATAGCCCAATTCAACGGCAGCTCCACTTGAAACTTGACTATCGCCGTTATTCGTACATAATTTTGCTTCCTCAGCTATTTTCGTTTCATTGCTACGCCATTTATATTGAAAAGCTTTGATAAAGTTTACCAATTTTTTATGCAAGGGAACGGTAGTGCGACATCTAGGATTTTGAGCAATTGCTTGCACGCGACAAAATGCTTCCATATTGGCAGGACTTATAATAACCTCAATTTTTGAAGGCAGCTTGATGTCTTCCAGAGAATCTACGCAAGAAATTTTAAGTAAAATTGTTAAAGAAAAAATGAATGAAAGAAATGAAGTGAAAGATCCTTTAGACATACCATCCAATTGATTTAATCTGCGTAACGCTTTACATGAGGGAGTTTTTATGCGTATATTTTTACCCTTGGATCTAACGGTGATATGTCCATGATATACCAGATTTCTTAGCTTCATAAAATGCTTGTCAGTAACAAATTGCAATTTACGACGCATTTCACCATAATTAATAAGAGCATATAATTCCTGGACTGGTTTACGCACTTCTACATCATCAATATAAATATAAGTTTAATATTTTTTGAATTCTTAATCATCTGCATATACTACTTGCCTTCCGAAAAACGAATATATTTACAAATTTTATGATATGTTTGGTAATAGTGCTGGCGAACTTGATCCTTTGATTTACAGCTAATATTTGTAGCAGGGTTGCGTCGTTTCAATTTTGTGTTTATGTAGCTACCAATCGCCTCGAAATCTTTCCCAAATTCATTGAGAGCGTCAAAAAAATAATTACGTTCTAGATTATTCCAAGATGGTTTATTGGCGCGCACTTGTGACGGCGTCTTTTGCAAGACTGTACGTTCATCTTTGCGTGAGGGGGCTGTTTCTCGTTCATTAGGTGGTGGAGTACCAGGCCTAGTTTGTTGATCTTGTTTCATCTTCTGTATAACTCTAGCACTAGTACGTGTACCCAAACAGTTGTGTGTGATTACTGAACCCAATAACTCCTCTGCCTCATACTTAATACAATCAAATAAAAGACACGAAACATGTAAATTTTTTTAATGGACAAACAAACCAAGCAACGATAGGAACTCACCTCCGATTTAGTTTTATAATCGCTTTTATTTAAAATTTTCTCTTCTTTACCACGCAACGATGTCTTGACATTAATGCCTGCACCTGAAGCCTCTTCTCCTGATTCCAACAATTGATGTTGTTTACTAAGTTTGTTAATAGCAACGTCATTTCTCCCACCATCCTCTTCAATACTTATGCATAATAATTGTTCATCACTTCGCGGAAATTTATCCATTTGTTATTAATTTTTATGCAATATTTATAAATGTACGGAATTGAAAAATATTGCTTTATAATTTTTTAGACTTTTTTCCGCTTTGAATTGATTGCAAAACATCTATAATCGCTAAAAGAACTTAATTTCAATCAAAAAATTCCTTTGTAAAGATGGCTGTCTCATTATTTAATTTTCTGGCCACTTTTTATATTACCGCAACATTTCAAAATAATTAAAATTTGTATGAATTTAGCTTTTCATTTTCTATTCTAATTTGAATGAAACCCCCACCAATGCTTATGTTTTCGTTTCATTCAAAACTTAAATAATTTTGGCACTTGAAAGAAAAAATTTTACAATTAAAAGTTGTTTCTTTTTTTGTTTTGATATAAACAGAGTTGCCAAAATCCGTTGTGCAACCTTTAGCATTTCTGCGAATTTG
This sequence comes from Glossina fuscipes, assembly GCF_014805625.2. Classification (NCBI taxonomy): domain Eukaryota; kingdom Metazoa; phylum Arthropoda; class Insecta; order Diptera; family Glossinidae; genus Glossina; species Glossina fuscipes. The sequence continues at coordinate 20,218,766 of NW_023998414.1, read as the reverse complement.
AACTGATAGACATCAAATTAACATCAAATTAACTTAACTATATTTTCTTCTAAATTTCTTTGTACTTTATAAACCCCTTATCAAATAACTTCATGCAGTAGAAAAACTATTTAAAGACAGTTGTACTTAAGTGGCAAACAGAATTCTTTAAAACAGGGATAAAATAAGATTTTAGTTAATAAAAGAGCCGATAGCCTGTGCTGCTAGTGCTCAATGTCTTTTTTTTTAGTCTAAGAATTTATTGTATTAGTCTAAAATTATAATAATAATAATAATAATAATAATAGTTAATAAAAACTTAGGATTTACCAAAAAGAAAGAGCTTTAAAAAAGAATAATGACTAAATCCTTTCTACTATTCGTACAGATCAAGAATACATATATTCGAAGATTGCTATACTGAGCAAAATCCAAAGCATTCAATTTATTGGGTAAAAGAGTAGGCAACTTGCATCGAATGCTATTTTTAATGTGGGTTATCTAAAAGAGAGTGTATATGAAATCCTTTTTGATATAGGATACCGCAAGCACTCAGATCATGCAGAATAAATTGCTAACATTCAATATTTTGTCAATTAAATGGTAGAAAATGTTAAATATTGCAATGAAATGTACATTAAGCGAGCGACCCGAGTCGCGTGCTAAAATCAAAAACTTACGTACACAGCTGATAAAGTAAGATGAGGGTGAAGTCGGCCAAATTTCGTAAAACTTATGTGGAAAGCAAAGGAGTCTCCGATATTTTTCTTCAATGTCAAAATAAAAACAATTCCAAAGAAGTTTTATTGTTTTTTAGAGCAACTACCAATAAAATTAAATCATGGCCAAATAGAACTAGACGGTGTAGTTCACAATACAGGTTGATGAAAGTATTTTTTTTATAGCTTTTAAAAATGGGATTTCATTAACAAAGTCTGCAAAAATTCAAAAATGAAAAGTGTATAAAAGGCCAAATGTTCTGAAAAGATTTGTATGTAAAGATTTTCGTCGCAAATGGCTTTGAATCTGATCATGTTATATACGCAGCTTTAACTAATAATTTTTCGTTTGGTGCACTTTCCCCCTTTATTTGTTGTTTTTTGTTATTGAGTGTTCTAATATAAAAAGATTTACGAATGATGGGTACATTTAAAAAACAAAACTTTTCAATTCTCATATTCCCACGAAAATAGTAGGTATTGATGCTGGTAATACCTTTTAACGGTAATAATTAGAATTGAATATTTTTATTTTTACAACAAGCAATAAACAATGATACTGATCATGTATCTTCTAGTTAACTAACTTTCATTTAAAAAACGTACCTTGAAAACCATTTAGCAGAGAGTTACGTATGATTTTTCCCATTCAAAACTGACGTTAGTTTGTTTACAATGTTACAATGAACAATAAAATCATACAAACGTAAATGAAAATAAAATTAGGTAAAATTTTTGACGAATCGGATGCAGCGAAATAGGAAGGACTTTACAAAAAAATGGTGGGATTGCGAAAAGTAAGCTCGCGGAGATTATGGTAACATTTTCTTTGCATATATATTTTTTTACCATTCTTTTGGCTTTAGACGGACGACAAATACAAGGCAAAAAGAAAATTTATCGCCAACAAATTGCGACGAAGCTTTGTATGTATTTGACGCGCCACATAAAGCTGTTGAAATTTTTGAGGAGTTGCGGTCAGATAGTGGAACACAGTCGTGATTGTAACAGTAATGTAAAAAGTTTGGTTTATTTTCTAATTGTTTTTTTATGTATGTTTAGAAGCCCTTACATAATAGATTGCGAGGCGTAACATGAACGTTTATAAATTCTCACTATCTGGTTTAGGGCCGCACTTAAGTGCCCCTTGAACTATAGAAGAATATATAGTGGTTTAAAATGAAATCATTTCTTTTCTTCTGAAACTAAGACCCAGCTTTTTAACTTTCACAAAATCGGATTAATTCATTAAACTGTTTATTTCATTACAATTCAATTTGAAAGTGCAAAAGAAATGCCGCCTCTTATTTCTTCACCAATTCGCGCCAGCTGGCAGATCTCTAGTGAAACGTCTACACCGTCGCCAAAATAAGTGTGCCTTGATTCAGGCAATCAAAAGCCTACCAATTTCATGGGACCGTAATATATCGATGATCGTTTATGGTATAACAACGTGTCGCAAGAAGAAGAAAAGCACAACCCGAAGTTAGCTACCACCAAGAATACCAAATGTCGTATAAGCGCAACCCTTTGTATTGACATTAAAATCTCTACGAGTCCATTCCGGGCAAAGGTTGCCTTCCAGTTTTTTTATCGTTTTCTGATACAACAATGGAAAAGCTGCCTTAAGTGAGAATAGCTAGCAGCCAGCCATTAACACCTTTTTCCTTTTGTTCTGCTTAGTGAAATGGATTAGGTCTATTGGCGATAGGACCAATATATCTAGTAGAGTGATGAGTTTCTATTAGTTTTTGCTTCTTTGAGCTATTTTAATGATAACGGCAGTAGTTTACGACGAATGGAAAGATTGATGATTCACAATTGATTACAAATTTTGGTGAATTAAGAGTGTTAATTATAAAATTAAAGTAAAAGGCAAAACAAGAATTAATTTACTTACCTTTCAAAATTTTAAAGTTTCTGTTTTCGCTCAGGTGTTTGTAAGGGAACAATTTTGTTTGCAATTTGTTTTACTTTCAATAACCAGTTTTTTACTCTTATAAATATAATTCTGAGAAACGTATACTAACTTGGATAAACCAATATTTACGCAAAGGGTAAACAATTTTGCTTGTAGGTGTTTTGATAGTTTTGAGAGAGAGGTTCTCTCAAGTCTTCTGCATATATATAGCAATAAAAGTCGAAACACCAAAATGAAAGTTAGTTAACGCTATACATAATCAGTGCCAATGTAATCGTTTCTTTGAAGCAAAGAAAGCAGAGCAATTAAATTTATTTTTTTCGATGTTATACTCCATGTACATCAATCCCAGTAGAGGACAGTTTAAGCATTTATATATGTATGTAACCAAGAAGGATTTGAGGTGGATCGATCTTTCAAAGTGTTAATCGATTTGGAATCAGTTTTTGAGTCTATATCATTTTTAATTTATTATTTTGACCTCTCTTTGATAACAACACATATTTTTTGTGTACTATTGGCAAGTGCATTTTACGTGTAAAGCGAACATTTGTACTACGTATTCTATCTAGAGAGTGATAAAAACACATTAAGGGTTTTTTTTTTTGTCGTAATCTATCTGGATTTCATTCTCTATCGAAATGCTGCAATCCTCTATAGCAGTGTAGATAATGCTTAGTACGGATAAAAGTAATCATACCAAATCGGAGAGAAAAAACATGAGTTATTATAAGAGAAAAATCGAAGCAATGAACAACAAATCTTTATCCGTATTCCATAAAAAGTTAGACAAAAAAGAAACTCCCAAAAATTTTAAGTGCCTTAAGGTTTTGTGTATAGTCACATAAAAATGACCGAGACAAGACTTATTATTAAGTTCGCTTAAATAAAACTTTTGGTTTAACATTTTTTTACATCATTTATTTAGTGATCATATAAGTTCAGTTTTCTTTATAGAAAGTAAATTAATTTAAATTAAAATTAAAGTTAGGATTGGTGATAAGTCACAAAGTATGTTACTATTGTATCGATAAGACTAACAGCCCTATTCTGGCATTGCTATCGTTTGGCTATTATAAAATCTGTTCTTGTATTTGCCTGTCAACGTTCTTGTCATTTTGTATCAAATTTCATATTCCGAACCAAACTCTCCAACATCAAATTTGCGTTAAAGAAGAGTCTTAAGTTATGAAAAGCAGAAATTAAATGTAAAAGAACACCGCAGCTTTAAAAAATGCGGTATTACAATATTCTAACAATGTTGTCCGCTACAATCTAATGAAATGGTGTATGTTTCATACTTTATGAGTAGCAAACAAAAAAATCGGCAAGCAAAGGCGTTCACAGTTTTGAGATAAGTGATAGATATCATTTAGATTTCTGCAAACAGCTTTGATGAAAATAAAGCACCTAGAGAGCCGACTAGGAGCATTAAACCATATGTCACCAACAAATATGGGCGAATCGATGGTACTAGTACCAAATAACTTAATTAAGACGGATACACTAAGCATAAATCTACGTTTCTCAGTGACAGTAAGGATATTAGAAGCAATCTATTTTCATAAGAAGGCAGAGAGACAAGTGGGTCTCAACCCAAATAGTTAAAACAAGAATTGCTTTGAACGGATTCAATTGAATCTACATGACGCCTGCAGGAAGGAGACCACACAGCAGAAGCATACTCAAGTATTGAGCTAACTAAGCGCATGTATAACCCTGTCATAATGTAAGCATCTTTAAGCTCTTTGGATCACCTTTTACTGAAACCTAGCACGGACTTTACTTAAAGAGAGCTCAATGTGCAGATTAAAGGGTAATCTTTGGCCGTATAGAACCCCTAAATCGATGAAAGAATCTACGTTTTTCAAATTGTGTGTATCAACGAAATACTCAGTACTGAATAGCTTTCTTTTAAAGAAAGAAAGCTTGTTGCATTTTTTAGATTTAATTTTATCAAATTTTACGGGCACCATGTAACCAAATTATTTAAACCAATTTGAAGTTGATATGATTGCGATTCCAAGGAGAAGGAAGAAAACAGTTTAACATCATTAGCGAGGAGAGGTCATTAATGTATAAATTAAATAGAAAGGATCCTAAGTGGCTACCTTGGGGGACGCCAGACGTCACGGGCAAATCATCGGAGGTAAATGATCTATTGATCATCCACGGTTAATGATTTATTAGTAATTGTGCTCAGAAGGGTGTAAGTGTGTCTTACCGTATACCATGTATGGAAATACCGTTTGGTATAATATCATTAGAACAATGGTTTAATATTTTGTGAAATCACAAAAGATGAAATTTATCCGGTTTACCCATTAATCTACTGTCTTTACAGAACTTGTTTTAGTTGAGTATGTCACTATAGAGCAGGCTATAATTCTTATAAGAATAAAAATTTATGCGTTTCAATCGCATCAGATGAGATTTATGATGTATATCAGTAATAGTATAATAAAATAAGATATTCAGCCCTAGATTATAACAATCGTCCATGGATACAAATGTTGTAACGTGGGGTTTTGACTTAACAATTAATGTTTGCCAAAAATACAACCTGGCATTACTTAGTTTGTTAAATTCTCGCACAAAGGGAATTGACAGCAAGAGATAGTCTTTAGACAACGTTTTTTTTTTGGTTGTTGGCTTTGCGTGCCTTTTGGTAAGGGACATGGAAAAAGGCTGATAGAAAACAAAAGAAAAGATGGTGTTGGAAGAAAGAAAAGGTTGGATGAGGAAAAGTAATAAAAGTGATTAAAGTAATTACAAGAATTAAAAGAAAAGAAATATGTCAAGACTGATTTGTGAGAGTTATTCAAATTGCTACATTATGGTGAAAATATTAAGTTGATCGGAGAAACAACATGCAAAATGATGGGTTTTAACGTCGGGAATTCAAAGAAAAGACAAGAAAAATTGTTGAGAATGCATTAATAAAATTTAACGCAAACAAGAAACTTTATTAAATTAAGGTGTTCGCGAAAGAATGTAACTGAATGAAGGTGCAAAGAAAGTACAATGATCAAATGACAGAAGAAAAAAAATAAATTAAATAAATAGGGGTATTAATTTAAGGCTCAACAACAATAATGATATCAGCAAAAGGTACATATAATGGAGCGCTAGGGCCACATGTGCGTATTAGCTAAAATTATTTCCTCAAAAATAAAGTTTTTCTACAACAAATATCACACTATAAATAAACAAGAAATTTATAATTTTCTTCTAAATATGTGCCATTTACCGTTTTTATGATTTCATAAAACTACAAAAAATTTTTATTTTATTTGATTAAAAAAAAAATAAATAAACAGAAGTGTAAGACAAGAATTGAATGTGAAACCTCGTCAACATGATGTTACGTTTAGACAAGTGTTAAGGTAGGGAATTATTTGTTCCTGATCGTGATGTAAAAATAAGAAAATAATATTTGCTTGGCGTTTCTATTAAGGGTGTTGCAATACATAGTGACAACGGCTACAATATTTAGTAACAGCAGCGGCAGTATATAACAACGCTACAATCATCGCCTGCACTTGGATGACTTGAATTGGATGGATTTATGCATTTGTCTTTATAAATTCACTGTTGTATTGCAGCGAACTCAGCAGACAAATATGTTTTCTTTTCCTTTATATAATATTATTATTATTTAGCAATAAGCGATAAATTTTGATATATGATTAAGAGGTATAATATTTTATTTTGAGTATAATTATTAATTAATAAAAATGAAAAAAGAATATTAAGAAAAAACAAAAATGTCGCTTAATTAAATTTTTTTTTTTTTTTGTTATGAGAGGGAGGTAGATTTAGACGGTTCTTTGGACCTTGAAAATTTGAAACATGTTTATAACGTATTTTTACACGTGTTTATACTACCCTTACGCAACGGAGGTAGTCGACAAAGTGGTACCTATACTTACACGTGAACCGTAACACACTAATTGGACAGACAGAGAAACTGCTATTAGAATTTACGTGGTTACGAGTGAGGGATACTTACGGCTATTACCGTACAATTATGCGGACAGATTTGTTATTAGTAACGGAGCAAAACGCTTGCATGCAGGATTCATCTCGAGGTAATGTGAATCCGATTCTGGAATGTTCTTGACACCAGTGTAAAGCCGCTAATTGGCAATGGACTGCTACTACGCAAAAAAAAAACAAGAAATATGTAAAGTGTTGCCCACTTTTTGTTATCAATTTTAATAAATATTTATCTTTTATTTACTGTAATATATTTTAGATGGTACATATATAAATTGCACGCTGAGCACGCAAAAGTCACATAACGTCGCAGCAGAGGCAACCCTTATCAGAAATAACATACAAATTAGTTTACGGCAGTGTTATAAATAGCCCCTTAAAACGCATCAAAGCGATAAGCGGAAGCGGAATTTTTCAGGGGATCAGCTAAACGCAAAACCAATTAAGGACATTTCACAAATCAAAATCAACAGTCGTATCCCGGCATTGACAGTTGTTAGTTGTTTTAAAATTAGTGATCAAGATTATTTGCCGGCGTTTTTCTCATTTTCTCTAAAACCAGGGTTATTAGTTTATGGAGATTCCAAATTAAAGTTTAAAAATATATGCGGCGTTACAAAATGAACTGGAAATTGAAAGTAAATGATTCACATATAAGAATTATTATAATTGTTATTATTGTTCTTTTCCCAATTCAGTTGAATACTATTTTATGTAGATACTGTTCGATGATTATTGAATAATAAAATCAAGGCCTCTGTCAAGATCGTGATGTATTTAAAAGCCGAACCAGATCGCGGTAATATATCATTGGAAATATTGTCACCACATAGTTGAAGGAAATTGATTGAATTTCGTAAAAAATGAACGTAGAAGATGATGACGATGATTGTTGCTGCTGGTAGATCTTTCGCGGCCATTTTGTATTAATTTATGTAATTAATTAAGATCAACGATGTACTTTAATTTAATTCAAAAAATATATCATTTTGTTATCATTATAGTAAAATATATAATAATTGAGTACCAACATTAAAATCTTCAAATTTATGACTAAATCTTAGAATATCTTCTTCTTTTTATTTGCGAGTCAGGAAATCAACAACGGATGATTTGCTGCGTTGAATAAAAGAAGATTCAATGTGAACACGAAGTTCTCTGTTTGGCGGTTAGCTTGATTGTATATATATATGTCTATATATGCACATAAAAATATATTTTGTGCGTTGTGATCCTCGCCATGTAATGATTTTACGGAAAGTGATCTTTTAATTAAATTTTCTTAATCGAAATATCAAGAGTCTACGGATGTTGACAAAACCGGTTCGATATTTGACATATGTCTTAACGACGTTGTTCAGAATGCGGCTGAAAATCTTACGGAGAAACCATTCAAGTATTGTTTTTACGTGTAGTTTACGAAATGTTTTTAAAATTTTCCGTTTTTTTTTTTGTAATTAAATATATTTTTATTTTATACACAATTGCAACAGTTTACCCAATTTCCGTTCCCGATGATTCTTTTGATGGTTTCGTTGCCAGAATCAGTTAGTAAACGTATTTCAGCACCAATATTGTTTTTTAAGAAAGCATTATGTAAAATATGCCACGCCTAATTGTTGATAAGTCCGGCTTATAATGGACAATTCTTCTTTAAATTCTTTAAACTTTCATCTCAAGCTCTCAAGTACTTTACCCATTTTTGTAACAATTGAAGCGTTTTATGATCAGTTTAAGAGATCGGCACAAATATGTGGTATTTTTGAAGCCTGCAAATCTATGATTAGATCTCAGTCTATTAAAATGTCGCAAAATTTCGCAAAATGTTCCAATGGCAAAGTGACATTTATCTCTGCCTACCATGTAATTAGTGACGTCCGCGTGATGTCGTCACGAATATAGCTGCAAATGTTATTTATCATTGCTACGATCAATTGTAAATTTTATAATGCCGTTCTAGTTAACTTAGAACGGAATAAAAAAAAAAAACTATTCTTTAGGAAAAATTAATTTCTAAAAAAATATCTCGCCTTTGTTCGATGTGTTTATAGGCGCAAAGTATAATTGGGATGTTAGTCATGTACTTGAAAGTTAGTTAGATTAGCTGTTGTATTCAGATGTTTGGTAAAAACTAGGAAAAGCTAAATTACCCGCCATGTTGTCAAGTTTTCGGGTACCTAGTAATGAAATGCAAACTATTTGCTCTAATTGTCTAGTGCACTGCACTGCATTATTGTGTTTAGTTCGATTTAAATTTCTGTAATTAAACGAAATACAAGCGTTCAAGTTTATGGCAAACGATAATAAAAAAGTTCGTTTAATATCCTTCAACAGATGCTGTAACTGATCGCAAGACGTTTCGTCCTATAGAAGCAAGGTGAAACTAGATTTCTAAAGTGTTGCGTTGTTACCGGTTATTTTTAAATTGTTCTTCATAGCAGAAGTCATCGCTTTACCAGGCAAGTAATATTTGTTATATTTTTTAAATTTATTCACTTATTTATTATTTCTATTTTTGGCATTTCACTCTTAATGATTTTTACCCATCATCCATCATATTATAGCTTCATATTAAAATTTTGTTGTCAGTTGTGTCAATCTGAAATACATATATGCTAAAGGACTTATAAAGTATGTATTCACTTCATTAGATCGATGCATCGATTCAACCGTATTCATGACAATAACAATTTGAGATAGAAAGCAGTAAAGCCTTTATAGTAGATATGATCTAGACGAGGGACATAGATTAGGTTTCAAAGTAAACATGACATGACGTCTGGGCATATTGTAGCAAGAAGACTGGAAATTGTCAATTATAATAAAAAGCAAACTAAAATTCTTGACATATATGTATCAGGAATATCCAAATCTAAGGAGGTCTAATGCGTATTCATCGTATAGTTTTATTAATGATTTCACGGTTGCACAAATCGAGCCGGAAATTTGAAGTTTCGCATACACAAAATCAATTTGAAAATGATATTGATTAGTCCACAAATCAGTCTACAACAGCCACACACAATGATACTACTACGGCCGATGACAAAGGGGGAAACTTTTGAGTTTCTAAACGTCTTCGGTGGCGGTTAGTGCCTCACTATCAGATTGATTATATATCGCATGGATATGTTGTCCCGTTGACCTATTTAGCGTCGCTGCCTAAAGCCTTAGCGTGCAGTTCCACACTAGAGTTACCGCGATTCGTTTTATCACAGCCGCCATAAAACAACCCGTAACTTTGCCAACTGTTACGCAGAAACAAACATCGTTCCAGTTGCTACTGAACTCATGCTTGTTTTGTTACATTCGATATTGCTGATCTGAAATACTTCGAGAGATGGTGGGCATCTCAGATTCGCCCCAAAGCGAATATAATTTTTTTCTTAGTCTACTTATAAATTACTATTGCGAACAAATGACAGGAACCTTATAATAGATTGTCCTCACATCACAAGTAAATACCCACAAGTATCAATATTAATAAAATAATAATAAGGATTAGGATGAAATAAAATTTTTTCTGTAATTTCAAACATTTATGCAGTAATTAATAGATTTCACGATTTAAGTTGAATGATGTGAACTAACCTTGAAAGCTTTTTGATGCAGTTTATCGGCATCACTTAATTCATCGGCACCTCTCCCTACAGCATCCCTGGCCTGTTGAGCATGAAACTCAACCCTTTGTACAGTTTCGCTCTACATAAGTACGAATTAATTTTGTTAATAATTTTCCTCGTTCATACGATCGGTATTGCAAAAGCCTTAAAGTTACAAAATGCGGATTTTATAATAAAATGAAGTCATCGTAAATGTCTGTTAGAACTTATTTACTCATGACCCAAACATTTTAGAGAACCAATTTTCGGTTATATAATAAGGTTTAAAGTTTTATTTAGAAAGTACGCGTGCAATCGCTATAAGTAAGTAAGACACGGTTTAACGCATTCCAATTTAGATCTATTCGTTTTTTGTAATTACTTTACCATGTTTTCTAGGCCGTACTATTTAAATCAATCAAAAAATTGTTGCTAAAAATGATCGGCACTAATAGTACTTCGGCTTCGAGGAGATTACATTTTCTTGATGTCAGCACAAGTAGAGCGTTTTTGTATTTTCATAGCATCGTCTGTTGCTGACTGATTTATTTAAGCAATTATCAGTTAGTCCTTCTATAAGAAATTTTAGCCTTCAATAGGTATCTTAGAAATATTCCCTTTTTATTGTTTCTACTCCTTTCGAAAGATTTCGAAGATTTGGAATTCCATCCGGAATATGCATTGAAGACCTCGGTCGCTTTAAAACTTTCATTGAATGAGGATGACTTTGACTTGAAAATTGCAGTCGAATAGGAGTTTCGCGTGCGACAAGTTTCCCCCGAATTGAATTCGAAATCACATCAAGGAAGATGGACATGGCGTTAATTTTCACCTCAATGATTTTACTATTCAAATCAGTATTCCGACCGAAGATTCAAGACGGTCGCCACACTTGTTCGCACTTGGTTTCCTTAACGCCACCTAACGATAGCTATTTTTGGAACAAATTGGATATCTCCGGTACGAGATAGCAATAGCGCCGCAATTTGGCGCAGAGCTGGCAAAACAACCGAACTCTTTGGTAGGTTTTTAATAAAGTGGTGTTTGTCGATATTATTAGTTAGGGGCGATAATTTAAAGAAACAACATATATATGGTTGTTATTGTGTATGTATTGGAAAAAAATCCGCATTATTATTGTGTTCGATTTCTGATATACTTTACCTGATCCAATACTAAGGTTTGTATCTTTAAGAATAAAACGTGTACTTCTTCTATGGATTTTTCCAACTTTTTCAACTCATTGAAACGATCCATAAGATCTCTTAAGGTTTTACGCTCCTTTTCTGTTTCTTCCAGTATCTAGGGCAGCAAAAGAAGAAAACAAAAACAACTAAACTTGCAGTAAAATTATTAAGAATGCATTCGAATATGAATTGAAAATATTTGAAAAACTTACATTCCCCACAAATAAGTTGGTTGTCTTATTTGATATTAGTTCTTCTATTTCTTCTTCTGTCGCATTGCAATTGACTGTACAAAAAGTCATTGATTAGTGTGTTATTATTATTATTATTATATATTTATGTTCATTTTTCTTTGTCTTTCTCTTTTCTTACTTATTCGGGATTGCATTTGAAGATTTTTTTTAAGTTTCTGTTCATAGTATTGCAGGAATTCTTCATTGCGTGTCCACATATTTATGTAGCTTTGATAGAGTCCATAGAATAAGGTACGTTTCATACGCGCCTCCAGACTGTAATCATCTTCCGGCGGTAGATTTGCTTTAAATTCTTGAAACTTACTCATTAATTGATTACCAAGACGAAGATTTTGTCTACGGAAATGTTCCATTTCATTTTCTATACAAAGAAGAAGAATAATAAATGATTCGATTAGCAACTCTGAAAATATATATATAGTTTATATATTTACCGTTATAGCTTCTTATATTTGTCGTTTGCACCATACGATTCATTGATTCCAGATTTGTGCTTATTTGCGCTAAATGCGTACGTATTTCCGAGTACTATGAAAAGAAAGCAAACGAAGCGAACTTATCTAGCATTGCATAGCAATTATGAACGAAATAATATCTTACTCTAATATCATCATCATATATATGTAAAGCACAAAATATCTCTCTCGTTATTGTGTTAAATTATTTAATAAAATTATTACTTATCCTCTTTCTTAGTGTTTTGTACACATCGTCAGACGACGAGAGCATAGAAACAGTGACTCACGTCAGTACGTATGTTCGAAATTCAAAATTCAGAATTCAAAATAACAAAAAGTCTCTGCAATCCTTACAAATGCTAAAAATTGTTTCTCTGCTCTTCTAAACTCTGATCAAAAAAATTATTATTAATGGTAGCAATAACTAATTAAGCAATAATAACTCCAAGGCCGCTGCAAATTGTAATTACTTGTATACGTGATATGAAACGGCTGATAGCGAGTTTTCCAACTGTTAGTGCTGCTAGTGACTTTAATTATGAAATTAGAAGGGGCGGTCAATGAAAACCATTAGATTCGTGCAGGAAGTTAGTAAACAATTTGCGTGACAAGACCAGAAAGAGTGGCAATAAAAGCCCCTCATCGTTCTACTCCAATCGGTGATATCAAGTCGGCGTTGAACAACTGAGAATCAATGTCCGTAATGTCCCCAGTATGTACCATAAATTTGCTAAAGATCCATTGCCAATATTTTATATAAACTTGATCCGTAGTGTATATAATAAGAAGATTGACGTCTTGAAATATTTCAAACATGCTGCCCTCAGAGTTGAAGCAAGCCTCTTTAAAAATCAGATGCCATCGGTGTCAAGATTTTGTACGCATAGCATAGCGTAGCATAAGTCAAAAGTGTTAAATGTGGCTTCGTTTGAATCATTTAACTAAATCCTGTACTAAGAGCGAAGAGACCCTTTCAAAGTAAGTCAGGATTGTGGACATGCAAGAATTTATTGCATGCAGCAAGTCTATTGTGTTAAATCTACCTTTGATGATTGCCTAACTAAATCCTGTACTAGTAGTGACGATACCTCTACAAAATGTGACATTTGTTTGCAAAATCTCTGTTCTTCTTAACAAGGGCTTTGAAGATAATAATAGTCTTTCTAATTACCATTATGTTCAAAAAAACGAATACTTTTTCAAAAGGTGAAGACTTGATTACGAAGCAGGTTGAGATAACAAACACTCTTTCCAATATGATGACGCTCATCGTCTCTAAACTATGCAAACAAGTCTCCAAATCGCTATGTGGAATGATAGTGGGCCTTTCAAATGCATCACTCATTTAGAAATTTTTCTTCATGAAAATTTTGTCGAAATTCTTCTTACATTAGTGATATAATTTATAATTTCCAATCAGTCCAATCATAGAGCTAGTGCTGGGCCCGCGGTTCGGGCGAAATTTGCTACTGGATGCATATCTTCTGAAAATCGTTTTAACAGGCTTTTTATATCAACATAAATTTCAAGGATTCTGATATTTTAATTAGCGCAGTTTATTATGTTCCCCGAATTTCATTAAAATGTTATGATTATGATGATTTCTTCTAGCGGTTAAAAGAAACATTTATTGCTGGTGGGCATCACACGAACTCTCATGTACTAGTCGTGCGGTTTAAGAAAAATTCTTTACTCGCTGGATTTCGTTGTGTACCTTGATATTCCCGCTAATTTACTTCGTATTCAGAGCAATGGCGATCTTAGTTCTGATCACTCTCTATTGATTAGCAACCTCATTACGACTCTTCACAATCTCCTCGTAGATCGGAGATTGCGACTTTTAGAGACTGAAACGATGACAACTTGGAATTTGATCCGAGTTTGCAAACTTCTTCCGGAATTAATGTTGCGGTGGAAGATATTAGAAATCCGGTTCATTCAGCTGACATTAATAATAAGAAAGAAGAAAACATTAAGAAAACAATGGCAAAACATTACAGATCTTCTATTTATAAGGAATTTGAGGACAATTACAAAGGATGTGCGCTTACGCTCCGTTGAGATAAAAAGTGAATTAAATAACAATTTTTCAATCAAGATCATTTCAGGCATGTTTAATGATCATTAATTATGGTAGAGTTACCATATACCTTAAACGACGGACCAAGCAAATTGATTCAGGTTGTTGAGACAGGTTGTCTTTATTAGCTGAAAGGAACTTTTTAGCCTAATAAGTTTTGTAAGAATTCAAACACAGGGAAAATATTGAAGTTTCTAGGCAGCCCACCTCTCGCGGATTGGCCTACCAGATGTATGACAGTAACTGAAGTTAAAGAAGAAATGAGCAAACTAAACGTTAGAAATATATAGTTATAATTGTGAAAGTGAAATAACTATTAAACTCTTATCACCAAAGGCTGTTGTCGTCTTACGAATAAATTTTAACAAAACGTTAGCATTGAACCACTTTGCAACTGCACGAGAAGGTGTTAACTATGGTGGCTAAGCCAAATAATATAGAATATGTAGCAAGCTCGTAATTTACTAATACCACTCTCTAAAATATTTTAAAGAATATAAAGACTATAAATACTACTGCCAGTAGTAGAGAGGAATTTATTATTCCAGTGACTAATGTCATCATGTTGTTTTTGTAAAAAGTATTGCGGTGACATATACCTAGGCGTGGAAAAGTACTTTGGCAATTACCCCATGTACTTTTTCTACGAACCACAAATTCACCTCAATCCAATGGAGTATTCAAGTACACGCTGAAAAACGTGCGCCTATTATATTTACGGTAAATTATGGGTGTTTGTTCTGCGCTATTTTTGGTGAATGGCAACAATATCAATAGCTATGTAAAATATCTCGGTTTACATGTTGAACCAAAGAAGAAGATAGAAGAATCATATAAAAACTAATCGCCAGCAAGTTGACTTCAAAACCTGAAGACTCGATTTACCGATTCGATCAGAATCTCAATTTAAATGAAGGAATAAATGGATATTATTTTAGAAGAGTATCCTTCAACAAATTTTTGCGTATGGCGTACAACTGTGGGGAACATCCACCCTGCAATCTTCCTGGAAAATATCCTTCAAAAATATCAATCTAAGACTTTCCATCGTAGAGTTAAAGCCCAAACTATACATGATGACCTCGATTATCTATTCATCAAAAATCGAATTCAATGCATTTCTCCAAGTATCTTGTCAGACTAAGTAATCAGATAAATTCCTTGGCAATATCTCTTCTAGTCGAATCCAATGCAATAAGAAGACTGAGCTTTTTTTGTTCCTTTCCAATTGTTATTCCAATGAATAACCCAAATTTACATAGCTCCGTCTTATTTATATAAATATCGTGCGCTCTGCACTGTTGTATTCTTTCAATTGGGAGGCAATAACCTCTGTTACTTTTCGCATCTATTTCCAGGAAGAAAATACTTTTAAAAGTTTTCCTAATCTCTAGAATCATTTAGAAAAATATTTAGAACGACGTATAAACATTTTTATACTTTTCACCAGTTGTGGTACCGGGAGTATATTGAGTTTACGGGAACGCATGAATGCACGATTGATTCAGAATCATTTTTAAATTGATTTAAGCGTCTCCATCCTCGTGTAAGTCTCATGTCCGTCTCTCTGATATATGACCATGGGCTTATGTGTTTTTCCTATCGGTCGCCATTTTTAAGACACTAACAAAGTTGGTTACTGGTATGATCCAATTCACTGTTAATAGCGTTTATCTTTGACCCCGCCAGCTTAACGAATTCTGTTAATATATATCTCGAGTGCGTACTCCCGTATAAACTTAATATGCTCTACGTCGTGTACGCATCCCTTGCTAATAGGGATGTGCTTCGATTTCCTTCGTTATTGACTGCGGTCGAAGTGGACAGAATATAAAAATCTTATGTACAGAATTTTTTCCAAGCAGGTCTTTATAGACACAACCCGCCCATTGAACTTGATAAAGGAATTTTCAAAACTTACTAGTTAATGGTTATAGGGTCTTTGAATTTTCGAAAAGGTAAAACCCTACAAATGGCTATTTTGCGCAAACACCGTGTAGGTTCGTCCACTGATATCTACACAATTGGCGAGCGATTCAGTAATTTGTTGCGCTCTATTTGCCTCAAGGTGTCGAGACTTACGAGCTTTACGAGATGCACAGCGACTTTTTCTCTGCATTATTGTTACTGAGAGACCATACGATTATCCTTGTCGTGCATTTAAAGAAAATCCCCGTCTTCTTTGCAATATTAATTTTCAATTCACTTTCACATTGCATCTGTAGCCAGATTAAATTTTTCAAAATGCTCGTGACCTCGTCACTTCCGTCACTTACAGTAGCGTGTTTAGCTTGTAGCCGCAATGAATCAAATAACTTTTCTACAGGTAGTCTTAATATTATCTAAAGGATCCCGTTAGGTCAACGAATCTATTCTTAATTAATAAAATACTTTACAATTTTTAGATATTCGTTAGACCCGATCGATATCTACGCATATCCAATGTTACACCATATACATTATATTATATATAAGTTTCTTGCTTCTTCTTGCATGTTCTTAAATTCTTTTTCGATTGCGGTAAGTTAAGAAAATTGAAATTTTGAAAACTTACCGGATTCAATATGGCATCGACATTACTGGAATTTTGCAGCATTTTCTCTTCTTGCTCCAATGTAAGAGAACCATTTGGAGATAACCAAGTATTTGAGCGCTTAAATGAAAACTAAAGCACATTAAACGTATGCCTCGAGGCAATGGCAAATGTGTGTGCAAAAATGTGTGTATCGTAACACAGAACACACATATATAACAAATGTATTACTCTTCTCAGATATATAGCTTTCTTTTATGATTTTGCTACATTCATATTGTATAACTCTCGCTTACCTGCATTAATTCGGGCAATCGATCTCTAGCCATTTTCAAATGTGAAGTATTTCACTTAGTATTACTAACTATCTTGGTATTAGTTAATCAATCTCGATGAAGAGAGTACATGAAGTTCTTATATTTTATCAGAGGCGCCCATAAAGTTTGATAAGGTTTTGTCACACACCTACACACATACACACACACACACACACATACACGCATACATGTACACATGTGTATTTCAATTATAAGATGCCTGAGTAGTTACAATGCACTTTATTAGCTACAAAATGAGAATTCGCCGATACATTTGTTACATTGGTACGGTGGCTGGTAGCATAAGCGTTATTATTAAATAAAACTTGAAAAGTTTATCACCGTCCGATATAGATTTCGTATATATATATATATATATACGATGGTTGCAAAGAGTTTCAACTTAAGTTTTAATATTTATATCTTTGTTTGTTAAGCTTATTGCGGTTGAAAATTCTTTTTCTTTCTCTTCCTTTTCCCAAAGTTTTTTCTTTACTTTTTAATAAAGTTTGTTTATATATATATATATATATATATATATATAGAACTGGTGCGCACAAAGAAACTTGTAGAAAGAAAACTAATATTTCTTTTTTTGTTATTCTTCAATTCGTTTTCGATGACGACGATTTGATTAGCCAGCGTATTATTGCTATTGCTTGCTTATATTAGTGTTAGTCGAACTGACTGACTGTAAAAATTGATTCATTTTTGCTTTTCTTTTTGTGTTTTTTTCTAACATTCTCTACATTTCATATGTACATATATACATATCTATATCTATATATATATATATATATATATCTTTGCTTTGTTCTCTTGTCCTCATAGATTTCCTTTGAAAAACTGTAAATACCACAACTACTGCCTTAACTATGATGACAACTATAACTAACATGATGATGATGAGACTGCAACTGCAAAGCGCTTTGCAAACAGCCGTCATAGATGGAGAAAACAAATCAAAGAGAAAAGATTATTCTCTGTGAGCTCTATAGGTTTCTATGACACAAACGTAAATGGTCGCGTCTACTCTGATGTATTTATCTATATATATAAATGTTTTTAACATTCTCATATAGTATATATATATAAATGCATGTATGTATGTATGTATATACTAAACTTTTTGATTTACAAGCGACTTGACTTACTAATAAAGTAAACGAACTATACTGATTCTTTAATAATGTAACGTATAAACGCGCTATATAGCAAAAAAAAAAAAAAAAAAAAAACAAAAAATTCATGTAGATCCGTCTACCTTTCCCTCTTTGTGTATGTAATTGAACTAAAAAATATTCTCTTAATTGTAAACACAACCAACCGCTTTTTTCTTTTCGTTGCTACTTGGAAAATGTTTGCTACTTTTTTTTTTTTTTTTTTAAATTACGTTATCAGGAGAATTTAGCGGTAAAACCGTTGAGAACATTGTACATGAAAGTCTTGTATATAATTAGGTTAATTACGCGCGAGGGTTTCGTTATTTATGTCCATCTTTAGGGAGATAGGGTATGATAATTTAATCAAACCGTTTATAACGTTTACAAGTAGGCACTGAAGTAGGCCTTCCCGAAATTTCTTAAAATTTTTGAACAGTGTAATTAAAAAAAAAAAAATTGTATATATTTTATTTTAATTATCAATCTGCTCTCTAGCCTCCGGGAAAATATTCAAGTCTTTGGGAATTTGTTTTATATATACGCATGCGTACGATACAGTGTCAAAGCAAGGGTTTAAGTTACTTTTTTAGCTTCATTGGAGAGAAAGCCTGTGTCCCCATTAATGCTTTCGTTATAAAATGTTTCTTGGTAATCGTGGTTCTCGCGATCGTATTCGCACCATCTCTTCAAGTATCATAAGTGAGATCGATGTTCTTTATAGTTGGTAACTTATTCGTCATAGACTCTTCTTTTTTTTCTTCTTTCATGGCATTATGTAACATGTGTTTAGATTTTTACAACTAAGGTAAAACTCTTTAGTTTAGTTTTTTCTCCATCATACGACGATGGTCGAGAATATATCGAGAATGTTCACTTTGTTCTCCGAGGTGTTTCAAATGAAATTGCAAAACTAATATACTCTTGCCTTAAAGTAACGGTTTCGAAAATTACATTTTTGAACAGCAACTCACGTTTCAGTTAAAAAAGAAATATGCAAAGCATACTTGCCCTTTTAGCTTTCTTTTAAGCCATCAACTCAAGCAAAAATATGTGAAAACGCGCGCAATAGAATCAACAGATTGGTTAGATTAAATTAAAACTAAGATTGCACTCAAACGCAATTAACATCAAGACCGCATAGGTAACTGAGTAGCTGAGTAGGTAAGAATTGCGGCTATCAAATCTGTGTGCACGGGTTCAAATGTCTCCATGTCGTAGAGTTTACTTTGATTGCAGTTATAGTGAGTGCAATACTGCTCTTTGCATAACAGTTATCGATTAGGCACATGTATGCACTAAGCTGCGATCGCTTCCTCCCCTCTTTCTTTTCATTTCCCCATTTTTGTTCGACCTTTACGAGTTGGGAACGTTCCCTGAATCACTGATAATATTATAAACAAAAACTAGGTCCAATATCAAAATCAAGTGCAACCTCATACATCCATATGACAGTGCGGTAGTGCGGTAGCGGACTAAGAAATTTTTATTTACTGAAGAGCAGAGATTTTTCTATACCTCACACTACTAAACGGTAAAAAAAGTATCGTAGTCTCGTTAGAAATCGGTCGGCTTTCTTTGACACCTATCAAATGAAATTCATGGGCGCAAACGGAATTTGATTTCTTCTTTTCAGTACTTCCGTAATTACTTCGGCTTTGTAACTACTTTCGCGTAGCTATGGGCAGATCACATTTACTGGCAGTTTGTCTGACATTGGCTAACGGAGTTGAGATTTGAACCCGCGATCATGAAGAAAAAAATACTAAGCCTTAAAATTTATGGTGAAATACATATATGTATATAATACATCGCGTTCATTGCTCTCTCTAATTTTTTATGACTTGAAGAATTCTGCCAATGGCAAGAGAGATAGGTAAGCAAAGTCGCATTCTAAATGAATTCGAAAACTACACAAGTCAAGCGTATACAAGGCAAGCGAATCTCGCAAGGGGCGAATAAATGTAAGAGAAAGCTAGAGCCGTTGTCGTCTCTTTGTCTGGAAAAGAGCTTCATTTTTCTTTGCTTGAGAATACAGATTCATTTGAGCCGAGCCGCACTGTCTATTCATTATTTTTGGCTGAGTGCCAACTATGAATGTTTGCAAAAATATATCTGCTCCGATAATTGGTATCCGAAATTCGACCACAATCAATTATATATCCTCTTTCTTTCTTTCGTTCTTTCTTTCTTTCTTTCTTTCTTTGTAGAATTATAAATATTCATTTCTTTTTTGTTTTTTTTTTTAACTTACAGTATTAATATGTGTTCAACTTTCTACTGAACTTAAGTTTTTGTGTGTGCAATTTCATTTATTTTTTAACATTATTCATACACGTACTACACTCTCGTCGGTGTCTCAAATATTGAAAGCTGCATTTGTTCATTTACATTTCAATTAATATCTTTTCTGCCCTTATGCTTTCTAGCTTCGTTCTATATATGTATTTATATATTAATATTTTAATTTTTACATTTGCATATCGACCGACTATACAGATGCTACTATACACTGGAATTTTCAAGTGTTACTTATATATAAAAAATATGAAAGTTGTTCGAATGAGGCGATGCGCTTCTTTAAGAAAATCATATACGAGACGACCTAGATAGGATTATTGTAAAGTCAACCATGTATAATTTGTTTTTCCAGCTTAACTTAAATACACTGCTTAGTACCGTAAATTGTTTCTTAGTTGGCTAAAAGGCAAAACTAAAGGTCAATTAGTGCAAAAATTTCGCTAATGTAGTGAAACTGGTTCATTTAATTATTAAGCTTTTTCAGACGTATAATAATAACTCATTTTTAATTAGCTTAACATTTTTATATGAATTCATGGAATCGTTTGTACTCTACATAAACTATAAGTCAAAAAAACCTATATTAGTTACATCAGTAGAAATATATATTTAATAGCGCTTTCCATGAAATCATTTATCATTCATTTTGTTAAGTTAATTCAAACATCCGATCATTTATCTCTCCGAGAAATTTTCCGATTTGTTTAGAACTAGTATTGTATTGCATGTGATTATCGAGTTTTGAATTCGTCAGTGAAATTTGATACGAACCAAACTGGATCAGTTGGATTTCTTGATATATATATGTAAATGGTATAGATATCGGTGTAAGTGTATGTACAGTTGGACTAAATCAACATGCATTACTTTTGTAAATGCAATGCAAGTTTCGAACGAACTTAGCCGAAGTTTGTAGTATTCTTACTTACACTTTAGGAATGCTTTTATAATTGATGATTAAGATTAATCATTGAAAGTTAAAGTTTCTCACACCGGTTCGGCATCGTTGAGAGTATTCTTCAAAAGTTTTGAGTCAAGTTAATGTAAAATTAAAAAAAAAAACTAAACTTTCGAACAATGCTATTCTGGTTGTATTAGGTAATCCGGAAATGTCTTGCCGTTTTCCCTTACACCAGATTAAAAGAACCTTTTTCAGGCAGATAAACAGAGAAGTAGGATTAAAAATATATACAGACTTATAGAAGGCATGCTTGTGTTTATTTTGCAAAAAAACTTTCAAAGTAATTGGTTGTGTTAAAGCAATAGTGAGGTGTAATTTTTAAAATGGAGAATCGAAGCGACCCTATAAATAATATTTAACTTTCACAACCGAAGCCAGAGCTATCCTTCACGCTGCCAACCATGCCCATAAAAACAAACTCAAAACCGTCATTGTTACCGACAGTTTGTCTGTATTACAAGCTACTCGCAACCCTTCGACTTCGACATGGAACACCATCAACAAATTAAGGAATATAATTACTACACCCGACGGAAAAATTAAAATATTATGGGTACCATGTCACATCGGTTTACTGGGAAATGAGCAGGCTGATCGAGCGGCAAAGTATGCTGCTTCTGTTCCTCTAATTATGGATGATGTCATGGAAAAGTTTCAAAGCTTCAAAGATACATTGGAAGAAAAGTTAAAGAGAAAATTGCAGAAGGAAATTTACAATACCATCATCAACACTACTCTCGCAATAACCCTCAATTAACTCCACCTCTATATCCAACAAATGTTGAGAAAACCAAGATCCAAACATTCTCGAGAATTCGCCTTGGTCATACAATTGCAACTCACCAATGGATTCTGAAGAAGTCTTCTTCCCCAATCTGCTGTTGCGGACAAACTCTTACTATAAAGCACATTTTCTGCGACTGCCTTAACTTTTCCTTGGCTATAAGTATTGCATTTGGAACGATTAACCCTTTGGACATTCGAAAATCAGCTTTAGAATCGAAAATCAATTCTATATATTACTTTATTAATACTACTAAGCTCATTATCTAATGTACATTCATTTAAATTAGAGCCGATAGCCTGTGTTGCTAGTGCTCAATCTCTTTTTTTTTAGTCTAAGAATTTATTTCATTAGTCGAAAATAATAATAATAATAATAGTAATAATAATAATAATATTTAATTTTTTGTATTTCAGGAAAAGCTTCTAAGTAAGACCACTTCTTCTACATAGATATATTGAGTTTGTGCAGATATATACAACATCCAGAAGAAATTGAGACTTACTTTATGCTATACCGATCGATTTGTCCGTCGATCATATTTCCATCAACCATCTTTTCGACTTGAAAAGTCGTAAGTAGAAAACTCGTGAGGCAAACTGAGGTATAGTGGATGTAATGACCCCATAAGGTGTATTGTCTCGATTAGCTTGAAATCCATTTAGCCATGCGCGCCTATCTTTGCATGTGTTGATGTCACAGATTAGAACCACACTTGGAATCAAAACTTTTCTTATCATTCGGGACAACCCAACAAAATATGTAGATGCGCTTTCATGTTTAAAGGAATTGATACTTTTTCTGATCTTAGTAAACTTTCTGTTTAGAGTGTCAAGGTGGATTTTAAATTTTACTTTAATAATCAAGTATCAAGTTCCGCTTGATGGGATTGATAAATACAAATATATATGTCCATTTTGGTAAATATATATATATATATATATATATATACAAATGTCGGTATTTCCACCGTTAAAGACCTTATATCATTCCTTCTTTATTACATTCATCTTGGAGGAATGACCGTACACTAGTTCTGTTACTTCGTTTTTCGGCGGTTTGTTGATTTTAAACGAGGTCGTGCGATCACGGAACGCCCAAAAGAAATTGTTACACCCGAATATATCAACAAACCCCTGAACGTAACCCTCAACAAGGAGAAGGTGTAGTTTCATAAGAAAGCTAACGTCCTATGTTTAGGACGCAGATACAGTGCACTCATTATTTTGCCTGAAAAGTTGGACATGGGAATGTTCTTTTCTAAATAAATAACGTGTTTACTCACCAAGGGTCCATGTCATAAGTCAATGGCTACACTGGCGCAATTGCATGAAGTAGAGATCGAGTTTGCTGCCTCACTCTGTGCATTCTACAGCTCTGGCTAGCATTAATTGCAAAGCCCAAAAAGATGGTCTGTGGAAAAAGATTTTTATCACGAGCTCATTGCGAAAACTGAAATATATTTTGAGTGCCCCTACAAGTTATTTTATAATATTTAAAAGCATCCGCCTGAGTAGCCGAAGGCGAGGAATCTCGACTAGCAAGTCAATGGTCGTGGGTTCGAATATCAAGTGCGGTAGAGTTTTTAATAATAAAAGCCGATAGCCTTAGATGCTAGTGCTTTTAAGAGTTTAGTCTTAGAATTTATTTCTCTGGCGAAATTAATAATAATAATAATAATAATAATATTTAAAAGCATTATAGTGAGCCATCATTAAATACCCTACACCACCTTGTTTAATTCGATTATTCATATAACCACTTTTTAAAATAAGTTTTTATATGGGAAAGGATCGAAAAAGGGCGGATCGGACCGCAATCTTAATAGAACTCGTTCACGGGGTAAAACACGTCAGTGCATCATAGCTCCTCAAAATATTTCAAAAATTGCGATCTGTTAACTGAATAGACGGACAGGCAAGCTCAAAGTGATTCTGAGTCTATCGCAAGTCCATCTGAATGTTGCATATAGTCGCACAAACTTAACATATCCATAAGGATATGTAAATTGGTGTAGGAAATACAAAAGCATCGAAACGTTAGAGAAGCATTTGAGCGGTTGTACCATTTTTGAAGGTGATTATGTTGGTAAATAAAATCGAGTTCTGTAAAAGAAATGTTTTCATTTCCCTTCTCTTTTGCTTCGTAATCCCAAGAATTATTGACCGAAATATTACTATGGCTCGGTACAGGCAAAATCCGTCCATCGGACTTGAAAGATTTAATTAAAATTTATATTTCGCTAGAACAACAGTAAATCAAATTTAAACAGTGACGTACGTCGATAGAGGAAGGTTAACTATTTACTTGGAATATATCGGGAATTCATTCGAAGGCGAATATAACTCATTTATCGTTGCACGGGTAAAATGCGAAGCGAAGTGTGTTATGACTGTTTCGATATCTTTATATTTATATACATATTTCACTTCTATTAAGTATAAGTGTACTCTGCAATCAGAAAATTTAATCAGATGTGCTTAAAGAAGAATCTATCTCTATATTTTATCGTGAACGAGGTAAAAGATAACAATAAGTACACATAATGTTCAAAAGAATTAATAAAGAAACGAACCTTTAGTGCATTTAAAATATATGTATATACAAGTCTTTATTTTCAAAATATCATTTATGTATGTTTGTTTGCCTGCGCATCGTTAAATCATCACTGAGAATTTATAAAGCATTCATACAAAACTTAGGTAAACATGTGCTTTAAACAATAATAATGAGAAGAGAAAATCCTGATATTTATTGTACGAAATTCTTATTACCGGTATTGCATAAATTGAGTTGTGAATTGATATGAAATAAGTATTGTCTATGTATATGAATTTGTATATTTGTATATGTATGTATATGTGTAGTGCCTGGGTATAAATCAGCAATGAACAATTGTTATGAAAAAGAAGTGAAGTGATTGTATTGTATGTAACGGTGATTGTACGTGCGGACGTATGATTAATAATGCTTTTCATATGAAATTTAGTCGAAATAATATTAAGCTTAATATCGTATTAGTTGCTTATTTTCCCTTTGAATGCTAAAGGCTCAATACTTCTTAGAGTAAGCAATATTTTGATTCATTTATTTATTTTTTTTTTTTTGCTTCCCTCCCTGAGATTTGATTAAAACCAAACATACATTGCTCCGGTAGATTAAGACAAACGTTGTTCGATTCGCTGATATTATATTCCTTGTATTCTGGATAATGTTTTTGTGTTTTCTGTTGCGCTTTTGAACGATACACTCGTCCATTCATTATAATTTATATTATTTTCTTTTAAATCGCAATAACAACAGCAACGCAATAAATGAGTTATGCACTTTTCGCTTTAGTCGTTTCATATTTATTTTCTTATTATACTTATAAGCGAACGTTGCGAGCATATTCGCACTCATTAAAATGTTTGTAACGCGCAGAACGCATTTATAGACGCTATGAGCAAGATTAATCGTCAATAACAAAGTCTGTCCGCATATGCGTAACCTTCTCTTGGTACAAAATATATAAAATATTAGCTCCAACCGAGAGTTTGATATTGCAAATGGAGCAAATCGATGGGCGGAGGACATGCCTATAATATTACAAAACCAGGGAACATCTCTATATTAAAAAAAAAAAAAAAAAAAAAAAAGGTTTTCTTAGCTTATTGTTCATCTACTATTATACAAGTGTAGGGCTGATTTTTTTCAGGTTAACAGTTATGGATATGAAAGATTCGATCACAGCTGAGCATTTCCCTTTTTCTTACTTGGTTTTAATTTAAATTGAATAGCGAGCGAATTATTGTTTTCCATGTTGTAAGATACTGCGTTTTTCCCTCAACCAAATCACTTTTACTCTTCGCTTACCAACACCGTTGTGTTATACTCTATCTTGGTTTTTTTTTTTTCCCACCACCCAAGCAAAATTAGTGATATATACGTTTTGTTAAAGCGTTTGCAACACTCAGAGAGAAGGGATCCTAAGGATCCTTCTCGATCAACATCAACTTTCGTCCGCCTGTCTGTCTATCTGCCTATTTGCCTGCCTATGGTAATCATACTCGCGTTCGCAATAACTAAAATATCGACATCAAATTTGTTAAAAGCATTGGTAATGGAAGTTGATTAAAGCGGCTAAAGAAAGTGAAACCTAAACTGAGAATATCTTTATTTTCAAAAAATAAAAAAAAAATATATATTGACGTTTTTTCTTTTTTTTTCATTACCTATAAAAGTAAAAAAGATTTCCGCGGATACATTATATAGTTGATGAATGCAGTATTGTTGGGGTAACGAAATTGTATTTTTTCGGAATTTTTTTGTTGTTTTTAATAAAGTTACTGAGCATGAAAGATTCGGCTACAGCCGAATGTAATTTTCTTATTTGTTATTTTTTATTTTTACTTTCTTACATACATACATTAGTATATCTTGAAAATTATGTGTCTGTATGTGCTGGCATAACGTTACTGTAATCCTTCGCTCATTTCTTTTGTGAAAATTTATGGCATACGTAAACCATGAAAATTAATTACCATTCGGTTCACAGGTGATAAATGCATGTGTATATGTATGCGGACGCATATATATATATATATAGTTTTTATCCATTCGCACGAAATCTTTAAATTAAACTTCAGAGCAATTGCTTGCTTAAGAAGCCTTTTTTCTCTACAAATATTTTAAAATTTATAGAAACCGTATTGTCTGCGATTAATCCCAAAGTCGGAATAATTTTTTATTCTGTCCATTAGCATAACCTTAGTACTTTGTACATCCACAAAGCAGGCGAGTTTTAAGCTGATAAAGTGTTCATGAGCGATATCATCTCTTTGGTAAAATTTCTAACGAAAAGCATAGGGAATAGAAAAGTGTTTTAAGTCACCCTTTGCTTAGCTAAGAAAATGCAACGAAAATAAACAACATTATCAGATCTTCCGTTCAAATACCTTTTTGAAAATTCAAATCTTTATTTACTAAACTTGACTTTTTAATAAGAATGCTTTCCGCATGTGCATTAGACGTGTCTATCTATCCTACATCAGCGTTCAATTCTGAATCGATTTAGCTATGTCAGACTTCAAATACTCTTAAGAGATAAATTTTCGCTTGTCAACAAATTTTCAGATGTCAAGAACAGAGATTGATTCCCATCTTTAAGATGCTTTCCGATAAAAAGTAACTTGACGATATCTTTACTCCTTATTTTCTAGGCGGTACGACACAAGAACTATTACTTGACACTTGATTGAAAAGAAAATTATAAAAACTACATACATAATACACGCTTTACACTTGATTATTGAGAATTTTGATTTGATCAGGAATAGACAGACAGACATATTTCACAGAGTTCGTACAACTACGGGACGGAACGATTGTAGTTACTTGGTGGATATTAATCTTGCCATCATATGCATGTGTATGCATGTGAAATGGAAACAAGCGCTAATTATCAATATTCGTATCCTCATCGAATGAGTGAGATCTGCATTATATTTTCCACTCATATATGATAAACTGACTTTGCAGATCAAAAAGAAATTGCAAGTCAAGATTAAATCTAGTATTGCTAGCCGCTTTGTATCGTACAATTTGGCATCTTTTATCGTATATCTATTTAGAATAGAAGATGTCTGAAATACGTGATCGAGGTGTTTTGACTTGATTTGATTTATTTCATTGGCAATATTTAGGTTTCAAATTAAATTTTATAGTTAAAATTAACTTCTCACGCCCTTTGGAATGTAAAGATCGCAAACGATTTCATTAACTGCTGTTGGTAGCGCCTCCTTCAGATGATTGCACCGCATCGAGTAAATGAGTTTACGAATTCTTAGCTCTACAGTCAATGTTAGTAATTTGTATGGCTTGCGCCATTTCTTTTCGTGCTTGGGATTGTCATGGCGCATACTCATTTTATCGCTAGTCAGAATATCGTGCAAATAATTTCCTTTTAATCTCTTGAGTAACTCTTGACGTCTGAAAAGTCGTTTCCAAGTCGTACGGCGCTCAATTTCGTCGCTTAGAAATTTTTATAATGATTGTTAAGATTAGTACCGTCGAGGATCAAGTGGAGGCACTTAAATTTTTAATTCTTAAGAAAGTGGATGTACTTTTAATTTTATGAAAAGATTTTTATATACCTATGCTCGCTCTACACTTTTGATATACTGATGATCTACGTCAGTTCTTAATGAACGATGTCCCTTGCTGTGGAATTGCCACAATTGTAAAAATTAAGATTTTGATAAAGTTTAAGAAATAGTCAAGAGTACAATTCCGTAATTGCGACTGACCACATATGTATATTTTATGGAAGCTCTGAAGCTTCGCTCTGAACAGTGCAAAAGTCTTGCTTGATATTCTATATTGTTGTGTGGATGTGTTAAATTTCTTTTGACTTTTGTACAGATACGACATACTTACCTGTATGCATGAAAATTTTTCTTATCTTATTGGATGTTGTTAATAAACAACGAGAAAAAAACCCAATTTTTTTTGCCTTTGAAAAGCAAGATGTTCTCCCTTTATTTCGTATTCTAAGTGCAAGCACTTCCAATATTTATGCAACCTTTTTTTTTATTTTATCTATTAAACCGCCAATACAGAATAAGATTAAGCGAAATACAATTTAGATGACTTACGCAATAAAGACGAAGCCTACAGAAGATTAGATTAAATACCTACAATACTAGCTCCAGGCATTTAAAGATGATGACTTTTCGCTTTTGTGATCAGGAGCACAGACATTACACAGACAGACGGAGACGCTTAAATCGATTAAGAGTTTAATACTGATTAACAATATATATATATATATATTTTGTGCCGCCATTGGAGCTTTCTTCACGCGTTTTCATATCACACATGAACACTCCGCCATCCTCCGGTAGAGCGATCAAAATTTGCATTTTTACAACAAGTATGTGACATAAATAAATAAAGGAGAAAGAAGTGTAACCGTTCTTCTTAGTCGGGATATGTTTCAGAACTTTGCAGAAAATTCTCTTTCAAGAAAATGTATATACCTAAAGTATTTAGGTTTGGATTTGCTCTTAGTAAGACCGGTTTTACAAACGACGGATTATTTTAATTATTTTTGGTGCTAAGGATGAAAAACCTGTACAGGCAAACCTGTTTGAGGTAATCCCGAACACTCGATTTACTTTTCTTCTTCTCTTTTTCAATTATGATAACCTTTTTGCGTTTCACGATTCTGAAGGATATAATGCGTTACGAGAGCCAGCAATTTGAACCGGATGGCCGATCACTGCCTAAGTCTAAGCTACGCTATTATGCAGAGCTGCCCATGTAGTTATTCAGCGATGGCAGCTAAGCTAAGCCCAATTATCCCCTATCCGGATGATTAAATAATCGGGGTATGCAGCTAAGATAAGAAAATCCCCATTCTAATTGTCTTGTCAGTTATTCCGGGAGACCAGTTAGGTTAAGCTAACTATTTCTTATTCGTAAGGTCGAATAGTCGTCGCCAGTGCCTAAGGTGAACCAACCAATCCGCTAATCCTAATTATTATAACCACGTCTCGGCGATGATGGATTTAAAAAACATGTGAACATATCGAACACAAAAATTACATTGAAAGTGTACCGAGACATAAATAATTTGGCGAATCGGACGGCGCGACATTTTGTTTAAGTATGACATCGGCAAGGCGCGACTCCGTAAGGAATACGATAAAGTGATTAGGTTTGAATTTTCGTAAGACACCCTAAGTGGATTAAATCTACGTCTTTCCGTTGACGATAAGGATATAAGTAATAACCTATCTTCATAGGATAGTTCGTAAACCAAGTTTCTCAGGGCAAAAAGCAGAAATAGTTTCTAATAGTAATTATAATCGGTTGCGACCGAATCTTTTATACTCACCACCGTTATCTTAAGAACGGCTGAAAAAACAACGAAAAAACTAAATTTCCATAGCTTACAATATTAGGTAGGCGTGACCGGCTTTTCCATTTTCTAAAATAATTGTGCAAATTTATATCGTGCATCTGTTTGTAGCTTATGAGTAACTGGCAAGACACATGGAAAGCAAAGGTGCTCCGATTCCGTTGCATAGATGTGTCCTTTGAAAATTTTGGCTCATTTTCAAAATGTTTTGCAAGTTGGTGCACGATATCTTCATTATCGCTAATAGAACAATGTCTACCATAGATACTACACAGTTTGATGGACGAACATGCTTCTACGCATTCCGAATTTAAAATTGGGCAAGAATTTGTACATTTTATGGGTATACAAAATTGAGTACGCCTGGCAATTTTTTCTATTTATGTAGAGGTACTAGGTACAGCATTGCTCATACAATATACTTTTAAATTTTTGTAGACTTATCTGTTGTGTAGTGTACGAGTAATGAGCAAAAGAATCAATTTTTTATTTCTTTTGGAAATGTGAGGTGTCGTCAGTTTACGTGTAAGCGTGCCCTTCGACCGATTTGGTCCATTTTCAACTTGCAATTCCGTGCAAGAAATTCCAATGTTTCTGCCAAGTTTTAAGTCGGTTTTTTCGGACAAACGGACGTGCTCAAATCGCTCAATAATTTGATGCTGATCAAAAATATGTATATTTTGTGGGATATCTGAAGCTTCCTGTTGGGCCTCATCCTTCGACTTATGGGTATAAAAAAGTCAGATACATTTATTTGGAATATCGCGTTCCATATATAATGAACAAGTGTTATCAAAAATCATTGCACAGCGTTAAGCGCTAATGTTCTTTCCTTCGATTCTTACCAGCAATATCGGAAAATGCACATTGGAAGTTGGCTAAACTTGCAATTTAATCAAAGCAAACATTAACATGTCTACAGTTAAGGAAAAAAGGAAAATAAAAACGTTTGGTAATATTTGCTGATGTATAACTAAAATGCGGGTCCATGCGTGCCACACTAAACTTTTCCATCTTACACAAAATTTATATCATATCGTGTTAATGCACTTTATCTTGTCATTTCATTACATAAAAGTGCTTACGTTTGAAATAATTATTCGTGAAAAAATTGGAAGACAAGTGATATTCGGTCGAATTTTCCGAAATCTATTACATCGTTCATTGTCGATTATTTGCTTGAGACGTCAGTTAGGTGTAAAGAAAGAGGCAATGATCAACTGGCCGCTCTTGTGCGTTATATCGTATTCAGTGTCTTTTTCAGGATGTCACTTAAGTTACGCACAAGCTAACATACTCACCTGATGGATGAAGGGAAAAACTCTGCAAAACCTTTCAAACAAAAGAGAGAAAGACTGACACACCTCAAAATGAAAAGTGAAAAAAAGTTACCATATGCTTAAGTGCGAACTTTAACCTTTGAAAAGTAAATAAAAATAAATGCTGTCATACCTGGGTATTCATTTCAATTGTAATAACGCTTAAACTTTCTTAAACGACTGCTAAGGAGGAGAATGATTTATATCCAGAACATAAATGTGCACAACCATGTGAGAATATATGATATATATATATATATATATGTAAACACATTTTGCATAGATTGCAATTGTTTTCAAAGACTTTTATTTTTTTATTTCACATACATATTCTTGTTTTTGTTGTTTTCATAACTTCATGTTACTTGGATTATGTAGACTAAACTTTTTTTTTTTTTTAATTCATCGTAGTTTTGCGTTAGTAATATTAAAGTAATTTGAAAAAGAATTTTATCCTTGATAATCAGTTGTAAACTAAATACAAAATAGTTTATAACTTAACTTTTAAACTGAATAATAATTTGCTATATACTTAGATTTTGTTGTTAATTCTTTAACAAAATGCATTAAGTTCAAACCAAAATACTTGAGAATTCAAAAGAAATATTCAAATGTATTAAGGATTTTAAACAATTCATAATCATATGTGGAATGAACTTATTTAGTATATTTTCAATGATTCGCCATCTAACCGGGCTCGACATGGTTCAGGGAGCATAAATAAATAAATAAATAAATAAACTATCATTCGCTCTATCATTAAAATTTAAATTGAAAAGATTTCAATGAATTCCGGTTCTCTTTAATTTTCCTTTTCTTCTTCTTCTTCTTTTTATATGCTTTTCGCTTTTAGTGTTTTGTTAAATGTTATATAATCTATCTATAAAAAATTGCTTTCATTTATATTTTCTTTTAAACACAGTAGAATTTTCTAAAATATAAATAAATAGAAATCAGTTAGCTACTTATACACATTCGGGGTATAAATCGCTATAGACTGGTTTTTTTTTTTTTTTTTTTTTTTTTGTAATGAGAATGAAATTTCAAATGTTTTCGGTAGGTTACGTTTCGTCACTATATATATATATATATATATATATATATAAAGTTACAGCAGTTTTTTCATGATTTGGATGCTTAGTAAATTTCATCATTAATTGCATTTCTTTTCCCCATCATCTTCCAAAGAACTGGTAACGTTGGTCACGACGCTATTTTCTGCAGCAATATCTATATCATTTTCGCTAATGCTGTTTTGCTAAATAAATATAAAAAAGAGGAATTAAATCAAAATTTTTTTAAAAGATTGCAAATCAGGTTAATGATCGTTAATGGGAGAGCAGCAACTACACTATTAAGAAAGTAAAGAGTGAAAACATGGAAATTTTTTTAAATAAACTACCAGTGGCCAGTTGGATCCTTAATAAAGCAATTCATTACATTTGGTTCGTTCCCAGTAATAGTAATTCGGTACATCTTCTACACTCAAAAAACTAAATGCCTCTTTAGGACCAGCAACTTTCATTTATTAAAGTGTTGGGAGCCTAAACTAAAAAATTCGCTCCACTTTCCTGAATTAAGTGAACACAGAGTTTTAATGACTCCAATGACTTTTCGTGGTTTTATAAATGGAAAGCAAAATTGATTGACACTTTTTTTTGCTAGGTATGGAAAGCAAAACTTACTTACCTTCATCATCTTTCTTAACTTCATGGATTTGCCCATGCTGATTAAACGATAACGTTCCTTAGTTTTCTCACGTATCTTCTCGGGTACTACCAGTAAAGTTGTAGTTAAATTTCCTATGAATAACACCCAGAATAGACCGCACATCACAGAGACCTGAAAAAGTTTGCAATGGTAAATTTTAAGAAATCAGACCTTTTTTAACTTTCCGGTTTGATTGCTAGGCTATAAGATAACCATCTGAAATGAAGACGTTTAAGTTAAGGTCCTAAGGGCCCTAAAGGCTTCGCATCATGATAAATTTTTTAGTGATGAAAACCGAAATTTGGTTTCAACTAGAAAGGCTTTTGCAAATTTTAGGGCCGATAAGTAAGAATAGCTGATGTGTTAACAAAAACTAACGTCATTTTGTTAATTTCGGTGTTCATCTGTTGAAATAACGATTTCAAAACTGATGGTTTTGAGTGATAAAAGTTAAATTCAGAAATCATGAAATTCCATCTAATTAGTTCCTCCCCACAAAATCCCTACACTTATCTTTTTTCTTATTTTACTAGTCCAAGGCTTTGTTAAAGTAACGCGCTTAGACTCAATTCAAATTCTACATTGGAATTCAACTAAATAGGCCCAAGGCATGTACCTAATCACTCACAGACATGTGATTACATGCGTAGTTTATAATTATATGATTTCAAATATTCAAGATATTTTCTATATATATGTTTTTCTACAAAATGTCATATGTTATTAGTCGATAGATGGAAGGAACGATGCAATAATTATAACTTATTGCAAACGTTCGCTACTTAGCGTGGGCTGTTGGTTGATCGCAAATAACTTGTGGCAAGCTCACTTTGGCTCAGGTTGGTATTGAAAATGGGCTAAACCGGGGCACATCTACCACGCACCAGGAACTATGGACAACACCGTTGCACTCTGGGTTTTTTGCTTTTTACTCATAAGTTATAATAGACACAGAATAAAATTCTTATGTGTATTCTACAAAACTTTGAAAAGATCAGCTAAACAATATTACAGAGTATGGAAATATAGCTTTTTCAGGATAAAGGCAGCGGATATAAAGGTGTTAGTCATAAGTGAATACACTTTTTTTATTTGTTCAAATTTTTTGTAAGTAACGACTGAAAAATCGTTCTCTATTAATAGTTTATTTACACTTGCCTCGTAAGACTCGATTAATTAGAAGGAAGAGGAAGCTTGGGAATTTCTAAAGAAATTTATTTGACTTGTGGGAACTCTGTTGATTTTTTGCCGAATGTCTATGTGTATGCTGAGTGAAAGTTTTTATACTTACGTGCCAGGGGGCATCAACCGGTTCGTAAGATAAATGATATAAAGTCCAGGCATTGTAGGCTTGAAAAGCGTAACCCACAAATAGGAAAGGCAGCAAGAAACTTAGGCCACGCCACATCCATGAGTGGAAGCCTTCAATAGTGATATCCATATTGTGACGTTCACCTAAAGCTTTTAAACGATACAGAAGACCCTTTTGATATCCAAATTGAAGATATTGTACGACACCTTTCCCATAAGAAATAATTATTTTCAATTCAATAATTGTGTTTCAAATATGCAATCAAGTTAAGATACTTACTTATGTAAGCATTAAAATACATAAATTGTTTACGAAACAATTGCCAGTGTTCGCCTTGAGGCCATACCAATAATACGCCAGCCGCAACCGTTGATATGAAATGATGAGCTCGCCACCAGCCTTTAATACGTGAACCATTCACTTTCAAAATTGACTCACGTATGGTTAATGTACAGTAATACCAAACCAATAGGAATATATAAGATAGTTCCAAGACCCTTAGTCAAACAAGTTATCAAAATCAAAAATTTCAAATTTTAGACCTTCGTTTCCCCTTACTACGTTATAATAACTTACTTACCTATAATTGAATAGAAGGTTAAGGAAAGCCATTAACAATCCAATAACATTCAAAATTAATTTGAATTTTTCGTATTCATCTTTATAACGAACTTTGTCATTTCTATTGAGTATCGAAACGTTCACGTCACCCAGTATGATCTATTTTTTGCATAAAAATGAAAAATGCTCCAGACAAAGTAATAAATTGAAATGTTCTTTCTTACCCTTAGATAACGACCCGATTTCGCTGGTAACGATTGCTCGATTTCATGTAATTGTGCTTTACGTTTGATTGTATTCTTTTCTAAATTGGCGATTTTTTCTTTCTCGTCTGGTGATTGAACATTTTTAAATCTATATTAAAATGAAATGTTGATAAAATCACTCAAGCTCGTATTAGATTTAAAGTTTCTTCTTAATCTTAAGCTAGAATGCCTTAGGATTATGGATTTTTAGATATTTTTTTTTCGAGTCCCTTTTTAAATAAAGAAGTTTTTCTTCACTTACTGCCTTAATGAAGCGCAGATTTGATTCATCCGATAGCGCTGATGTTTGATTTCATTGAAACATTTCTGCTGATGTGAATGCAATTGTTCCAAAAGTTCAATATATGTACGGTTGCATTCCTGTGGGGAAAACGAAAGATTGCAAGAAATTAATCAAGTACATGAGCTTTATCGATTTTGAAACGAATCTTGGATAAACGCATTTGGGACTAGTTTCGTAATTGTGTACCTGGAGGAGAGGTCACTCGAGATCGTTAATTAGACAAAATGTTGATGTTACTCAGGGAACTATTTTTAATTTCAATCATTGCAAGATTTTTTCTATACACTATGCTAACAGAACCACTTCACTTCTGTTAACATCCTTCAAGCCTGGAGCGAGATATTTATTGCAATCTCTTCCGTTTGCCAAAGTCTTCTATTTATTTACGCTTCTAGTCTTTTGCAAACATTTATATTTTTCTTATTTTCAAAGTTCACTTTCAACTTTAACTTGTCTATTGATACTGTGTAAAAATTATGATCGTTCCGCCGCTCGTAAGGAATGAAGAGAGACTTGCGTCGAATGTTAAGAGTGACGCAGGATATGCTACGTAATGGAATATCAAGAACTAGTCGACGCTGAAACGAAGACGTCGTTTACGTTTGGGACACAGACATTTTCAATGTACGATTGCGACAAGATTGGTTCATTAAGGCCGTTCAGAAATAGAAACTAAAAAAAAAGAGTACAAAGTGCGACAGTTAGTCTCCTTTCATATTTCAATTTCATATTTTATTTTTTCCTAAGTCTTCTACTTTATATTCCTTTCCTTTCTTTTAGTCGCATGTTTCACTCTTTTACGCCCCCTATACTTGCGGATATGCTTGTTATCAGGAACGATTAAAGGAAGAGAGGGCTGAAGAGAGAGAAAGAGAAAGAAAGAAAGAGAGAGAGCGAAGGAGAGAGAAAGAAAGAAAGATGGGGAGAGAGAGAGAGAGAGAGAGAGAGAGAGAGAGAAAGTAGTGCTCGTGAAAATCGAGACATTAGGTAGCGTGGGAAAAAGCCTTGCTGGTGGGTTGTTCAAAAGGCGGGCAGTATGGCTAAAGAACGACGAGTCCTGGCAGTGTGTTGTGCAGTATACAGGTGATTTCAGAATAAATGGAATGGGGACGCTGAGTAAGTCGTGTAACAATCTTGTTAGATGACTTATTTGGTGCACAAATCTCTTGTATCTCTGTAGAGACACTTGCTTTGGGTGCACTTCTACATACGGACAACACAAGCCATATTATGTCGGCGCTTAGGGGAGTTTTGGACACACCTTCCTCGCGTATAAATATCTGAGCCGATCGTTGTATGCGATTGAGGTTTTTCACGCAAAGTTTGGAGGATTCCTCCCACCCATGTGACATATACTTTTGCTTCTTTTTTTTAATATGAACAATCACTCAGGCTATATCTCCTATGGTGTCATAAAGAAGAGAGAAAAACGAAAGAAATAGAGAGACATGTAATATCTGCGTTTTCAATTTGGCATGAGTATTAAAAGATCTTGCACTCAGATGGACATTAAAAGTGGACTAAATCGGTCAAGGGACACGCCCAGAGCACGAGGTAACGCGAAATCGGTTGAAAGCACGTTTCTTTTATTTGCTTTTTTTTCATTACTCATAAACTGCACCGATAAATATCTGCATATTCTATTTTAATATAAATGTGGTAGATATACAAAATTCGATCACAGCTTAATATTACTTTCTTATTTGTTTTTTTTTTTTATTTATATTGAAATTTGCAAGAAAAAAGAAATGAGTCGCTAAGCTCCTTAAATGGGATATGCCTTGCCTTTGAGATTTTTTTTTTACTGCTAGGAATATTGTCTGATACGTAAATCAAAGCCTTACACTCTGGCCAAGTCCGGATATATATATTTAATTGAGCTTGTAAAGTTCGCACCACTATTGTGTAGACTCTTCAGCTGGTTAAATTAAAATTGAATTTATATATATATGTACATGTATGCGCAGTTGAAATTTTCAAATCTAACATATTCATAATTGTTTACACAAAATTTACCTATGAATCTAGTTTAAATAGCTATTATTTTTACTTGAGTCATAAGCTCGTTGTGTTTACGCATCATTTTTAGATTTATATCATAGAAAGCGAACCATAATATCAATTGCATTATACAACGAACAACGTATTCAACTTACCTCGAGCTCAGAATATTCTCTGCTGAGTTCATCCCATTCATTCGTTAGCGTATCTATGTCTATATTCATTTTCTACTTATGTTATTCAACAATACTCCCTTTGGGTGTTCTTTCAATTCGATGATTCGTTGCGGAAAGCCGTGGAATTTGTATACTCTCTGTATATTAAAACTTGAGAAATTAAAATTAATACTTATAAGCTTAGTCTTAAGTTCAAAAATACAAAAACCAATATATATGTGTGCATGTGTATAGATAAAATATGAAATTGACTTCACTAGATAGCTATGATGACCGGCTGTAAAATTATACGAAATCAAATGAAAAAAAAAAAGAACAATTGTTACTGCTGCTGAAAAGGCGATAAATCAAGCTGATAATGGTAATTAATGCACGTGGAGAATTTCATTTATTGTTTTTAAGCTTTTACAAAAACGAAATTGTAAACTACTGAATTTCCTTTGGTTTTTGCACACCTTGGCTAACTGATATCGTGCTTTCTTTATCTATACTTATGATAAACTACGTATTTGGACTTAGATTGTTCGACCTCAATTGTGAATAACTTTTTCGTTTTGCAAGCTTTACTTGTCGCTTTTTGTCATATTCGATTCATAAATTGTTTTATGTCTACGATTAGATTAGTCGTTAAAAGCGTAAATTGTGAATATTCAAATTGCATATTTATTTATAAACAGCAAAATGAAAAAAAAGCGCCATCACACATTGCTCCTTTCCCGTTGCGTATTTTTATTGTTGACGACGTTAATGACGTCGATTTTTTACAAACAAAAGCATTGAATATTACATACGTTTCTTTTAAAAAGCAAAAAAATAATTATCCGAAGTATCAATTATTTAAATAATTATATAAATTTACTGAGGATTTTCTCTTTAATATCATTAATAAAAAACAATAAACACAAATTTATTCCGTCTCAAAATACACAAAATTTTATCTTTATACTGCCGGCAGTTGCCGTAATGCGTTTTCTTTTCTTTCCCATATACATATACATAGATATTTCTCTAATTGTCAAAATCAGCTGTGCTCTCCATCGTTTCCTTTTTATTCTCATTTGTCCGTGGTGAGAAAGTATGTATACGCACCTCGAAAACGCAGGGATGTATTTATAATATTTGTTTAGCTAACGGTAAATTTTTACTCAAGCCTTGATGACTATCATTAAGCATTAAGAACGTTTTTCACTTTTTAAAAAAATTGTAGAAAAATATATAATTTTTATGAAATTTTTGAATATTTTAAAGCGCTTAGAGGGAAATGCTTCAAGAATATTTAAAAAATTTTTTATTGTTGTTTCCATGACATATTCTTACATAAACTTACACTATATGTGAATAATTTTTTTTTTAAGTTTTTAGATTTGTTTTAAAATTTTGTGTGGAGCATTTTTCAATGTGTTGATCCGGTATTGAAGCATGTTTACCCTAGATTTGACAGGTGCGTATTTTCCTTATCATTCAATAGGTTTTTAAGAGAAACTATACGTTGTTTTTTTGATGAGAGGGAAAGCAATAAGAGCCATAAGCGCTTGGATGAAACAGGAAAACGATTTAGCAATTGATCGCATCAAGTAACATGATTTCTTTGTGTTTCAATAAACTCTCCGAGTACAGCCAACAGCGAAAAACGAAGCACTCTGGAACATGTTCATGCGCAACGAACTCATATCGACTTTTTGTTATTGCTATTGATGGGCGTGTGTATGTGTATATATGGGTGTGTGCGTTTTATTTCAAGGAAAAGGAAAACAGTAAATGCCAAAAGTTCGCGTGCAACTTGCATCATCTTGAAATCTTCTTGGAAGTCGGGAGAATTTTCAGAGTTCAAATCGTCCGTCTGAAAGTCGCTGCCCTCAGCCTACTACTACGATCACATAAGATTACTTAAAGGTGCAAACCGTCACAAATTACATTTTTGCGAAAATGTCATAGATCAAATTAACCCTGAGTATTGTTCGTTCTCAAAAGCGTCCAAGCTAGCTACAAATGTAAAATTAAAGTTTGTGATGAGACAAAGTCGAACCTTCGCTTTGCCTTTACTTTGAGTAGGGATTAGATTTAGGTTAGATATAAGCTACAATAAGTAGCAGTAGATAGCTGTAACTTAGAGTTAGGCAGACAGCAACTAACCAGCAACGGCGACCTTTAATGGAAGTCAAAAAGGGCGAATTCCGGTCTAATGTTGTCATGGCTTAGGGAGGCACCCTCTGAGTTTTCTCCTCTTTGGCGGGTAAATAGCCTGTATTGCATCAATTAGGACAGACAAAACCCCTAGTTAGTATGACATTATCTCAATTGTCTTATCGCCTTTTGTGCCTCTATCGATATATGTTTAAGCCAAGAAATTTAAATCAGCCCGCAATAAATCTATTAAGGTTCCTATTGTAAAAGAATCTAATTGGAATCAAAAGTACGATAATTTTCTTCAATGTATTTACGTAATTTGACATAAAGTTAAAGCAAAGCTTAAGGTGGAGAGAGCATGCAATGTGAAATTAATTCGGTTCGGTCATGCGACTATAAAGTATTTTGTGGGAGGGTACTGTCATCCGGCAAGCTTACATCTTACAAGCTGTTAAACAACTCAGTTTTTCGACATTGATCTCGAGTTTAGCGAAAAAGTTCACCGCAGTTGTACTTACCAATGTATGTTGATAAATGCTTATAAATAAAAGCTTGACAGAACATTTTCTAAGAAGATTTTTTTTATTTATTGTAACTTTTCGCATTTAATTGTTTACTATTTGCGTTTGGCCCTAAATCTTAAGGCTATATAGGCGCAAGTTCTGAATAAAATTATGAGCAGTAGTAAGCCCATGTAATCGTAAGGTAAATTCGTTTCTGAAAAATTTAACGTTTCCAAAATAACTTTACCGGAACTTGGGCAAGTGGTATTCGATAAAGTGCAGGTAATTTCACCAGGTTGCACATCAGCCCACTGATTAATTAAAAGACCTTCGTTAGCATAACGAAACCAAGAAAAGTACGAAAGCCATTTAAAGTATATGGGTACGGAACCCGAGTTTAAGAAGAAGCCTCCAAAAAGTAAAAATGGAATTGTAACCGGTGGGCCAACTGATAACGCCATAGATGTCGAATTGCTGGCGCAAGATATCAAATAACCAAAAGAAGTAGAAACATTAGCAACCAATGTGACTACGGCGAGGGCTTTAAAGAAATGATCCACACCAGGTCGCAAGCCTATCAAAGGATAGGCAATGGCCGTGAAAACAAAGGGCACTGCTAAAAAAAGTGGCAATTCAGCTATAGTTTTTCCTAGGAAATATGTATCGCAACGATACAAACGACTGCGGGTCTCACGCATAAAAACCGGCAATTCCGAAGTAAAGACCTGAAATTTAG
This sequence comes from Glossina fuscipes, assembly GCF_014805625.2. NCBI lineage: Eukaryota > Metazoa > Arthropoda > Insecta > Diptera > Glossinidae > Glossina > Glossina fuscipes. The sequence goes on along the minus strand of NW_023998414.1, from coordinate 20,177,614 downwards.
ACAAATTTTGCGAAAAATTTAACAAAAAGTTTAGGAAACAATTAACACTTACGTTTATCACGGCAAACACATTTTGAAAAGTCATATTGGTTAGGAACAGAAATATGGCGCCATTAATATTCATAACACCTACCTGAGTCAGAGGTTGATTTAAGAAAATCAAACCAATCAGCACTGCCACCATCTGAACGTTACAGGTTAATGTACAGATTTAAATCCAACTTTTATTTCCGTTACACTTACTGTTGTTTGTATTAAACGAACTTTAACGAGTAGCGGTTCCTTCAAGACCGACAGCCAAGAACGCCATAAAATGGCACGAAATTGTGTAAACCAAGTAGCTTTATAGATGAAACCATTTTCATCGTCCATTGAAAGTCCGTCCGATTTAGCGGCAATTTTTTGAAACTTCTGTTCCATTTCACGAGCGACTCTGTATTTTTTTTCTCTTAGATTATTGCTGTCATTTAGCTTTTGCATATACTTACTTGCCTACCGCAAAATTATCGCATATCTTCGATATACGGTCACGTGATTCGAGCTCACGGCCCGGCACAACAGCCAACACTTGCACGTAAAAGTCCGCTGGATTATAGTTTGTTGGACATTGCGCTCCAATACTGAGGTTGTTAAAATGTAAGAGTTTTGCTTAAAACTTTTAATTTGCTTTTGCTTACAATGAAAAAAAATCTACTGCTTCGTTGGGTGTCCCCAAAAATGCAACTCTTCCCTCGGCCATCAAGAGAATTTTATCGAATAATTCAAACAATTCGGACGACGGTTGATGTATAGTTAATATAACAGTTTTGCCACGCTGCGATAATTTCTTTAGTACCTGCACTACACTGTGAGCCATAAAGGAATCTAAGCCCGAAGTAGGCTCATCACAAATCAAAAGAGGCGGATCGGTAAGAGCTTCTGAGGCAAATGCCAAACGTTTTCGCTCACCACCCGATAGACCTTTCATGCGACCGGGTACACCAATAATAGTATTTTGGCATTTACCCAATGACAAATCCTGTATAACTTGATCGACTCTTTGAATTTTTTGACGTTGTGTCACTGTACGAGGCATACGAACTATAGCTTGAAATATTAGATGTTCTCGGGCGGTCAAAGAACCGATGAAAAGATCATCTTGTTGTACATAAGCACAACGTGCTTGCATTTCTTTTGCACTGACCGGATAACCGTTCAGTAAACGCACGCTTGACGTAGATATTTGAACGCCTGGCGACGATCGAAATGCGAGTGCATTAAGTAGGGTAGTTTTGCCAGCACCAGAACTACCCATAACTGCAAGAAGTTCACCCGGATAAGCTACACCACAAACTATAATTCATAAGAGCTGTTATTAGTCATTGTTCCTTTATCAAGAGTCCAAGCTACTTTATATGCTAACCGTTCTTAATTAAATGTTTACGTGGCTTCGGTATATGACGTTCGTTACAACATACGCCACGAATTCGGTTCTTTAACTCTTTCCAATGCGAGCCGGGCTGATTTACTTCACCAAACGCATCCAAATTGTACCAGGTATAAGTTAAACGATCATCGGTCGTCTCAGTGGAACCATAACTTTTAGAAAAATTTGGAAGCATACCAGCATGTTCGAAAGTTTCGGGATTCTGAGAGGAAAAGAAAATGTTTTAGTCGGCAAGATATGCAAAAAATATAATTAAGTGAGGGAATTATAGTGAGGGAAGATTGGAAAAAAGTATAGTAAAGTCGAGTGAGTGTACAAGCAACACTGAAACAAAGTTTGGAATACTCTTGCATCTTAATAGACTTCTTTATAGACATTTAATATATATATACATAATAGCTATTTCGACTGCAAAGGATCTGTATATTTTGGTAGTGTACTAGAATTATCGAAAACTACTTAGTTGGCTTAGATTTGTAACCATCGGGGTCACTTTGAACCATGTATCCCATGGATGGGCAACTTTGCACGAATTTCTCTTCACTTTCATAAGGAAGCTTGATGCGCTCTGTTAAAATAATATATTTACAAATGCAGTGCGTTCCATTCTGCACAAGCTATTTCTGATTATTTTTGTATATAATTCACTTATTCATGGCTTTAATATTTACGGACTAAAATGATAAGAGTTTGTATATAATAGGTGATTGCATGTATTTTGATCAGTGATCTCTATATGCGAAGTTTCAATGCACACTAAAAGCGAATGAAACTGTTACTGCAACTGTCTACCGAACAAATTGAACGAAGTATTGTTGCAAACACGATCACCAAGTGAGCTTAACGGAGATTAAGTGATCCTCTTGCATGACAACGCTTATCCGCATGTTGCAAGAGTTGTCAAAAGTACACTGTTGCAGCTTGAATGTAAACTTCTGCCGCATTCAGCGCCTTCTGGTTGCCGCTCGTTCAGATCGATGCAGGCTGGTTTCACTGCAGTAAATGCCTTTTTTCAGTGAAAAATGATCAAAATATGTGCAAGCACCTTATAAAATCTTCAACGTTTAATTTCGTTTAATTTTTACTTAATCGTTATTCAAATTTATTTAATATATATAGCGTAACGTTACTTCTTTTTTATGCAAAGTTTGAACTTTTAGGAATGAACATTTAAGCGTATATGACACCAGAATATGCAGTAAATTGAATATAAGAAAGAACGGAATAAGGGAAAGAAGTAGCATTCGAAATGTAATCTGCAAGAGACCACTTAAATAAGCCAAGCGTTGCTAGTCGAGTCGATGTAATTCTTCGTTTCGCATTATATTCCCTTGCGCTCATATACGTCACATAAAGCTTATTGTTTTCGTAAATTTAAACCGTTTACTTGTTACTTGCAAAAGTCATTTTCAATAATTTTATAGTCGTTGGTTTCTTTATATTCAAAGTTGAATGGAAATTACTTTAACACTAGAACTACCGCGGGGGTTAATATGATGTTATTGAATTTTTAAACTTAAAAAAAAAAGCTACAGAGCATGTAAAGTTACAGTCATTTTTGACAACTTTTCTTGGTATGAAAAGTGCTTCAAATATCGTGCTAAGTTATCGGTCATTTGGATCGATCGTTTTTTAGGAACGACTATAGTCGCAAGAGTGCAGATAGGAAGCTGAAATTTGGCAGAAGTATTACTTTATTAATCGAGAACTCGAAGATAAAAGATGGGCCACAATATAGAAGAGACTCAAATAACCTCGAAAAACGCCGACATTTTTTTTTATATTCTCTCGAAAATCCCACATGTTATGATTTAAGTCTTTAGGAAAACTAATCGGCTTTCTAACTAAGAATTAAAATTTCAAAGAAAGAAAAAGCCACAAGGCACAATCTTCCCGCTTTACCTGTCTCACGCAGCTGGCGACTCGCGGACAGATCGACAAGAATTAGCAGAAATTTAGTGGAAAAAGGGATTAACACAAATATGTCGCGATGAGTTTAGGTAACGATAACTTGCTTGTAAAAGGCAAAGCGAATTAAAGCGTTGCACATTTAAATTCCTGTAAGCGATTTCTGAATAGATTTCCCAATTTTGTAAGTAGATCTAACATTGTCCTAAAAAATCGCAATTCACTGTCAAAAAATTGACATCAAAAGGAGTTGGATAAGTAACGTAGGATCCCAAAAAATAGAGATTCACGTTAGAATATTTTCGCCTACAACTTGCGATCTCGAAAGAAAAAGTGCCGAGCCCATATTTTTATCAGAACACTTTCAAAAATGATCCCGATCGGCTTATCAATATGGCTAGAATGGCCGATTAAGCTATTTATCGAATTTATTTTCAATTTATCTCTAATTCTATCCCGACGCACGTTAGCATTTCGAGCATCCAATTGAAAGAAACATTTTACCAAACGGAATCGTAAATCAAAAAAGACAAAAAATATGAAAAAATTGTCCGTGTTCTCGGGATTGTCTCGGTTCCTAATCTATCGCGAGCTTTTAATTGATGAAGGAATGCTTGTGCTAAAGGTCAGCTTCCTATCTTCATTCTTATAGAAGAAAATGATCTACCACGGCAGAAACAAGACTCATGTCAAATGTTTGTAGCTCTAGCGTTAATGGCGCAAAGTTTAGGCAGCGTTGACAACATGCGCACACGAAAGTACAACAGGAAACAAAATGAAGGCGACGAAATAATAGAAAAAGGCGAATAATAAAAATAGTGTACATGGGAAACGCCGTTGATAATTGTTAAAAGCATATACCCAAAGGGGAGCTATCACGTTTTGCCTTTAAATTGACCATATATGTGTAGATGTATGACGAGTTAGTTGACCGTGCATTTAATTGAGTCTTTATTAAAAATAATTGAACTCTTTTGTCTATCTTGAGTTTGTTATAACCACCTTCTGTTTTCTCACCGTGTATATTCGAACGCATATTTTTTGGCAATTGATGTTAACACTAAAACTGTCGACGTGTTGCGTATAATTAGCATTTCTAGCAGAAGAGATCATCCTGATCCCCTTTCTTTTATCTAATTGCCATAGTCGCCAAAATGAAAATCGGGAATAGGAAGTGGTTACGATCTATGAACTTATGCGCTCGCAATAGCTTAAAAATTGAGAGCAGCTTGAAAAGTACAGAAAAAACCGAATTCAGGTACAGGTTACACCATTAGCCGAATGTAAAACTGAAAGGTAATTTAATTATAAATAACTTATATGCATGTATCTATATAACACATGCAGTCTCAATAATATCTTAAGACGCTGGGGTTTATATGCTGTAATAAAGCACATCAGCCCTTTGTTAGCTTAAATAAGAAGCTTATACTCAACATTTCGCGCCGTTTTTCTAGGGTAGATAAACCGATGAGTTTCCATCCGTTTGCTCATATTTGCGAATATTCACGAGTTTTCATTTTAAACAAATAAATATTCTCCGAACCTTTTGTTAAATGTAGGCTGATCACTCGCATTAATCGTACATTTCTCATCAATGAGTTTCTTTCAATGTCTCACACTAACAGCAACCTGTACCAAATCGTCAACCATATACAAGACAAAATAATAGAGTGAGAACACAGTACTTATGATCATTAACCGAATAATGGAAAAAGACCTTTATTTTGATCACGTATTGAAGAAAACTACCGCAGCTAAAAGAAAGGAAGAAAAGCATTTTATAAAGAGAGCTATCCCAACCTTATCGAAAGTGAACAATAGCTGCACGAGAACAACGGGAAAGAAAATGGCTGTCACAAGTGAGAGAGATTTGCATAGTTCAAAACACTAAAAGCTATCTCTCTGTTAATGTCAATGTTTTTTATCAGGAAAAAGAATGACCATGCATGAGAAGTGATCAGTTATGTGGTATTAAGCACCACAAAAACAAATTCGAGCGATATTTGTCAAAGACTCATTAATGGCATTTACGATGAGATGATTGTCACATAATGTTCTCACATATTTTAGATTGATCAAACATATGGCTTGATGTAGCTAGTGTGGATATAAAAATTAGACAAAATTTTAATGTAAAGTAATCCGCATAAGTAGCCGAACAGGTAAGAACCGCTACTACCAATTCAATGTTCGCGGTTTCTAATCCCCATGTGGTAGAGTTTACTTTGATCGCAGCCGTAGTAAGTGTTCAGTCGGTGAAGGCACACTCTCTCTATCTAATTCTCTTGTCTCATTTCTCTGCAGTTATATCAAGCCTCATGGCTCAGAGTTTATAACGCGGCCTTCACCAAACTGTACATTCATCAATTTGATTTTCGCGTCGCTTTCAAAGAGATATTTAGTTCTTGGCAAGGGATCATAATTGACGACGTGATGCGAGCATTTTTTCATGTAGCCTCCTTACTCTTTGCAATTATACATCTGCGTGACATGACTATATTATGATGTGTGTATGTATATTCCTTTTTGCCTTTACAAGAAATTATTATAAATCTTTTTGCTTTTCGTACGATTCCAATGGACGTCGAATAGTCAGTATGATATGCGTAAAGTTTCCGTGACTGAACGCGAATCGTAATCAAAAATGTCGTTCGCTTAGAAATACTTTTGAAGTTTCTGCCGTTCCATAATCAGCTGATTGAAACCTCACAACTACATCAAACGACGAATGGACAAAAATGCGGATAATTTTGTCTTAGTTCAAGTTTATCAAGAGATCTCGGTTGGTTCCTTTTCTTTTCGCTTAGATGATACTTTCATTCTTCCGTGGTTTCAATGTTTTTTAATTATAAATAAAGTGAGGCTAGAAAACAAAAAACAGTAGATGTAAAAAAAAAAAAAGCTTTTGATTTTTTCTTTCTCTTCTTTTCCTTTTTTCAAAAGATTTTGCTTCTATTACATTATTTTCCCTCAACAATTGTATTTTTACAGTCCTATCTTTAAATGACTATAGGATCAGAGGTATATGTGTATATGTATGGATGTATGTATGTATGTATATATATATATATATGCGTATTGTAGACGTGTTTTTGCTCTTATGTTGTTATTTAGTTTTATGTGGATTTGTGTTAGATTGTATTCGATCTGAGAAAACAATGTAAAAAATTCGCTACAAAGCATCATTTAACGACCGCAAAGTAACCTCGTTTTAGCCGTTTGCCTACCATTGTGTGCTGTGGAGCGACTGTGTATTTGCTTTGCTCAACTTGTTTCTTTGTGTCCCTCAAACACTAACTGCAAAAACAACTACAACAATGTCGATTTCATTGTATGTATATATATTCGTTTTATAAAAAACAAAGCAAGAAAAAAAAAAAAAAAAAAAAAAAAGAGGGGGAAAAAACCAAAAAAAAGGGAAAAATTCGCACTCACACGAAAAGATTCGAACAAGCACACGTACACGAATTTTTGTTTATACGTTCGTGCATACATTGTAAGTGAGTTGCTGTTTCAACATGTGATGGCTGGGTACGGTATGTGAAATAGCTCTGTTGTATGCATGTATGCGGTTTGTTGTTATTGCTTTTGCAATCAGAATGAATAACTATTGTATTATCCTTTGGTTTCTTCTTTTTGTCTTTTTGTAATTCTTATGTTTTTTTAAAATATTCCGCACACCAGGATAAAAATGCATTCTTTGTATTGGTTAAATTTTGGTTTTTTGAATGGCATGTTCCTACATACACGCTTGTATGCTCCGAGAAGCAAGAAGAGTTTGAGGTTGCCTGCATGCATACATTGGTATATATTCGGGGTTTTATTGTTATTTAACTTGTATGTTGTATATGTCAGGGCATTGTTTCGGGCACAGCGCTGCATTATACTTACGGGTGCATTTAAACTTTCCGTTGATGTTGTTGTCCGCTTACTGGCACGAATTAAAACTTCTTGATCCTCTTGACCCATGGTGACGACAAAAAAGAAAATCTAAATTTTATTCTCGATATTCACACCCTTTGTACGCATACATATAGAATACTTATATATATTTAAATTTCTGTCTTCTATCGCGTAATTGAATTTTTTAAATTTTTTTTTATGCTTCCTGTTGGAGTTTTCTTTTTTTTTTTTTTTTTTTTTCTTTAATTTTCTTTAAAAAAAATGTTTTAGCTCTGTAACACTTTAACTTTAATACGATTTAAAACACCAGATTTTAGTTCTTCATAATAATAACGATAATCAAGAAGTTGTTTTTAATTTTTTCTTTGTTTTTTATATATTTTTTTATAAAAGTTGTTCTATTTTACTTTTGGTTTTTCACAATTTTTCTTCAGTAAATTTCAACGTTAGCTGCCAGCCGCGTTAACAATGTCGGTGAGTGAGTATATTAGGTGTAACTAAACTCTATTGTCTGGTTAACTTTTATGGGTGCCCACTGCAAAGATGAACGAACAAATGAGAATAACTGAGTGAATTTAATATCACCATCGCACCTTCCCTTTATCATAAACTTATTTTTCATATTATTTACATTTTGATAAAGTGATTTTACTTGGTGTTGTCTGTTGATCTCCATCCAAATAAATTTACTTTGCGTTGTTACGTTAACCTTGTTTAGAATAATCATTTGGACTCATGATTATAGAAAACTTAAGTCATACACTTACAGAAACACACAGGTACTTTTTAAGGTTAATGGAAGACTAAACACAGGACAACAGTCATTCATCAGTTCAAGTTTTGTTAATTAGATACATGAAAATTCGATTAAAGAGATTGTTAAATGACGCTTGATTATATGCTAAGAAACGTTACATTTTCAATTTTTGTCGCTCGCTTTATCAAATCATCACAAATTCGTGAAAAACTCGATATGTTTTCCTTTCTTTTTTCATATAACTTAAATGAAACGGTTTTTTCTCTTCATTTACTGTTATATTAATCACATTTTATTCTCTCTTAAAAAAAAAAAAAAAAAAACGCCATACACGGTAACATCATCGTTATCATTTGTACGACTTCTCTATAGGTAATGAAAGCGGTTTAGCATTTATTGTACACAGTGTGTAGGTACGCGTTACAGAAATGGAAGCTTTATTTGCTTATGGAAATGTTTACGAAATTCCACAGTAAATACTCTGATATGCTTATACATAACATAAATACTAGCAGAAGAAAAAGAAAAAAAAAATTTTTTTTTGTTAGACCTTTCCCATAGAGAGTATATTACCTTTGTTATATCACTTGTTCTTTCATTGGCAATAGGTGCTGGTATGTTTGCGAACGAGACTATGCAAACACCTGAGATTTGGTGGTCACTTTACACTTTAAGCAATTTAAAATTCAAATTTACCCTTTATGATGTAGATCAGAGTTAGTAACTCTTTTTGTAATAAAGTTTGTATATTTACTTATTTACCTACACATGAAACTCAGCTAAAATATATTAATAGCTGAATTCAATTGACGCTTAGAAGTAAATCTTATTCTAATTATTATTAAAAATTAGTATAAAGTTTATAAGGAGAGCGAAAGGGAAAATAAAAAAAGATCAAATTATAATTCATATATAAATAAAGAAGAAAAAAGAAGGAAAAAAGCATGTACATAACTAGCACAGAGGGACAGATCCAAGTTGTAAGTGAACCTCTAAACCATTGCAAATATGCGAAAGCTTGGCAACCGATAACAGCAAACAACACCAGTTAAGTTCCGAATCGAGGTAAGATGTTAAGATTGCAAGTTAATTTGATAGACTTTAAAGGGCCCGATATTGAGGTTAAGTGGTGGACATCATTTAGGTTCCTGCAAACAACCTTGAACGGATTAAGCAGCTTATAATTACATTTACATTAACCAGGCTTAATGAAAATAAAGCGCCTCGAGAATCGATTAGGGACATTAAAGCTTATCCCACCCACAAATCCCAATCACAAATCTACGTATGTCAAGTGACAGTAAGGATATCAGAAGCACCCTATTTTCATAGGGAGGCTGAAAAGACGGTGCCATCTTAACCGCGAATTAGCTCATCAGGGATATGCTGCGAGGTACATTACAGTGCTCACTTGAAAAGTTAAATAAAATTTGGTGACGTCTCTTACGGCAGTCTGAACCAGTTCTTCTAAACTTTTAAGACAGTTCGCAGTATCACTGTGATAAAGAAGGGATAAGACAGTTCCCGCAGACGTCGTTATGTCTATCTTTGGCAGTCCTAGTGATGGCCTACTTTACCAAAAGATAGCACGAAGAGAGACAAGCATACCCAGAAGTTATTGCCACTTACGAGTTACCGAAAAGATTGGTCCGCCCTCAAAATCTGGGCCAGACATAAATTGTACGACACAGCCATCTTGCGTAGGGAATTGCAAATATTAGAACAGGTAGAGTTTTTATAGAGACTTGCTTGTAAAATCACTTTGAGACGTCCCTTCTTTGAAGTAAGTGTAGGACGATATGGTAGCACTGTGGCATTTGCATAGCTTCCGGTAAAATCACTCACCCGCTCGGTGGGTATTAGTTTTCTGTTTTGCGTATTTGAGATAGTGGTGTTTTAAGCTAGTCCGAGCAGTAGTCACGCAGGGATATTGGTTACAACTGGATGACTTACGGCTCTCTAGATCCAAACTTCTAAAGACCTTAATCCAATAACAGAGGGCTTAGGTAGTTTTTTTTACAGGACGATTCGTGGCTTGCCAATGTAGTAGAGTGAAGTGTGAACCAACAACGTGTTTTTTTCTCATAGTTTTTTGCGACTTCGTACCAAATTTCAGTAATAGTCACAACGAGACTCTCTATTGTGCATTTTGTTACAAAGCAAGGCTGTTAAGTAATGAAAATCCGTTATCACACATATCGGCATTGTGTTTTTTGGTCTAATAAGAGAAAATATGTTCCTTAAATTGAAATATTTTAAATTAATTTTTTTTTTATTTCGTCGTTTTCCTTGCCTTTTTTTGTTAACGTTAATAGTATGAAATTTTCCTTTTTGGAAAGACTCAATATAATCAAATTTTACCGCGGTACGGATGTAACTTTGAAAAGCTTAAAAACATGAAAAGGGATATTGCAAACATCGTTACTGTACTTTCAGATAATGATCTTCTATATAAAAATTTAAGTCAAATGCCATCTATTGTCCTAAATGACTCATATCAATTCATTCACGTTCTCAAAACTATATTTTTCCGGCCTCGATCGACAAATAGTTTGATCACAAAGTTAGCCTTTTTGTTTATAATTTGATCGCATACTGACTTCAGTGGAGATTTTTTAGATTAATGTCTCTGAAGTAAAAGATTTAACAAGGCACTATCTTAAGCTTGATGTGTTTATAAAGTTACGACTTTATTAATTCTAAAAAAAAAATGAAGGATTTCCCACCTACTTGATGTCTCGACGATGTCAAGTCGGCTGACCGGTCTGCTGCACGACATCTTCAGAACATGTTCACAGAATTTTTCCAGCGGACTTTTGTACGTAGTAATACTACATGTTTCAATTATCCCTACGAATTTCATAACTTCCAGACGCAAAGCACGAAATGGTTTAATAACACGAAAATCATCGTCCTCCTCCTTTGTAAATCTGGTAACAGTCAACAGCTGCAGACACATTTCTAAACACAGCGCTTTACCGAATTTTTTTGTATATCTAATGGAGAGAGAGAGACAAACGGAAAGCCGGGCATGCTTAAATCCATGTAAAAATTGACGCTGATTAAGAATATATATACTTTGTGGGGTCGCTGCAGCTTCTTCCTGGGCGTGGTATATATTTTGATAAAATTAATATACTCCCCTTTCTTTGATTTTACGTAAAAAATGGTATTCAGTACATTTACGCATCTACGCACATACTATTGCGTTCATCAAATTAACCTAAATGTTCCTCTTAGGTAATTAACGTCTGGTTAAAATTAACTTGTGTACCTATATCGGAATAGAGATTTAGATAATCGTCGTATTAAGGGGAAAACACAATGTCGTGATGGACCGCCACGCAAAGCGCATAACGCAAAATCGGTTGAATACATAGCTTGCCTGCATTGTTAAAGCAGCCTCATACGACCAGTGTTTGTTTAACTAAATTAATAAAGCGACAAATTTTTTTGAAAGCTGATTTTCTTGAAGTAAAGTACAGTTAAAGTAAAGCGATAGCAATACACTTCTGTGTAACTTTTTCTTTTTTTTTAAATAAAACATGAATCGTGTGATCTTATTTTGTTTTAGTAAATACATCAATGTCTTTTCTT
>NW_023998414.1:20157505-20165920 GCF_014805625.2 Glossina fuscipes | reverse complement strand
TATGAGCATTTGCATTTAAATACACACAATCAATTTTAAAATGATAGTTCGTGAGGCATGCAGAACGCATAACGTAAGTATTGTGTGTTCCGCCTTATCCAGCATACGTTAACGTCTCTATACCCAATGTTTTCGCAAATACTAATCTATACATATAAATTTTTTATTTATTGAATTATTGTACATTATTTCAAGCCTCGTAACCTTAGCATCACTAATTCTCCCTTTCATTTAATTCTTTTCTTCTGTTTTTTTCTTCATCGGAAGTTAAACGAAGTTTATCAACGTAGATGTTCACCGTATTTGTAGTTTAATATTGTATGAATATGGAAGTAACAAACCTGGCAGCCCTATATAATAGACAAAAAGAAGAAAAAAAGCAAGGAGAATAGACAATAAGGCAATGTAAGTGTTTAGTCTAAGGACAACCGTCAGTACCGTCAGTGAAAATTGATTGAATAAAATTCAGTCAAACTCAAAGACAAATGGGAAAGCTTTCTATTTATAGATTGTGCTAAAGCTTTGTTAATAATATATTTTCAAGTGAGTATAGTAATTAAATATTGACAAATTTCTGATGAAATCAATCGTTCTTGGTTTTTTGCTCCACATTAGATATGCTTCGTTTTATACAGAAAGAACCGCAAATAATAAAAAGAAGCAAAAGTGGATTAAAATTGAAAATCAAAACTATTAACTATAACAACAATTGATTACAAAACGAAAAGCATATACCGTCCTATAGACATAACAAGAATTGCCAGCAATAAGCAAAATTATGAAATTAATCGAGTTGAGTTGCTTGCATAAAATATATAGCAGAAGTAAATTATATACATTTTTAGAAAGTGGGCTTTAAACGAAAATCTAGAAGAGAAAGTATAAACTGTTATTTGATAAACTAATAGCTGCGAAATAAGAAGAAAACGAAAGATAATAATTTAAATTTATATGAAAGAAATTATCTTATGAACTTATTACCAAAAAGAGCAGGTTAGTAGACATCAGAAATTGCGTATTAAGTTAACTGTTGATACACGGAACTATCGTAATAAAAACGTATTGTTAGATACTAACAGTGAGAAAACCATCGCTCGTCCAAAATTCATACCTCTATTTACAACTACGTGAATTGTGTGGGTGTACACTTTAGTTACAATAAAATATGTTTCTTCTTCTTGATTGAAATACGAAAGCATCGACATGGCGTAATTTTACACTGCTATTAAGTATAACGAGCACTATAATAGTGTAATGAAATCTTGGAACGCAAATCCAATGAAAATGAAGTAAGACTAAATGCGTAGAAAAATCCGCATGTGAAGGTACATCTCGTTGTTTAAAGAATGTTCAATAACTGAGAAAAAGAAAATCGATAATAAACTATTGGGCAAACAAAGCAATATTTAAAACAAAGTTCATAACAATATAACGACATATGAGAAACGGATTGAAATATTCTCCTGATGTAAGCTAATTTCGCGTATAAGCAAAAGTAATTTGGCGGGAGTGGAGAAAACGAAAGGCGGCTAAACGCAGCGTTAAATAGGAAGATACATGTGCATCTGCTATAAGGGAGCTTCAATTAATTGAAGGAGAGATAGACTTTATTGAGAAGAAAACAATGAAAATGTAAACGGATAGATTACACAATCTCACACTCAAAGCAGTGAGAGCTTAATAATAATAAATCACGCAACGTTTTGTTCAACATTGGAGGTAGCGATATCTGACGGATTTTTTGTGTTTCTGTCATCAATAACAGTATTACCGCAGTTTGCAGTCATTTGACTGCTGACGCTTTTATTGACAGTACTTGTATGCACAAGCATTCTATTAAGGGTTCCTTGATATGACGTTGTACTGTACAGAGGATACGCATATACACGTTTGTGTTTTTAAATTCATGTGCATATAATGTATACGTACAAAGAAAACGAAAGGGTAGGCAAATATAACTCGTTTCCATTTCATCGTCTAAAACCCAAAATTTTTTTGTTCGTCAAATGCTTCAGTAAATTTCAGTGAAATTAGTTTAGGAAGAAATGTTTTATAGTTACGAAAAGTTATATAATTGATTTTATTTGCATGTACATCAAAGAGAAGAACACGGGATTTTCGAAAATATTTTAGCGAACAAGTTTTGGCAAATATATTACAATAACTCATGTGTCATATGGGAAATATTTTTTCAATTTCTTCATGTAATACTTTTACTGAGAGTTATTTAAGCATTTGAAGAACATAAAATTTGGAATTCTTCAATATGAAATAATTGATAAATCGAAAGTAAGACAACAAGAAAGACAACCGATGAAGAGGATTGCTTGCATATTTATTACCTAAAAAACTACAAAGAAAAACAACGGACTCCTGTACGTATAAATTAATTGAGTTCCGAATATACACAAAAAGAGGAAGAAACACGAACAAGTAACTGCCTTAGTTGCTAGTTCTCCTCTTACTTTTAGACCTAGAATTTATTTCTTTGTTGTTGTTGTAAATAATATTAATAAATTTTGTAAATAAAGGAGTTATATATTTATATAACTAAACAACCTGAAAAGGACTTATTGAATAAAAATGTTTTTTTTTAAAACCTCCAAAATGTTGTTTCTGATCCGTTTTATGTAATGAGTGAAGCGAATATGTGCTGTCCCAAATCTTGTAACAAGGATCTTGTCAAGTAAAGAGAAGATAGTGTCGAAAGTATAATTTCACATATATATATATAAGAAACTCTTATTCTTCTAAAAAAAGTGATTATGTTTAAGAGAAATAAAATTGATAACGTGCGTTTATATACGGAAAAGCCAGGGTCGAAGTAAACAAGTAAGAAAATTAAATTCGGTCGGGACCGAATCTTTTATACCCTAAAAAAAAAACAAAAGAAGTAAGAGAACAGAATTTTCATGCTCTATAACATGGAGTGGGCGCAGTTGATTTCTTCTACGTTCAAAATAAACGTTTTGTTGTATAGGCATGTGAGCGCAATTTGCAAAAAGTGGGCCTTTTATGCATATCCTTACAACGTTCAAACGTCCGCTTATCTTTTCCGCATGGAATTCATTTTCTGTCTAAAGAATGATATAAACTGGGACAATACTTCAAATAAACAAAATTTTTCATTGATCAAACAAATCCGGAAATTTAGTGGCATAGTTAATAAAATTAGCTTTAGCTTATTCAGGAAGTTGTGCAAAGATCAAATCAGAAGAAAATTTTATAGTAATGACACCGCGCTAGGGAACTAATATGTTTAAGTTTTCCCTTTAAGCTTTGTTCCAATTTATCCATGAGTTTGCGGTGAGCAAGCTCAAGTTCGAATCGTTTGGTGAAACTACTTAATAAAATTTAACTATTAAGAAGACTACCATGAAATCTGCCTGACTTTGCATAAAAAAGATGTTCTTTAATATATTGTAAGCAAATGCAGTTTTACGATGCTTGTGCCCGTCAGTGTCGTAAGGAAAAGATCAATAAAAATTCCTAGGAAATTAAACATGTGGAAGGATTAATAGAAAAGGTCAGGATTAAGTATGATATTGGTGACTAGCTTTTGAGTGATTTGTAAGCAGAGGACTTGCTAAAGTCAAATTTAGTTGAATCATGATATGCGACAAGCAAAGTTGAAAGAAACCTTTGAAACTTTGTTAAACTGGTTTTCCAAAAATTCTAAATGAAATCCATATGATCTTATAATTAATATAGCAATTAAGAGCAATTAAGAGTAGAACATACATTTTAATGAACCTTTACAGCTTATAGTGTTCGTTCACAGAGGATTCAATTAAAACAATTTCGCACTTTGAATTTCAAAGAAAAGGTAAGACGCAGTTACGCATTTAATGAAAGGATCTTTGTGCATTCTTTTCGGCGAATATGTTGCTCCTTCAATTATATAAATTGGATATTTGGCAAGGAACTAAATGAGTGAATTTGTGAACAACATTTCTATTTTCTGAACAACAAGAAACGAAATATCGTCAAGTCATTAAATGACTTTTGTTTTGATTTTGCCTCAGTGAATGGAATCATCAAAATGGATATGGTATACTTTCGATATAATTTATTACATTTAGTTTTCTTTGAATGCACTTTTTCTTTCATATTCCTATTCTTTCAAGAGAACAGCATCAATGTGGATTTTTCTTAATATTTTTAGCAATTTTTTTACACGGAAATCAGAAATGTCTATACAAACTCGAGTACTATACTAGGTACTTACAGGTATTGTATATAGTGTAATGTAACTTGTCTTTCCTTACTTTACTCAACTCAGCTGAATTGTGATTTTTCGAATGGTCTAAGTTTCATTTATAATTCTTACAAGCTCTTTATTTACAAATTATTTGCAGGAACTTTTACTTGCAACGCTTTAACTCTCGTTCTAGTATCGCCCGTTCGAATATTGCACTTCAACTCTCTTGACTGGACTACTTCGACTAATTTTGCCTTTTACAAATATTACTAAATAGTCTTTTATATATATATAGTCTTTTATAAGCATATCACAATTACCTAAATTCATCGCGACATTTTTACTGCGTTAATTCGTTTTTCTTGCATAATGTGCCATGAATATGCCCTTGGTTGTTTATCCTCTTTAGAATTTGCTTTCCTAGAAAATCGATTAATTTTTATGAAAACTCAAATGCATTCAATCAACTGAAAAACGGATTACTTTTTTAGCAAAGCCAATGAAGGAAAATTTAGATAGAAAAAGTGATATTTCGGGTCGGGAATGCTCTGATACTGATACTCTTTGATGTGCAATTTATTTCTGGTAGTTCGCCATGCACTCTTTAAATTGGTTCTATTTGTTGACTTTTTCTTTCCTCTTTGTTATCATTGGTGTCAAACTCACTTTTGTAGTAAAGATCGCGATATGATATCGTTTTTGTAGTGTAATAAAGTATTTTTTTTTTTTTTTGTTTTTGCTTCGAATTGACAGGAAATGTCAGGCTGCACCTTAATGCCTTCTCATCCTGTTATTAATTGAATAATTACAGCAACAACAATAATTATATTTAAAATTTGCTTAACATATCCGTCAAAATCTTTGCATTGTTTGTTATCCATACGGAATATAACTGCGGGAAATTTTATTTATTTATTTTTTTTTACCCTTTTTTTTGTTGTTGTAAATCCATGCTGAGATGCGTTTAAATTGCAGACACGTACTCCAATGTACAATGGCTATGATGATATAAATAAAGTGCAGCTACGTGTATTATAAGGGGAAAAAAATGAAAACAAAATAGTATGATCTGCGGTTGATACACCCACCGTTTCATGGATACGTTACTGTTTGCCATATAGAGAAAATTGAAAGGATTTAATATAGCAAAATATTGTGCTGCATATGAATTTGTTACTGCACATAAACATTCATTGAATTAATTTCTTTCGTTTCACATTTCATTATTTCAGGCTCGTGAATACATGTCAAACAAAGACTACGTAATAAGGTTTGACATTCAATTTGACATCATCAATATAGAATTTTCTTTGTGATTTTCATCACAGCTCGTTAAGATGTCCTATGCTTTCCAAAGTTCGTAGTAATGTTCATCCATCGAGTGGCCAGGAAAACATCTTGAGATGATCCTTTATCATTTTCACAGATAATCGAAATCCGCTTAGATTGTTTAGATATCATTTACGTATTATCGATCAATGCAAAACAATTTGGCAAAGCAATGTAACAAACAGTTCTTTCGGCGACATAAAAAAAAAGGCGCGTTTC
Organism: Glossina fuscipes; assembly: GCF_014805625.2. Classification (NCBI taxonomy): domain Eukaryota; kingdom Metazoa; phylum Arthropoda; class Insecta; order Diptera; family Glossinidae; genus Glossina; species Glossina fuscipes. The sequence goes on along the minus strand of NW_023998414.1, from coordinate 20,160,171 downwards.
TTTGATGGGTAAAATCCATTATTTGCCTTTCCGGTATATGTGTTCGTGCAATGTTGTAACACGATCGGTATTAATTCACGTTACCCAATGTATTCACCCAATAATACATATGCATTGCATATGAAAAGTCATTTAGTAAGGCTGAGAGAAAGGAAATTTTTGTAAAGCGTTAATTCGTTGAGTGAGCATTAAATAATTTTCTGTACACAAGTCGGTGTGCGCTTATTAATAAATAAATATAAATACATTTTTATGCTTTAATGACCGCAGAGGCATTTGCTTGTACATGCGTGTTTTTTGCGTAGATATGTATGTATGTATATATTTTGCGTTCAAATGCTGGTATACATTTGTCATATGTTACACGTACCTACATGCATGCATGCGTATATTTGTGCAACATAGGATAAATACATATGTATATATATATATATATATATATATATATGTGTGTGTGTGTGTGGGTGTGTTACGCGAGCGTATGCATTTACACAAGGTATGTGTAGGTGTATGTGTGCCGGCGAGCTTTCGCGTGTGCGGTTGTCTGTATTTACCAAACGAATTATGATAAATATGAAATTACAAAACCAACAAATAAAATACTTTACAAATATTTGCATGTGGTCGTCGTCAACGTTCGTTCGGTCGTTAACCGTATAATGTATGTGCAGCGTATAAAAACCTCTATTCTCACGCTTGCATTGCCTTACTCCACTTTGTTGTTGCTGGGATTTAAGTTTTATTGCTTTATTTGATTTTTATGAGAAACATAAAGGTTAGCGGTTGGCGATGTTGGTGTGGCAATGCTGGCCTAGTGGTTTCGGCGGTTACTGGTGCAGTCTTTATTATTTGCTATTTTGTGGTTTTGCTCTTTGTCCTTTTTTTTTTTTTCGCTATTCTGTTTATGTCCACAGTCGTTTTCTCATGCATTGGCATATAAGAGCGCTCGCTATTACACAGGAGTAAGGCAAACGCACACATTTACATATGCACGCATATGCCGAAGAGGTAACATTACACATATAATGTTTATTTAAGATCCAGATGTTTTGTTCGGTCTCGTTTTTAATTATAATTCATTTGAAATCTTGAAGCAAATTTTAAATTTTAAATAATCTTTTTTTTATTCCCACTTCTCGAACGACGATGGTATTCTCATTTTGTTATAATGTTTGTAATATCCAAAAAGTAATCTTCAGAAAACCAATAAAGTATAGATACATATATACATATAATATATATATATATATTCTTTTTAGCATCAAATTCGAAATTGGTCTAAATATGTGTGTTGTTTGCATTCTCCTGGTTGGGAAAATCAAGATATTAACTTCCAGTTTGACACAAGGATTGAAAGTTGTTCTACGCATGCTGGCGTTGAAAAAAAGGCCAAATCGGCCAAAGAACAGGCCCGTACCGTAAAGCATAAGCTGAAAGCACGTTTGTCTCTCTAAGGCATTACTCATTACTCATCAATTATGAAAGCTGGAAGACTGAAATTTTTCTAAATTTCTTTTATGGAAACCCCACTAAAAAAGGTTAAAAGCGATCAAATTTTCATTTCGTTCATGTTATTACATAGACCACCCAGGAGCAGCATATACTGTAGAGCGTGAAAACGTTATTCTATTTTTTAATAAGATACCTGTTTCATTAGTATGTATGTATGAGAAATTTGCTTATGAAAATTTTTCCACCGAAGTGCTGCGCATCTATTATCTTACAAAGATTTTTATATTACACATATACGAAAATTATAAGAGCACGAACCGAGAGATATCTATATTTTTACCCAATATTGCACTACACTACAAATTTACGCTATTCGTATGTACATTTACATAGATACGTTAATATGTATATATATATATATAATAGATTCTTCAGTAGGGCTTCACTGGCACGTGGTTTTGAAATGCGTAAGAAGCGTTAAAATGTGTCGACATTTGCATCGCTGCCAAAGCAATATCGCCATGTTTCAAGAAGAATGGAAAGAGGGTAGAGTTAGAAAATGATGGAAAATATTTTGATTTTGATATGTATTGTACCAATTTTTCTCAACAAATGTCTTCTTCAAGTGAATAAATGATTAGTATGCATGCACGCACTTGATAAATATTATAATAAATATATAGTTGTAACATATATGCGATAAAAAAAAAAAAGTAACAAGTAAAAAGTAAATAAGGTAAAAAGGTGATAGAAAAGAAAAAAATAAAAATAAAAGGATACTTAGAAAACGTTTTTACCTGAATTGCGCACATATATTATTATATGCGCTTTGTGTAACATAAGTTGATTAAAAAAAAGTATAATTAAAGATTAAATTATTTAAAGCTTATTTAAAGAATGTTTTGCATATATAAATGCCAAGTAGGATAAACGAATTTGATTATTTTAAATAAAAACCTGCTAGCAATTCAATAACGACTTTTAAGATTTCTTAACACCGAGCTGATAATAAAAAATTGCAATACCAACTTTATGCCACTGTAACGTGATAAGGATAGAGTTAATGCTGGTAAGTATCTAAGAATCGCTTCCGCAATAACTTTTTGCTTTTCATATTAAAACGCAATGCATCGCAAATCTGCAAATAAATCTAATAACAGATGCGCTTATCAAAAAAAAAAAAAAAAAAAAAAAAAAAAAAAAAAAAAAAAAAG
>NW_023998414.1:20137211-20157405 GCF_014805625.2 Glossina fuscipes | reverse complement strand
AAAAAAAAAAAAAAAAAAAAAAAAAAAAAAAAAACAAACAAACTCTTAATGAGCTCCTATCAAATATCTTGAAGAAATTAGTATGTCTTGAAAGTTTCTGCTTCGGCCAAGGATAGAATAGAATTTTATAAAAAAAAAAAAAAATCGAATTTCTGCCTTCTGATGGCACTCCCCGGCACGGCTAGCCCAGAAATGATTTTTCATTTGGAAAGCTTTTTATACAACTGATTCTTTTCCCATATGTTTCCAGCTGAAGGGATTTAATTCTCTACAGTATCTAGAAACTGTCACATTCACTTGTCCGCCTGAAGAAATCTTACTATTAAAGAACATAACAGTGTTTTTAAGAGAGTCCTTCAAATTTCGCACAAACGAATTCATCAATATCATGTTTTTCATAGAATTTTCGAAAAAACAATGGCAATCCTCGCCATTAACCACAATTTGGAGATCAACAAAACGAATGTGGGGAAAAAGCGCAGATAGTAACCTAAGCAAGAATGAACGGCGAAAAATGATCTGAGAAGGACTTTGATTTCTGAGATAATCGAAATTAGGATACAAGTTGACTTTTCTATTAAGAGGGCGTGACCCGTTGAAAGCAGATCTCCTAAATGACATTGTCATCTTTATAAGATAGCAGAATAAAGAATATGTATATGTATGTATGCATAGCATAGTATTGTTCGTTACAAACAGGAATGAAGAAAAACCTTCATAATTGACTTATTTTATTACGAAACACAAGTCCTTACAAGCAGTAGTTTTCACTTCTCCCCTTTTCTTCCTATTTCTTGCCCATCATCACGTTATATAGTCTTAAGCCTTCCCTTCTAATCTTATTCTTCCCTTCTTCTCGTTACTCTTATCCTATTGTCCAATTGTTTCTGGCATAAATAAATAGAAAGCAGGGAAAACTTAGCCGTATCACTCTTCTACATTTCACATTTCGCATAATTTATTAATTGGATTTGAATTAATCTCAATAAGATTGAATTAATTGATTAATTGATTTCATCGATGAAATAAATTCAAAGACATAGTAAGTTAGTTTATTCGATGTTTCGCTGTATTTCTTTTGAAAATTGTTGTTCATTATTGTTGTTGCTATTGTTGTTGATTATGCATTCGTTTAACATATAAGTTATTAGGAAAACATGCCTTAATTTATATATACGCAGGCGTATCTTTTTTGTATGATATTTTTCGGTTTTGTGTTTGTTGTCTTCGCCGTTCCACTTGACGTCATGTAAACATCGTCAGGCTATTGTAGAATTTTTGTTAAACGTTCTTAGCGTTGCACTTGAAGCCAGAGTAGCAACTGTCGACGATGATGACGTATTTCCGATTGCTCCATGTTTCGCATCATGACGTTCTGTCTGTGTGTTGATGATGACAGGCGAATATTTCTTTAAAGAAAATTATTCCGGGCCTCGTTTACAACAGCACTTTTAACAGCAAAGTACAACCACCTCCAGCTGATTTTGCTTACTAACATGCCGCTTAAATTCACACCTTAGCGCTCGTTAACCCATTCCACTGTCGCTATTCTTGCAGATATTTAACTGCATTTGCTTGCTTTTTTTAGACTATATTAGTGTTATACACAAATACTCGTCTAATTCGTCCAACTTATTCGTTCACCTCAATTTAACAAAATATACAAAATATGAATAAATTGCATAGCGAAACAGTAAAATAAAAAGTAAAGAAAAAATGAAGCAACCAGTAATGTTATAGCCAAGAATAACACGTCAAAAAGTTTCTTTAGCATAACGCCAAGCAAAAATTGTTTTAGTATCATCAAAACAAAAAAGAAGAAAAAAAAAAAAACAAGGATTCAGCATATCCGCTTTCATGTTCATATGACAGAAACAAGTGTTAATGGTTAGTTGTTTGGTTGGTAAAACAAGTGTCTGACTCCGAAACTCTAGCACTCGCTTTAATTCTAACATAGCAGTTTGTTGATATGCGTGCGTGTGTATATGAGTGTATGTTAGCTTCAACATATATATGTACATTTAGTTAACTTTGATTAGAATTTTCCATACCACCTGTCAGAAAAATGTTCATTTAACGCTCAAAGCTTTTGTTTGTGAAAATAGTTTTATGCGAAGAAGAAGAGAAGACCTTCTAAAATATATATAATTCTCCATATATAGGTGCATGTTTATAGCCATACACATATATATATATATATATATATATATATATATATAAGTATACTTTTCGTAATCTTTGGCAAATGAACGCAGAGTACAAAAACTACGCTTTACAATTTAAACGATTAGATTGTAACGGGACTATATAGAAATATGTCCGAATATGAACCGAATAATTTAGTGAACAATTGAGGGAGAAGTGTAAGCGTACTATTAATGCTGGGAAATTTCATTAGACGATATATTTAGACAATATCGATTTTTCTAAACATAACTTCTCTTTCCATTAGCGCTTGGACACATTTATCCACCGCTCTCATGAAACACTTGTACGGAAATTTTTCCCAGTGTATGTGAAATAGCAAAGCACAAGATAATGATTCTGTCAATGCATCGCACGGTAGGCTTTAATCTGTACTTTTGATGGTGAGAGCGACTGAAATTCGAATACAAATATTTGGATTGCGTCAACAAATATCATGTTGTTGATGACGTAAGAAGGAATATATTTTTATTGCCCTATTGTTAAATTTACGAGCATTGCATTATATATGTTTTCTGGCATTCTCGCCCAGAGATTACTTCGACTTATACAAAAGTCGCCAAATTTGTTGCGTTACTTCGAAAGTCTTGCTTGGTCTGGCTTGTAAAAATTACATTACAGTTACTATGTTATGATCTGAAATTGCATACGCTTTATACGCTCAAATAAATCGCAAACTAACTGAGATGTAGAAGATAATGCTAGCCGCGACCCATATGAAAGTACAATTACAGGTTGTTTCAATCATTTGGTTGTAAGTTGCAGTGGCTGTAATGACTTTATTTTCAAAACAAGTACAAACACTGCAGTGGGCCTTTAAATACCTTACACTGTTTTGATTAATAAAAAGTTAACCATATAGGGGCTTTTCAAAATGACGCGTTATATGGGACAGTAGCGGAAAAAGTGGTCCGATTCGAACCACTTTCAATAGCGTTCGGCCTTGAGTCGGAACACGTCGGTGTACGAAATTTCATCAAAATAATTCAAAAAATGTGATCTCTAGTTTGAACATAAATATAAAGGATGGCCAGATGTACACACAGGCATACGCACATTTAAGTTTAGATAGATTTATAATAAAAGTCCTCAAGTCCTTCTGGCTATGGCATATATCAGCACAAAATTAATATAAGTTTGCCTCACAAGTGGTGTACGGTATAACAATCAAAAAAATTTAAATTTCCCGCACGCTTGAAAAGGGTTATGGCACCTAATCTCTGTGTGAAAACATAAACTTGTCGTTGGTTGGATGATTTCCAATGAGGTAGTGTGAGCACCGATGATACTGAGCACAAAGAATGGCCAACAGCGATCGTTACATCAGGAAGTTATTCTCAATAATGGAAAGATGTAAAGTTTTAATCCAACTTTAGCCGACATTCTAAGGATTTCAAAGGACAGTGTATTCATTACTTTGCATGGATATTTGGGAAAGAGAAAACTCTTTTCCAAATGGGTATCGTGTTTATTTACGACGTGTCAACGGCAACAATGACAAAATTGCATGAACTGAACCCCGAATTGCTGCCAAAATTACTGTATTCTCCAGATTGGACCTGCACTGACTATTATATGCCGGCAAATCCCAGACGGATTGTCCGTGGAAGAACAAGATTTAAGAAAAACAAATAATCATTATGTTATCGAATGATGATCGGGAAATGACATCGTATCTATCAAAAAGGGAAAATTGATTGTCAATGAAATTTATGACAGTGTTCAAACTTAGAATTTAACACATCGGTTAATGGTTTCCAAGACGGGCGCTTAATAAAAAGTCCATAATTATCGGCAAGTTGCAATAGCTTTAGTAGCGGCACTTTCAATAATCCGAAAGCTGCCTCACCTTTACCGTTCAACTCTGGTCCCCGGCGACAGTTGTTTTGTGTCGATGAGTACTATTGAATGAAATATGGATTCATGACAATAAATTGGCTATGGAAGCGATATGGGTGATTATACAGGGAAAAAAAAAATGAGATTCTCAATCGGCATATCCGAACCATCTATTCGTCTGTCCGGCGTCCAGTGTCGTTTCAATTCTAACGCTCGCATAGAACATTTCAAAATCTTCAATTAATCGTAATTGTTCTTTGTTTATGTGCAGCGAACAAGGGTAAAAAAATAATGGCCATACGATCGCAAATGTGCTCTGGCAGAAGTTCAAAATATTATTTATTTTTATATAGCTTTTTTTTGAAAACTTTCAAATGGCAGTAAAAATTGATTCAAAATTTTTCTGCTCTCTAGTGTTTGTCGAAAGCATGTAACGGCTGGGCACTATAAGAGTGTCGATCAGTTATTTGATATTTTCTATATCTTCTTAATTGTAAGGTTGCTCAATTACTACGGGCCAGAAGTAATTTTATCTACTTATTGATTTCTCGATTAAATTCACTTTCAATTCGCCTTAAAGTAACAACAATTCTCTGACTTTTTCATGTTTTTTAAATAATGGCCAAGAAGTTTAAATTTCTTTGCAAAACAGTAAAACCTCGATATATTTCACAGTTTCTGCTTTAAACACATGTACGGTTGTTGATGTCGTCATTTTCGGAACATAGACTCACAAGCAATCGTTACCCATAAACTACTCTTGTATATAAGTAAGCTAAAAATAATAATAATAATAATAATAATAATAAAAAGATGAAAGTAGTAAAATGAGAAACCGATAAAACCAAGATTTTCTAACTTTAAATTGTTTGGAATTTCTTCCTTAAAAATTAGTTAAAAAAAAAAAAAGAAGAAGAAGAAGAAGAAAATTAGAAACTTTCTTCCCTAAGCCACTTTTTCCCTCTCCTATCTGCACCTATGAATTTGGGAATGTAATAATAATACCGAGCGAATAAGAAGAGAAAACAACAAAACAACAGTGTAACGATAGCATAATAGAATCGCTAGGGTAACGGGGCGAGAATATTCAATCTAACCATGCTAAAGCTAATACCGCAACTAAAACAACTAATTGTTGTTAGAGTGAAGCTTATAAATGAATAGTACGATCACGTTGTCTTGCTGCATAGACGGTGAACGCTTATAACTTATAGTGCTGGTTAGTTCGACCATATAATTGGTTTTACATTATTATTGCTGAAAAATTTCCCTTAAGGAGTTGTTTTAAAAAAAATAAAACGTTATTTTCTTGTATAAATTTAGAAAAGAAAAAAAAAAAAAAACATTTGAAATTTTGCAATTATTTTCGAAAAGAATTATTTATATTATTATCTAGGCAATCATAGATATATAAATACCGAATAGATTGTACACTAATGTCGTGCTCACTTACTTAAGCTACTTAAAGCCACTGTTAAATTATTTCAATTCCTTGACTATTTTTTAACTACATATCAATTGCATTCTCTTGCCCCCTACTACTGTAGCTTTCTTATCATTGTTCATTTTAAAACTCTGCAAATAATAGCTCATGTTTTATGCACTTTGTTTGTTGATATGTACAGTTTAATCGAAGTAGCCTAAGATTATTAATCGAGAAATTGAAATACGAAATAGTTTTTCTTTTCTTTTCATTTCTCCTCAAATCGTTTTGTTTTCAAACGAAAAACTCAAATAATTATCGAAATCGATCAGAAAGGAAAAGGGTAGTTGTTGTTCTTTTCATAGACTCTCATATGTAAGGCTTAAAGGGTAAGGCAAATGTAAATTTTTTCGAAAAATTAATTGGTTTTTCCCTTCATTGAAAATAGCACGCAGCACAACTCAAGCAATATTCATTTATTTTATACGAGCTTGCAATGTCTACAAAATCACATTCTCTAGTGGAACATGTCAAATATTTACGATAAGTTAATGTAAACATTTCTTCTTATTAATAGGCGAGTGTCTTGGTTTTTTGGGTCGAAATCCCCCTTGTTGTAAAGCCTTATCCCTTCATATAATATACGTATTAAGTTGATGAAAAGAAAAGGAAGGAAAGTATGCTGTTTTTTCCCTTCATTTCTCTTTCTCTCTACTTCTATATTATCAAAGATTATTTCATATCGAACTCAGGTTGTTGGGCTAGCTTAGTCACTGTCACTTTGACTTCTTCCTCAGGAATAGGTCCAAGAGAATCCGATAGGTCGTGTTTTAAACCAGAACACCCAGAATTTTCTCTTTAGCCCCACCTATTAAAGAAAATCTCATCTATCTATTATAAGGAGAACTCAGCGAGTAAGTATAAATGAAGGGAATAAAGGGAGAGACCTAAACCTGTTCAAAATCTGTTTGTGTGGGACTATTACGCATAAGTGTTTGCGTGTATGAACTAATCATAATCGTTACTTACGACAACGAGCAGAGACCCGGGGCGCCACTATGCGATTAATGATGCCCAAAAATGGTTGTTGTGATGCATAAAATCGCAACTTTCGTTACCAGTCGGTCAATTGCACCTGGAAGTGCAAACAATGCCAATCGAAGCCCCTAGAATTGTCTATGTTATGAACAAACTTACAAGAAATGTCATCTGAAGGCAATAGTGTAGGTGACATTGATAATAACCGTTTTGAGTGATGACAATAGCAGTTGAGCCAAGTTATTGTTAGTTCCTACGATGTAAATAAAAAAACTTCCGATGAATGAAAATATGCCCGAGCAACTTTAGGCGGTGGTGAAGTAATTGTTTTGATGTAATGTGATACAAAACATCTCTTGCTCTCTTGTACAGAAGATAGCGATTGTGGTTGTAGCATATCTGGACATATTAAGATTTGGTGTTGCTGCATATTCTCTTGCTGATCTCGCTGTTGCGTTTACAGCAGTGGGCGGAACTATGTGATTCTTCGGATGATCATAGACGTAGCGATAACCTCACTTTTTGTGGTGCTCCCTATAAACGTTGACTGTTGCTTTTGTGGTTCCCATTTTCGAGAGCTGCACACTTAAAGGCAGGCAAAGAACAGTTTTAACAGTTTAAGCTTTGCTATCTATAATGCTGCGACTCCGGGTGTTTCTCTTGGAAGCCTAAGAGGTGCATCAGAAGACGGCTCTTTTTCAATTGAATAGAGAACATTTTTCTTCTCCCTTTGGTTCTCTTTTATGGAGGTCATTAAACTCACTCAACTTTTGCTCGTCAACGAAGTTTAATAGGGCTGGGCCAAAGTTGGGTATGTGCTGTGTAATGACATAGCCTTGGAAGCATTATTTTCTCCAGAAAGGGTAGTGTAATGAATGGCTTTCCGGGATGTATATCAGACCCGAAGGGAAGAGTGGCTCTGGCTGCGTCTAGTAAGAGACCACTTAAAGCTGTATAGAATGATGTAAGTTCGTAATTAGAACGCTAAGTCATGAAGTTAATGGGTGTGCACGGGAGTTGAAATAATTCGTGGGCAATCGGGCGACGTGAGGATAAATATTTTTGTTAGTGTACCCATGTAAAACGACATAAAGAATTTGTTTGTGAAATGCTTACGTATGCACGTAACTGTAGGTAGGAGTTCAAAATCAACCACAAGGTGATAAAATCAACTAGGAGAGTCTTGATAATAGTCTTCGTTGCCAATTTGTATCAACAGATTAATGTATGTGGCGTGCAGAACTTTTTATTCTTATGCAATATTGCTAAGTGGCAGTGATATTCGTGCATGACGTTTGCATTGGTGAGAAGAGTGTACCAAAATGTACTATGATTTCGTGTAATCAAATTTGATAATTATTTGAGTGCGGTGTTAATTGGTGCAATGGATTGTTGTCGTGCAGAAACACAAGCAAATATGTTATGAGTAAACGTTGGGGAGTAAATTTAAGGTCCTAATAAAGCAAAGTCATTGTGGTGGTGCTGTTATTTAAATGTAAGTGTGCCTGTGTATTGTGTGCACCGCACGAAAGATTTGTTTTATGCGGTGTCATAAACTGTGGTAGCTATTATGAATGAATCTAGAGACACGTTTGATAAAAAAGTAATCTCTCACTGTTAGTTGTAGTTGTAGATTTGCCTTAAAAAAATTTCCAACATATAAGAAATGTAGATCATTTAATTTTTTTTTTTTTTTTTTTTTTGTGTTGCAACCATATGTAACAACGCAATCTGGATAAGTTATAGCTATTGGGATTGTCACGTATACTATATGCATGCAAATGTTATGCATAAAATATCGGTACGGTTTTTTATGAATGTTATTGGATAGAGTGGATATTGTTCCCCAATCGAGAAAAACTCCCTTTACCCATTGCAATAAAATTAATGAATTTATATCTTTTTTCATATCTGGCTACTGCGTGCTAGAAATTATACGATTACGATAAGTGCTATCTCCATTATAACTTTTCTGTTACAATTCTCAAAGCGAATTTTGACTATGAATCAAAAAAAAAAAGGCCTTTCGTGTCGGTTTTTATCTCATCTTTCACTGGCACTTTTCTCTTGTTATCACACGCGATTATTTGGTGTTTAGTAAAAAGGAGAAGTTACTGCAGAGAGTTATCTTTGCTAAAAAGAAATAAAGAAGAAATTAAGTTCATTTAAAATGATAGTTTAATTATATTTTAACATCGCGTGAAAACCACTGAGAGGGGACGCGTACACGACAAACTGCCCCAACTTTTTCCTTCAAGGTTTACATAAATTGCGTCTTGTTCGAAGGTACTGCAATATTCCCTTGAGCGTAGGCAGTGCAGCTATCCATGCTCACAAGTGTTCCATCGCAGTATGTTCACTTCACTTTCCGCTAGATTCCAAATTGCCGTGAGGGAAAGAGGTACTCCTTTGTTTCGGGTATGTTCAAGTAACTCCTGTAAGGAAACTTATTGAGTACATTTATACCGGTATCGTTATATTCACTGGAGATAATGTTCAGAAGTTTATGCGTGTCTCAGATTTATTTGAAATTGAGTAGGTAAAGGACGAGTTCGAAGAATTTCTCGAACAAAATGCAAACGCAAGAATCTCCGTATGAATGGGGTGATGGGCTGGTTAGAATGTGGTTGAATTCAGCATTTACCGTTATCTTAGATATATACTCTTATAAACAGTTGTATGAGTCTAGTTACAAATATTGTTTATTTTGTTGTCAAAATTTTTCAACTTTCTGATCGATTTTTCTTCGAGAAGAACATCGTATGATAATAAGATTGATTGTTGAAATATAATTATTGTCGGATATGACGGCATACTCGGCGGTCGTTATATTGTTTCGCAAAGTTAATTTTCCGTAATGTAATTTTCCGGTATTGCAATGTGGAAATGCAGTAAAATATTGTGTAATGAAAACATTGAGATTACACCGAATTTAATCTAGTTGTTGAATTCTACATGTTATAGTGATGTGGCTGAATAACAACAAACATTGGGGCCGGATGATATTTCAAATGGATTATAAAGATGGTGGTGCATACATACATAAGTCGTAAAGTTTATGGAAATCCATGCGATGTTCGAAATCAACGTACGAGGCAATTATTACATGAAGAGCAGGGACAAATAAATAATAAGTTTGCAGACAAGATAAATAGGGCGGGATCAATCCGGTCGACGGAGATGACCCACAGAGTTATTACTAGTGTAAAGGAATACGCGAAAAGAAAAGACGCGGAGACGTTGGCTCTTATCATACGTAAATTTGAAAGGGACATGGCTGTAACAAGCATGGCATGCTTTGGCGAATCATATTCGACAACAACATAGCGTAGCATAGCGAAACTACTGAGCATGTAATTTATCAACGTTCAAGATATGTGGACAGTAATAAAACGCATAACCGAAAGTATGATGAATAAATTGAAATCAAATGAATGTTTCCGAAGACTTAGGTAAATAGTAATAGAAAGATTTGAACTGAGGCACAGGCGACGCTTATGCTAAAATATATAACGATAGTTGTACGACCGTCAGACGTAAAGGACGTTTCATTACGTTTACAATGACATTTGGCTGCACCCTCTTTATAAAAAGAGAGAAAATTTTATCGATAAGTGAAATTGGGGCGCGTGGGTGTGTTAAGACTTCAGTGAACGGCAATATGTATGTATGGGAAGGTGCACGATCGTTTGGTTTATTAAACTAGATTTCGTGCGAAACGTAATGTAAAAAATATAAAAACAATTTTGGGAAAGATAGATTTCGTTTTCGCGTCTTTTGTGTGCGCCGCCTTTCTGTGTTTATTTGATGTCGTTCTGAGTGCAAAATAAACCTAAAAAATCGTTATCGTTATTAATTACGATCAAAATGCAATCTAGATTATTTGTTTCCGATAAAGGCCGTTGCAATTTAGCCTAAGGCGCTCCTTTTGTTAAAAGATATCCTGCTCACAAAATAGAGAACGTAGTATAGTTAAGGGCGGTCTTTTCATGGTAGGCTGCATTCGTCAACCAGCGCTGACAGGAGGCCGCCGAGAAAAGTTAACGATAATAAAATATAGCCACAATATTAATGACAATTACAGCAACAACAGCTCTGGCGAAACGGCAAAACAACAATAGCAGCAGGAACAATAGCAGTAGCAACAATAGCAGCATCAACAAAAGGAGCAACAAAACATCGACGCATATATAAACGCATGGACACGTACCCACGTACATATATGCAAACATGCACTGTTAGAGTGCCAACGGGTGAGACAGAAGAAGGAATGAAGCTTAATGGCAGGCATCAAGACCAATTCGGTTAACGGTTTTTTTTATTGCGTATTACGTACTGACTACTAAACCGCCGGTGGGGGGGGGAGGAGGGGGGTTAAATATTCCATTTCCGGAACAAGGAATAAGGACTTGTATCCTCTTGAAAGGCATTCGGACTAATGCTGTCAATGCTAACCAGACTCCAGTGGTCAATTCAATACGCGGCATTGTCATGCTTTTCTTCGGAGTAACTAAAGATATTTTTTATTACTTCCAAGAACTAAATGCATTAATAACTGTTTGTAACTGTATGATAGTCTCGAAATGAAAAAATCACACAGCACTTTTTTGAATTGAAAAGATTTATTTAAAAGGTTAATGTGTAAAGTATAAAGGAACTAATAAAACATAAATCAAGAAGAACGGACTGAATCTTTTATATCTCGTTGCATTTATCTTGCATAGAAACATGTTAGCATTGGGAGACCAATTACGAACGCAAACGCCATCTTTACTGTGTAAGTACTGAGCGCACTTCGCTACTTGATATGTCGCGTCAAATGAACATAAGCAGTCATAGACATTACGAAATGGTGTTTTGGAAGTCAGCGGCAATATCAATATCAAATATCATTACTTTCATTGTGTAAATGTTAGGCCCTTTTGAAGGATCCACGAACCACGCCAAAGAAATCGTTGCATATATTGTCCTTTTTTGCCTATAAACATTTGATGACATATCTGTTTGAGATTGTCTTTCTCGAAATCTATAGTGAATGGAAGGCAGGGAGGATATATAAAATCTGAAACTTTAAGTATAAAAGGAATTAAAGATTCTAACGTTCTAGGTTCATTGTTATTGTCCATAGCAAATATCAATAGATACCAAACTTTTTTAATGGTTTCACTTCAGCATTCGTTGTTTTATTTGAACTAAATAGATATTCTTGTATGGTTTTCTTTCAGTATTAGCACTATTTAGACCATATTTTCACCGTTTCACGGCTTTAGCTTTGGTACAATCCCAACAAATTGTCCTAGTGCAACATCAATTACGATGATTTGACATTTGAATCGTCACATATTACGCAATCCTCACTTCACCTAACAATGTTTCCGAAGCTCCTTTTAAATTTCGATCTTGGGACCATCTGAGCAGGATCGACCAACAAAATGGATACTAATGATTACGTTTACGAAAATTCAAAGCAAAGTTCTCATCTATATCGGAGGGAATTTATAGACGGAATGAAGTGTTAAGATGTTATTGCTTAATACTGTAAACTTTCCATCGAACTGATTCGTTTTATAATACCTTATGCAGGTATAATTTGGATGATGTAGTTTGTCGGGATACTTTAACGAAGTTTCAGAAAGCAACACATACATCGATACAGCAATAGTTGCATAAAATGATTTCAAGCATTGGAATCTAAATATTTAAAAGCCAATTGTGTTACAGCAGTGAACTATTTTCGCGTCGTTGTACACATTTTAAGATCATTAATAACATCAAGAGGTAATGAAGTGCTTTTGTGAATTTGTGTACCAAGTTGATATTAAAACGTTGGGTAATGGTATGCAGTTTATGCGTACAATGGACCATATGCTTAAAGCTTCACGATCCATTATGTCAAACGCTTCTTGCACAGTTTAGATAAAAGGCGTTTGAATTACAAATGGGTCAAATGCTTTTAATTACCACATCAGTCCAAACAAGCAGCTATTGAAACCAATTGTAGGAATTATTGCTAACTAATTGCATGCCAAGAATATGAGAAGAAAATTTCCAACACTATCGAAACTGTCAACAGCATGACCAAACATGACCAAAGAAGGAAAAAGATCCACTCGATCATGAGTTGTTAGACATTGCAGTCCGTATTCACGGAGAGTCAAGAGAGACTGTTTAGCACATTAGCAGCAAATATTAATAATCAAGGATTGCTTATGATAATAATAATAATAATAATAATAATAATAGGGTTAATTCCTCTTACCGTTCAACGAACCCCGGCAGCCATCCTAGAGCTGTTTACGTATATTCATCCCGCTTTTTGCTGACACCACCACCACAGTTCGAGGAAAAGCTTTCTAAAATTACATAACATCTATTGCCATTGGTGCAAATTTCCGGTTATCGCATTCATCTTCTTCCTCTCTCTAAGCTGACCTGCAAACAACCAAGCATTACGGAAAATCACGTTGTATTGAAAGATGTTATCGTATTGATGGTTGGACGTTAAACCTGCAGCTATATCTTACCAATTAGATATTAAATATAGCGACCGTTAAATTTCCAACTGAACTTCACAAGAATAGCAAATACGCAATAAGGAAGCCGGTGAGTGCACCTGTAAAATATTTTAAAACACATTGAACTTTTATGGCCTACCAAGAAGACCTATGGGCCCATCTAGATGCCAATAGCAATAGCAATCAGTGATTTTTTCCCCCTTCCACTCAGCATGCACTTCACCGACATATGCGGCACGATCATTTCTCGTTTTGCCTCAAATTACATGGAAGTCCTTCATCTTAACCAGGGAAGGTATAACAAACCTTCAAGGTAACGAAATAGTTTGCAGTAAATTTCAGTTCAATTTTTTCTTTTTTTTAACAAAATCGAAATGTTAAGCAGATGATTTTGTTTTGACCTCATAATATAGGCAAAGGAAACTATTAAATACATTTATACACATACAACAAAGATTTCGCGATTTGATCGTTGATCATTTTGTAAAGGAAGCGTCTCCAACATCATTGAAAGTGAAGAATGATTGTCTACTAACAACTGCTAGAAACAGTTTAAAGTACTCTTGTTTTTTTTTTTTTTTTTTTTTTTTTAAGAACAAGAATGATTATGCATAAAAAGTGATCAACATTGTGGTATTAAGTCCTGTTGAGTATGACAAAAATCCAATAGGCATAGATATGAGAAACCGCAAAGTCATATGCATAGCATGTTTGTTAAAGGCTACTACAAATACATATACGGCTAGTGGAAGGCAAGAAATTGCATGCAGGCGAGTAAACCGGAACAACACATGAAAAAGGAACGAAAAAATTAACAAATATAAATTTTATAACAACAAAAAAAAAGAAATAAAAAAAGACACACCTGCTAGACCTTCACACACACTGTACTTTTTCGTGGTCTCCAAAAAATTCTTCTGCCTTGCTTAATAGCCTTGCATAGCGAGCATTTTTTTATTTTTTTTCCTTTTGAATAACATTCGGGAAAGGTGTCGCGTAATTGGCGCCTATTAACGAGATCAAGAAGGGAAGAAGAAAATTTTACCGAATCTCACTTTTGTTAACCCAATACTATTTTATATATGTAATGATCATTATCAACATCATTATTGTTATGATTATCAGAAATGAAATGTAAACTTAATTAAAAATTACTAAATGCAAGATAATAGCATCGCAAAATAAGTAGGAAAAGAAGCAAAAAGGAAAATATTTTTAAGATTGAAAATAATATGCAGTGAATTACACTGATAACGAGCTAAATATATATCCAACAGCAACAACAAGAAGTTAGCAACAACCAACTGGTTGTTAACCAGTCATCCAAATAGGTAACCAGTCAAGCGTTCACTCTTTTAATTATACTTATATATATATATATATATATATATATATAGTGGTTGTTGCTTTTGTTAGTGTTGTCCTGTATCTACTACTGTACCATCATTATTATCGGTTTTTTGCATCTGCATCCCTTCCCTCTCGTTTTCATTAGAAATGTGTTAGTGCGTTAAGACATCTAAAAATGGAGGGAAGAAAAAAAAGTCTACAACAAATACAAATTATGCAAATTAAATAAAACTCTACTTTATTGTTGATGTTGTCGTTATTGTTAATGCGATTGGCTTGTATGTTAAGCCGCCAAAGTAAACTTTAAGCGAAGAAAAAAAAAAAAAAAAAAAGGATATAAAGAATTTCCTTTTTTAATCTTTTCTTTCGTATTCTTTCTTTCTAAGATTCCTTTTCTATTTTACACTTTGCTCCGTATAATACCTTCTTAGTTTTTCTTTCCTCTTAAAAAAAGCCACTTACTTGAAGTGGATTCACAGGAGAAGGCAATCATAATAATATTTTAACGTTCGTTATTTAAGCTGAGAATAGCAAACTAAATGAAAAATTGAAAAAAAAAAAAGACAAAAATTCTTTCTATTTTATTTCAATACACAGATTTTCTCAGTGGATTTAACGAAAAGAAAATATTAAAAATAAAAGAAATTTAGAATTATGAAGACAGCATTATGGGCGAAAGTTTTAGTTCATTTATCTTCTTTGATGTGGGGAAACCATGAATATTAAATGCACGCGCCAACGCAATGCTCGCATAATAAAGGCAAACAGACAGAGAGATAAGAATGAAAGTAAAAAAAAAAAGAAAAAAAAAGAAAAAAATTAAAATAAATCTAAAAAAGAGAGGTAATTGAATGCCAAAAGAAAAAGTGAAAACCTCAAGTAATGATTACTTGATAGATAGAACGAATAGTTGTTGGCAGCGGAGGCAAAGTTTTTTTTGTTCAGTTTGGCACGCATTTAAATATAAATAAGTGTGGAAATGATTTGTAATCATTTAGTTAGGCAAAGAAGCTTACTTTGTTAACAACTTATGGCTAGAAATTTGGTGGTTTACTAAAATGCAAGGACGAGGTAATGATTTATATATATATATATATATATATATATATATATATATATATATATTTTTTTTTTTTTTTTTTTTTGATAACACATCACAAGTTCATACTGGTCTGGGGCCGATTGAAGGTATTGTAGGCTTACGCTTTCGAAAGATCAAATGTCCGCATTATCGGGCTTTTAAGAATGGGATTATATAGCTATTCGCGTTGCTTATGAACTTTTCTGACAACTGCTACTACAGAGACAATGGATTTAGTTTTTTTAAAATCTGATTTTGTTATACCACTCTGCTTCTCCTTCTCTCGACGCATTTTAAAGTGCCGGCTCTCTCTGAATGAGATAACATCTGAGAAACGTAAAGCAGACGAATGAACATTTTCGCTGCTGGTGTGCGGATGACACAGGGCGTTGAAAGATCTGGTTGCTCATATGAAATAATGGAAGGGCAAGTAAAAACATTGCATACCCTACACCATCATCCAATTATTTATGTAACGTCTTTTTGGGGTAAGGCGTTATATCGCAAAAATGATTCGACGGGGGGCACATACCTCATCGGTATAATAAATAAATAAATACCTCAGTCATCCCATTCACTTGACTTGGCCTGTTGCGACTTTTTCCTGTTTCTGTTATACGGATGCGGCGATGTCTTCGTTTCAGCATTTGCTCCCTATACTCGATAAACAGCAGCTTGAAACAAAATCCAGCTCTATTCTCTTAAATAATTTAGGCGCAAAAGCTTACAACCCCCTGAACACATGGAGAGAAACACACATGACAGTAATGCGATGCATAGATGGACGCTTATGTTTCCAACAGCAAAAGTACATTTCAACGATATTACAATGCAGTGCGATGGAAATAGGTCCAGTAGATTGAGGATCGGTTATATTATTTGGGGATAATTGATTACAGGAGTCTCAAAAACATCTAAAGCTGTCTGCAAATGTTAATCAAATATATGTACGTAAATCTGTCAACTTATCGAAAGGTAGAATACCTTAGAAGGCTTCTTGCTTGAGCAAATTCCACTATATGTACGCCTATGTATTTCGTTTTGTACAAATATCGCCCAATTAGCTAAGGTCTAGAAAGTTGTTTCAACTATAGTGCTGACCTACTACTCGGTAACCTGCAACTGTCACAACGCATAGAGTTTCGTGAACACAAGGCCGAACTGAAAAAAAGAGGACAAACTAAGGGTAATCAGTTATACAGATTATGACTTCTTTTTATAAAGGCTCGCAGTTTGCTTACAGTCGAACTCTGCCTTCAGAATTGGGATTAAAAATACAATACTCTGCTCCACATCTATTGCTATAAACTTAAAGAATTGCATCTAATGAGTTAGCTGACAACTTCACACATGATATTTTAAAAAAGGTATATATATACATATACATATATTTGCACCTTTTATTTTGCCCACGTAATTTGTACTGACACTTAAATAAAATTACGTTCTCTTTCAAAAAATTTTTCATCCTAAGCCCAAATTGAAGCAATTGTAAGAAGACATTTAAATATTTTTTATTGTAGTTTTGCTTCACATCGAATTTTATAAAATAGTTGTAGTTATAATTAAACCGCGACGAGAGTAAAAGTGCGTTATTGGCATATTGGCATGGAAAAATTAATGGAGCATTTTGGTAATAAATACAAATGATTTATTCTGGACTGAATGTAGGCTTCTATGCTATCGCCAGGTCATTCAACAATTACCGTCAATAATCCCTTAATTTAGGAGATTTTGGGATAACATAATACCTAATGTTTCTATCGTGAGCGAACTTATGCTTTGATCATGTTTTTGCCCAAAATTTTCCTTTCCCTCAAACGAGCCATTGCCATTGATGGTTTGCGAAATTTTATTTTACTAATTTGAGTGTTTACTCAAAGGAACTGGAACAAGGCGTTAATCAAATTTAATAAATTATTTAATAAATGAATTTCTTGTGGGAAAATACCGCGTCTGCGAAACAAAAACCTCCTGATATCTTCTTCCAATCCCATTCAATCTCCATAGTCGGCAATGTTTCCATTTCTCACTATAACTACTAGTATTTGGGCATTGCTGTACTTGTGCGAGTAATTGACTGAAAAGAAGTTTAGACAAACAGTAATTAATAAATAATGTTTCAACGAATTTATCGAGAGTCTCTCGCGCTCCCCGCAAAACTTGCTTTAAAGATATTGTTAAAAATTGGTAGGAAAATCATTGCAGTTCTTTTGGCCCAAGGAAGAACGCTGTTGAAAATGGTTCGATTCGGAATACTTTTTAGACCACTTCACCTATAATGGCCTTATTTTGAAAATTTATTATATGAATAACTGTATGGTGGTGTAGGGTGTTTAATGTTGGGCCGTGGCCTACTATAGAATTTTTACTTGTTAATATTTTAATGTACGCCTAACAGTTCCGTCGAATCTTATTCTTCTACTACGTACCCAAGCTAGGTCATTGTGCCTTAATTATCTCAAATGATTTGTAGCTCCCTAAGAGCATTCAAACTCAATCCCCAAGTTTTTAAACTGAATGACTGCAGTTCTCTAGATCGAATAGAACCCCTTTCAATATTGGAATGCGTTACCACTGAAATCCTTCGATAATCCTTTAAACTCGTAAAGTCTATGTAAAGTAGTTGCTGTTAGGAGTTGATGACTACGGACTTTATGGAGCAAGATTATTACATTAGCAGGTATGTAGCTGACATACTTATGTGGGTATAGTTTCTTTTTGCTTATGACCTGTCGATATGTAACCAGGTAGGAGGCATATGGTTTTATAGTTATTTCATAATTGAATAAATGAATGAAAAATGAATGATTGAATGAAATTTTCAAAAACATACTTTTATTTAGGCGATCGTAGCCTCTTAACCATTATTGAGACGTCGGTGACCGTCCGAAATGGGTTTTTGTAAGATTATGCAATACTTCGGTCTGCATGAACTAAAGTTACTACTTTCACAAGGTGAAAGGAGGAAAATTCATTTAAGCCGAACTACGATGATTTTCTTCACTATTTGAGTAAATATTTAGTACATATTCAGTTATCGTCTTGGCGAGTAGGCGCGGCACGTCACATAAAGGACAGCGCACAAGACCACAGCAAAATCAACTATATTTCAGTATCAAAAGGTGAACTATTTACTATAATGACTTTGCGCCAACTGCGTTTTTTTTTCTTCTTTTTTTTTACTGAATTTTAATTGTCATTTTCCTCTCATAAGAAAAGTTCGAAAAGGAATTAAGAGAGAGAAAATTGCAGTTAAAAAGAACCAAGTTGGCTTTTGTTTACTTTAGCCATTTGTCTTAGCAGTTACACCATCATCGATGCTCATTTAGCCAATTGGCCTATAAATTGAAGTTGGCGTATTTTACGCAACACCAATCTTTGCTGCAAAACCACCGGATGTCACAAATTTGCTTATTCATTCACATTGACTCTCTTTCTTTACCTCATACCTTTTAGCTATCGTACTGCATACTGCATGCTCCTTCCAAAATCGTTTCTCCACAGCTAGCGGCAGATTTTTCGTTTGTCATTAGATTCTTTACGCTAACAAATTTACACAATAATATATTTACACTTACACCTTTCCATCTACATTTTGCGCATATACGTGTGTGGAAGGCATACCACAGCGATAAATTTATGCTCGTCATTAAATCGTATTTGTATTCACACGAATGCTCTCACATTTAACTTTCGCAGCCATAATAAAATTGTTACGGTTGCTAGACAGAGCGTAAAAAAAAAAAAAAAAAAAAAAAAAAGAAAAGAACCATCCGAAGAGACATAGAAGAGATGAGGAACGCGACTGTGAAATCCGATTAATGGATTTTCAACGGAAATATAAAGTAAAAAAAGATAGAAGCAGAGATTCCGCGAGAAGAAATGTGCCTCCATCTAGGATGATTAAATTTATTTCAATCTTTTACCGGTTAAACTGAAGCATTTAACACAAGAGTTATGTGTAACAATATGCGCGCATATAAAAACATTGTTAGCTAAGGGAAAAGTCAATTCAATTGACAGCTAAATGGTCTGTTAAATATTAATTGGAATCGCAGTACAAATGAATTTGATTTAATTGTACATTTGAAGTGTATTTAAAGCGGATTCGTTACTATGGAGCAACCCTCGCATATTTTAAATTCATATCAAGTCAAATAAATTGACTTCTTTGAAGTTTCAAAAGACGTTCGCTAAACCAAAAAATTATGTAATTAAAATTTGAAGAGGCGCGATGACGACTTTCTTTTTTGCTTTCTAAGCTTTCAAGACCTTACGCGTTTATTTATTTATTTATTTTATTACACTTATACTAGAAACTCAACTAAACAAATAGCACTCGAGTTCAATAGGCTCTTAATGCAAAACTAATATTAATTAACAATAAAATTGAGTATAAGCATAATAAAACAAATAAGAAGAAAAAAAAGAAAAAGAAAAAAGAAAAAAAAGCATGTACACTATCAGCGTAGGAGCACACTTACAACCGGTACAGGACCAAATTGCAAATGAGCCCCTAAGCCATCGCAAACATGCATAAGCCTGGCAACCGATAATAAATTGATAATAATTCACTTTCGAAACGTAACGACTTTTTAAGTATAAAAGCTAGTTTAAATACGACATAGGTAAATTACGCGCATTAAGCAATATTGTTTTAATGGACTTTAAAGAGTCCGATAATGAGAATCAGTGATAGACATCATTTAGGTTCTTGCAAGCAACTCTGAGCGGGTTAAA
>NW_023998414.1:20114574-20137111 GCF_014805625.2 Glossina fuscipes | reverse complement strand
AAAGCTAGTTTAAATACGACATAGGTAAATCGCGCGTATTATGCAATGTTGCTTTAATGGACTTTAAAGAGTCCGATAACGAGAATAAGTGGTAGACGTCATTTAGGTTCTTGCAAACGACTCTGAGCGGATTGAACAGCTCATAATTAAATTTACACTGATTAAGCTTAACCAAGATAAAGTGCCTAGAGAATCGGTTAGGGACATTAAAGCTTATTTCACCAAGTAATGAAGGCGAGTCAATAGCACCATTTATTACTTTAATTAGAAAGGAAACGCCAAGAACAAATCTACGTATCTCAAGAGACGGTAGGGACAGCAGAAGCAACCTATTTTCATACGGAGGAAGAGAGGAAATCGGATCCCAACCTAAATTTCTAAGGGCAAACAGCAAGAATTGCTTTTGAACAGATTCAATTGAATCTACGTAGCACCTATATGAAGGAGACCACACAACTGAGGCATACTCGAGTATGGGTCTAACCAAACACATGTACAGCCTTTTCGTAATGTGGGGATCATCAAGCTCTTTGGACCACCTTTTTATAAAACCAAGCGCGGACCTAGCTTTGCTAATCGAGAGCTCAATATGCAAGTTAAAACGTAACCTATGGTCAAATAGGACGCCTAAATCCGTAATCGAATCGACGTCCTCCAACTTATGCGAATCTATGAAATACTGAGTAATGAATGACTTTCTTCTTGAGAATGAAAGCTTCTTACATTTACTCAGATTTAGTTTCAGGAGATTCAAAGAGCACCATGCAACAAAATTATCCAAATCACCTTGAAGCTGATGTGATTGCGATTCAACAGAGAAGGAAGAAAACAGTTTCACATCATCAGCATACATTAAGATCTGGCTGGAATTAACCACCGATGGGAGATCGTTAATGTATAAACTAAATAAAATGGGACCTAAGTGACTTCCTTGAGGTACGCCAGACGTAACGGGGAATTCATCCGAGCTAATGGAGTTAAACAAAACTCTGAAGGATCTATTGTGCAGATAAGAGCTTATCCATTTCACTAAGTAGGGTGGGAAACCAGATGATTGGAGTTTAAAGATAAGTAGTCTATGGTTAACCATATCAAATGCTTTGCCTAAATCAGTGTAAATAACATCTGTGCGAGAGCCACTAGAAAAAGCCTTGAAAACATGACAGGTAAACTCTAACAAGTTGGTGACTGTAGATCGCCCTTTCCGAAAGCCGTGCTGGTGCGGAGAAATACACGAATTAATGGCAAAGGCCAAATGCTGAGTCACAATACGCTCGAACTACTTGGGCAAGACACTCAACTTGGCTATGCCTCTGTAGTTCTCAACAAATTGTCTACTTCCACTCTTGTGGGTAGGAATAAGGAAACTACTCTTCCAACATGAAGGGAAAACACCTGAATACAAGGACATGTTAAAAATCTTTGAGATCACACCACACAACTCGACAGCGCAAGATTTAAGTACACCTGATGGAATTCCATCAGGTTCAGGCGAACAACTGTACTGTTTAGTACCTAAAATAGGTTCTATAATGACTCTATATTTATTTATTTATTTATTTATTTATTTATTTATTTATTTATTTATTCCACTTATACAAGAAACTCAACTAAAACAAAATGGCAGTCGAGTTCAATTGACTCTTAAGTAAATCTTAAAATTATTTAATAATAAAACTTAGTATAAGTACAATAAAACAAATAAGGAGGAAAAAAAAAAAGAAAGAAAAAAAAAAAAAAGCATGTACACAATTAGCATAGAGCCACGCCCACAACCGATACAGGACCAAATTGCAAGCGAACCCCTAAGCCATCGCAAACATGCATAAGCTTGGCAACCGATAATTGTTAACAACAAATTAATTTTCGACTCATAATGACAAAATCTAAGGTTAAATCAGTTTAAGTACGACATAGGTAAATCGCGCTTGTTGAGCAATATTGCTTTAATAGACTTTAAAGAGTCCGTTAATGAGAATAGATGATAGACATCATTTAGGTATATATATATATATATATTTTTTTTTTTTTTTTCGTCTTCTTCGTCTTCTGTGATTCAGCAAAGCATCAATAGATGACTTGTTGTATTAAGTATTTTTTCTCTGTTTACGACTTTCCCGAAAGTCGTCATGGATAAGTCTAAGACGGATAGTTGCTAAAGTGTGCGCTAAGATTAAATAGAAAAATAGTAATATATCTGGTAGTCCGACAACAGATTCATACAACAGCTGAACAAGCAGGGTTAACAAGGTTAAAGGTATACATAGTTATACAGAGCAAGTGCATGATTATTTTGTAGAAAACTTTCAAACGCATCGCTTGTGTTATAGCAGGGAGTGAGAAGTAATTAAATTAAAACGCAACATCATACTGAGCATATAAGACATATTTTACTTTTTTATTCCATAAAGGGAAACGAACTGCCCAAGCACATAAAGAAATATGTGCTGTGTATGGTACAAATGCTGTAGCAGATCGCACTTGTCCAAATTGGTTTTGTTGGTCTAGGAATTTTTGAGTGAAAGCTTTACTGTGTTCTGGTAGGCCCAAAAACCATTGACGACCACCAACTAGAGGTTATGATGTAAGCTCTGCAACTAAGCTCTGTAAACAATTGCAATGGATCGCATAAAAAAACTGGGGTGTTGACGGTGAAAAGCCGTATATTTGGATACAATATGATTTAAAGTAAATTCATTTAACATAACGCATTAACATTTTCGATATGCTGTTGCAACGAAACGAAAACGAAGAAGAGAATTGTATTCTATACAAAATGATGAGCATTGGATTCTATACAGTAGATCATGGTCAAAACACGGTGAGCCATCTCACAAACAACAACAGCAAAACCGAATCCACGAAAAGAAGATTTTGCTTTCAATATGATGAGATTATAGAGGAATTGCGTATTATGAGCTTCTGTCGCGTAAAAAGCAATCAATGGTGGAGTAGAATGGGAATAACTAATCGAATTAAATGAAGGCAGAAAAGTTCAGGATTCTTCAACCGTAAGTAAATATTGTTTTTCATCGTGAAAAAAAGCAAGACCTCATACTTTTCGCCTCACCCGCCAAAAATTATTAAAATTATTGGGGGGGGATCTATTACCCCATCTACCATATAGTTCTGATAATGTGCCATCAAATTACCATCCCGTTCATTGTCTGCAAAATTTATTGTCTTGCAAAACTTTCACTTTAGACGACAGTGCGAATTCATATATAGAAAATTTATTTGCTGTAGACGAAAACGCCTGAAAAGCGGCAACTTATTATTGAACTAAATGGCAAATATGTAACTTAATAAAGTTTAATCCTTACATAAAACGAAGATTATTTTATTTCATAATGAAAAACCGCAAGAAATATCCGGACAACCTACTATTTACACACATTTGAACAAAATTCAGATGCTGGACTTTCTGTTTGTGGTGAGAAACTAGGAAATTAAGAGGCGAAAAATTTTGGAAAGACAAATGGAAACGATTTTTACTTACGTACGCTGTGCTGTCACTATTAATTACTTTACTTTGCTACTATTATTTGTCCATTAATTTTTACTTTATTTCTTGAAACGAATATAATGCTACTGCTAGAAGCTTTGCAGCTAAAAGCCTTAATCATCTTAAGATTAATAGCAAACCCAGTACTGATACATGTTGAAGGTACATGTATTGTCACGAAACGTCTGACAGTGTAAACGTTTTCCTTCAATCAGAGCAAGCCTGATATGTCATTTCATTTTTATGGATTTTTCTTTCATTTTCTTGGATTAGAGTCGTTTTGTAAATTAATAAAAAACAACTTTAAATTTTCTTTTAAAATAAAATCACTTTCAGCAAAAAGTGCATTTGTCTTTTCGAAATTCACGCAACACTCTCTGGAACTCTCTCAACTCTCATTGGCAATGCATGTGGCCTGACAACTTCGTAGTGAGAGGCCACCCCTTCCTCTTGGACGCTTTATTTTTATTAAGGAAATAGTTGCTGACACTAGATAGCGGAGTAGCTATCTAGTGTCAGCTATTGAAGTAGCCCACGATGCGCTCTAATTTCATCAGATATAAATCGTCTCCTTTCGCAGGTTAGTGTTGTGTGTAGCCCCATTTCTGATCGCCTTTTATTACTCTCGCCAAAAATGGCTTGATTTCGTTCCATTGCCATAACGTTATTGTTTTGGTCAAAGTGATACAAGAAAATGAAGCGTTTTTTTTTCGAATTTATTTTCGGCTCAACTTCCAAATATCACAATGTGCTAATCATCGATGGGCTGCCGCTTGCCCAAACGATGATATGTATGGCATGATGGGCGTAGTGTTACCAAAGGTACCTCCTCTAACTCTAAAGTCATTTATTAGGAACTATGCCACAAAGTTTTTCCTGTACTTAATATTATGCATAGATAGGCGTTCTGAATGTCCAATTTGGTTTGGTTTGGTTTGGTTGATTGGATGGATGAGTGATGTGTGCATATGTTTTGAATATGTATGAAAGGGATAATTACGTTGGTGACGATGACAAAGAAAAGCAATGCTTTAACATATTATTAGTCATTTTAAGTTGACATCAAGTACAGTTTTAGATGTGCGCTCTTTAGTTTCAACTGCTTTGCGGTGAATGAGACTGGCGCAAAAAATGCAAAGGAGCAAAATGGAAGAGAAACCATCTACAAACAATATTAACAAACTTCTCATAACTTTTTCTGACCCAACTTTAACTAATGTCAAAACAATAAAAGCAACATTACTGGCACTGGCATTTAAGCCGACAAAAAAGGCAATTTCTGGTATCACGTGAAAATTACGAGGCCGGACAAAACGTGGCACGATTTCATGTTAAATATTAAGAAGGCGGCATACCCAAAATGCCATTAATCTTATTTAATTTCAAATTATGTGCTTTCAAAATTGAATGACAAAAACTCTCCTCAAAACTGTATACAATAAATTTTTTGAAATATTAGCAAAGCTATCCCGTTTGCCCTTTCGATTTGTAGTTACGCAGTGCAATAATTATCACTTGAACTTTATGCTTAGTATGATATAATTAAAATTTAGAAAAAAAAAAAAAGAATTATGAAGAAGTTTTCTCTCTTTTGCAAAATAAATAAACGAAAGTTTGGAAAATAAACGCCTTTCTCTGGACGGAATCCCAAAGTGATAAACTTGATTAATTTTGTTCGTATGCTTGAACAATTTGTACAACTGCCATAATATTTCAACAATCACCGACGGAACGTTTACGTTTAAGTGAAGAAGATACTTTTACATAAAGTTTTTTAAAGACTAATATAGCAAAAATCCACCTACCACTGCTGCTATTAACGCAGAGGTTAACACTTAAACATACACAACAACTGCGGCATACATGCAAAGTTACACATACTACTACGATATTTATTGTGTGGTTGATACACGGGTTGGCCTATGTGATGATAACAATGACGAGGATGATAGTGATTGTGATTGTGATTGTGATGGCGATGGCGATGGCGATGGCGATGGCAATGGTGATAGTTAGATGTTAAAGTAAAGAGGTTAGGGCAGAGCGCTGAAATGATTTATGAACGCTTCTGCTGTGTTAAATGGCCACTTGTGTTGATAACAATGTACGTTGCATGAGATACAACAACAACAGCAGCGCGAGCAGTAACAACGACAAAAACAGTAACAAGACAAACTACTAAAACCATAAAACATTGACGTTATGTGACATCTTTGAAATTGTTTGCATTCAATTGAAAGGACTGTTGGTATACGTGCCTATGCGTGTGTGCGATTGCCCGCCTGCTTGCCCGCCTGCCTGCCTGCCTGCCTGAGTCTGTAAATGCGTTCACTTTGTGACAGACACGCTCTTACGCTCACGCTTGTATGTAAGTGAGTTAAGAAATTCATGCGACAATTATTAGTGTAGAATCTTCTTGTAACACATAAAATTTTCGTTTTCTTGATGATGCGTTTGCACGTCGAATAATTTAGTATTTACAGCACTCATGGGTGTTGGCGTGTGTACGATTATAATAAATTTGCTATTTCGAGTTTGAGTTGAGATAATATTTTGCTCGCTTCAGTACTTTTCAATATTTTAAATTTATGACGCTTCATTTACCTCTACGCTTCATCGGGATTGATACTTTGTACCCGTATGTTAATTAATTTATACTGAAAATGTCTACAAGCGTTGTTGTTGTTGTTGTTGTTGTTGCAGTATAAAGACTTATAGACGTAAAAGCAGCCGTTAAAGTCTTTTTCTCTCTTGTCGTTGTCATTTTTTCTTGATATATTTATCCATGCACATACTCATACATAGAATATATAAGCAACATGCACACTATGACAAGGCCCAATTCGCCTATAATATGATACAAAACGTTTGCATCAACGGCAAAGTTGTGAATGAAAAACATTTTATTCATAACCAAGTAACCAAGAACGACAAGAGCAGTAATAACAACACGTTACACGACAAAATAAGGGAATATGGTGGTTATGTATTATAGCTGAGGGAGCCTTAAATAACAGAAAAAAAAAAAAATTTATATATATATATATAACCAGCTAACAATTAGTCAACGTATCTTAAATTAGCGTCAGAGGAGATTCGAGGTCATAACCTCTCAATTGCTTTATAACATCTGCAACTCTTAACATATTGTTATTTTTTGAGTAGAAACCACTTTTTATCGCTATCATCATAATCATCACCATTATCACTAAGCCCATATTATCATCATTATCATCATCATTATCATCATTAGCTTCATAATGGTATATGCCCCTTATTTACTGTACAATCATCGACAACATCACCGTTAGCACCGTTGTCAACGCTTAACAAAATAGCGACAAACAATAACAATGACAATATGGGTGACATTAAGTGAAAAAAATGAATGCCAGAATATTTAAATTAATGAATTTATTTATGAATTTGCGATTTGTTTCAATAACTGCCAGATTCTACGTCAAGCCAAAGTGAGTGAATGATAAATGACGAGACCCTATCAAAATGGTGTATAACGTGTACATAAACATTCACATATGCTTATACGTCTATATAAAATTTAATGGTCGGGAGTTGGCTTTTACAACAGCCACTTACGTAGACATGAATTTACGTAAGTGCTACCTGGGGAGCGTTCGAAATACGCTGAAATTTATGTAAAAGGGAGCAACTGAGATATATCGAGATAGGTAAATAAGTAAACGAGATAGATAGATAGATAAATAGATTGATAGATAGATAGATAGAGAGAGAGAGAGAGAGAGAGAGAAAAATGTATAAAGAAAATATGAATGAGACGGAAATAGGCGGATAGATTAAGGTAAGGATGATTCTGATATACGCAGTCATTTGTCGTTATCGTGGAAACTTATTTATTCTGCGATCAAAGATTCCGTTTAATGCTAGCCCGGCTGATGACAATCATATACAAGGGCACGATATGCTTATGTAAGTAAGTTAAGCAAATACTATACTATACGATATTTATTAGTATTTTGAAGGGCGGGTTAAACAATGGGTTGTATAAATTATAAAAATATATATACGGATCACTTTCATCCGTATCCGGATCCTTGTAACAAATATGAGTCTGGCAAATATTTTTTTTTCGAGCAGCTATTGATTGATCTGAAGGAAAAAAGTTTTTCACTATTTTCCGCCAATTTTCGTTTTGATGAAGAAACCAAAAGGAACCTGGACGTTTACTTGCTGCGTAATTTTATTGCGGTTAACTTGATAAAACTCATATCTTTTATTTATTTATTTATTTTTTTTAAATAATTAAATTGACAACTCAATCGAGCAGAATATCTATTAGTACAAATTTTGTCATATGTGTGATTATTTAATCGTATCATGTGTCTCCCTTACTTCTATGTGAATGGCTTCATTTTTGTCATAAGGGTCTTCATTTGCAAACGTTTAATTGGTTTGTCAATCGCTTGACTTTGTATGGAATCAATAGTAAAGCAATATTGCAGTGATCTTGTGTAATTATTAAAAAAAAAAAAGAAGAAGATAATAAAGGAGAAAGTATTATTATATTAGAGGGAGACGTAGTTTTTTTTTTGTTCACCTCTACTTGACACTGACTTGTGCAGCGTGACGTGCGTCCAAGCAAGATAGGATGATACAGAAGAAGAAGAAGAATAAGAATAATTAAAAGTGTTTTCATGTAAGTAGAAGCGAAAATCCTTTACAAGAAATTTAACTGAAACGAGAGAAAAACTTATTTAATATATGTGACTGTGTATTTTCCGAAACATTGAAGCATTATGCACATAAGCGAAATAAGAATAATAATAAATATACCATATATATAATGCTTTAACAATTATAGGGCTTCTCTTCATTTGTTTTACAAAAATTGTGTATTAAATAATTTTACTCTATCTTGTTATTGTGTATAAACCTTGTTTAATATACAACAACAACAACAACAACAACAACAATGAAATCATTTTGTATTCCAAGCCCAGCAGTGATGTCAAGTGCAAAATAACAAAATAAAGGAAAACATTGTATTAAAAGACAATTTCATCTCGTAAATGAATGATAAATGAACTTAAACAGGCGTTTATGCACATCTGGAGCCTTCCTTCACCTTTACAATTTACAAAGAAGAAGTATTTCCAATTTATCCAGAATTTTCATGGCGTTAAATCAAGCAGCAGAAAACGTATATACTTATTATTTATATATATTTATTACATAAATTATATAAATAATTAGATATCTACATAACAATGTCTTAATAATATTTTCAATAATTGGCAGGACTACGCGGTAAGTGAAAAATCTTTTGTTCTGTAAAATCTGTAAAAGTAACTCAATTTATTAAAAAAATACATTTTCTTTTTTTTATATATAAACAATTTTCAGGTAATTGTTTTTTAAATAACTTGTCTCTTTATCTTCTTCTGTGTACATACATCTTAATAAAAATTTTAAGTCTTTCCTTAATTGTGTTTTCTTCTTATGATGTTAAAATATAAAAATGAACTAAGGGATATCTCTTGTATTGCTGAGACCGAGGTAGCTTTGAGGTCGTCTGACCAAACTTCGAGGGCTTACATAGTCATCATGGGCCGAGGGAGACCATAGGCAGGGCAAGGTAAAGAATGGCCAGGGGCTTATGCTATGCCCATTCGATAAGATAGGTTCATTCTTATCATGGTAAAGTACATGCAATTCTTTAAGGTTTAGTAACCGTCTGTGGAGTGCCCATGGGGCAACATGTAAGCCCCCATACCCGCCCCCAGCCCGAGCTGGCTAGCTCAGCTAAGGCACGTACGAAAATCTCTACAGTCTCCGTACCCCTTTTAGCGGCAAACAAAATTTCGATCTTTTTTTTTTTTTTTTTTTGTTAGACAGGCACGGGAGGACTAACAGACTCTGCATCGCAAACTCTTCTAATTTAGAAAATTCGATATCCCAAGTCGCGCCTATTACCAGCTTCCCAAAAATAACTTGAACAAAGTTGTTGTAATGGATATTGAGATCCTTGCCGATGTCGTGCTTACGAACAAGCTACACTTGCATCCCAATTCTCAGAGTGTTATCCACACTCTTTTTGGCGGATTCCTCTTTCTGAAAAGAACCTTGAATAGGGACATTTTCAAAGCAAAGTAACGCTTTATGTGATACATTGAATAACGAATTTTGCCAATTAACAAATTTTTCGCGGTCCTATGCGACATTTGAGTCAAGATACCGAATATTTCATTTTCTGTTAGGTGAAATGCTATGTGAAATGTTATGTGATATGCATAAAAAACGATTGACGATATGAAAATTTTAGAAAGGAATTGAAAAAATTTTTGCTTCCATATTGAAAACATGTTGTGTGTTGCTCCTTCTCCTCATCATCAGTGACCATTTTTGGTGCGATTTTTGTAAATTTACGATTATTGAAATAATGGCGGAAAAATAATAAACAGTGCGCCACAACGGATATTAAATAAAAAGTGAAGATACGTTTTAAAGAAGATTTCAAGCATAAAAAAAAAAACGACATAAATGATCCTTTTAGTAATATTTGTTTTTGTATATTTGTATGATGGGGATTAAGTGTTAACTAACACCTGGTGACTAAATGTGAGTAAGTAGCTCAATGTTTGTTTGGTTGAGTAACATTTTGAATGACAGTTAAAACGCTTTCATTTTTACTTAAACGTTCATGTCGAGCAAAAAAATATTTATTGTAGTTAAGCCAGAAAATGGACATAAGAACAAGCTGTCGTTTTTCTTTTTATTTAAGCACATTTCAGCTGTCGATGATTTGTATGCGAAAAGAACGGGATTTTTACAAAATCAACAAATATTTTCGCTGCTCACACTGCTGCTTGCTGTCAATGATAGTTGCTTATATATTTGACCTATTTGCAAAATATATATAATCGCTACCTTAGCATAATGATATACTAATTTTGTTATACCATTGATAACAAGCCGGAGTATTTAGAATGAAAAATTGCTTGATTTGTAAATAGCTCCTACAATAGGGAACAACAACGATGATGGTTTTTACAGCAATTGCTTATCAATCGATCTATCGATCGATCGATCGATCGATCGCGTTTACGTAATTCCGGACAATTTTACAACGAAGCGAGAAATGCATCGCTATAAAATTATATGTCAAAACGAATTGAATTTTCAATTCAGCTAACGTTGCGGTGCTCTTCTAAATTTCAATAAAGGCAAAGTGCCGTCAATTGTCAAATGATGTAAAATGTTAGATACCGGACCATCTTTAATAAAAAACAAATGCAATCATCTAAAGTCAAATGCCAATCGTCGTTGTTATAGATATTGATGTATTTTGCGTTGATGCATCGCTCGCGAATTGTAGAGGTTGGGTGTCAATGAGTCGTTCTCGAACGCATGCAAGCTGCTTACCTGAATTCGCAATGGTTTACCTTGTGCAAAAATATTTTTCCAATTTAGTTTATGGAAATTTATAATAAGATAACAGTAGAGAATAATAAAGAAAAAAAGTTGTTGCATACAAGAATTGCACAATTTTTAATAAAGCCCACATGGGGAACTGTTGTTGATTACAAATCGATGACGATGATGATGATGCTTAGATGGCGAAAGCAATTGATATGAAAGCAGTCTGTTGCATAAATCAAAATAAGTTTACAATTAATTTTGAAATGATTGCATGGCAAAAAGCTGCATACCTATATACGAGGTGTGTTCAAAAAAAAAAAGAAGTTGACTTTTCAAATTTCTTCTTCTTCTTGTTCGTCTATTCTATTATTCATTGTGTCAATAACAGGTGAACGCAAATTTCTTTGTCTGGACCTTTAAAAAAAAGTTCACAAATAATTTGTGTTGTTGATCAACATTGCATGCTAGTGTAGCGTCCGCCCGTATATATTTTTTTTTTTAATTATTCTTGCTTTTAATGAATTTTATTGTTATTTTAAGAAGACCTTTTTTTTTTTTCATTTACTCACTGCAGAATATCGCGAGTTTACTTTGAGCAAAGAAAATGCTTATAAATGGTGTAATATCTTCGCAGAAGGCCGAAAAGATGTTAATGACGATACCCACCTTAGACGCCCCAGCACGTCAACCATCGCTGAAAGCTTTGGAGCAGTGAAAAAAATTGTTACGCAGATTTGCCGAATTGCTATTAGAGAAGTTTTTGGGGATGTTCTTGAAGTTATGCGCCGTTAACGTGGGACAATTCGTAGAGCATCCAGTCATATATATTGCCCTATGATAATGCGCCAGTTCATATATCATTTCTTGTTTGTAATTTTGTGTCCAAAAACAAGTCCTAAGTCACCGTCTTCACCGGACTTGGCCCCCCCCATAACTGTTTCCGGTTTTCGAAATTGAAAAAAACCAATGTAAAGGCGGACCTTTGCCACGATTAAGGAGTTAAAGACTGCATTACTGGAAGTGCAGAAAGCTTCGAGGATTGGAAAAAGTGTGCTGGGGCAAGTGTGTTATATCTAAGGGGATTACTTTGCAGGCGATATAATAGATATTGACAATAAATTATATATGTTTCGAGAAATGTAAAAAGTCACTTATTTTTTGAACCCACCTCGTATATTGTGAATCGTATATGTATCGTATATATGATATATATATATATATATATATATATATATATACATATATCATATTTCATGGGTAAGGTTACAGAGAAAGAGTAAAATGGTTTTGACAATTTTTCCGTTTTATTTTTGGATGGAAGAAAGGATTATAGAATAATAATTTTCGAATAAGTTGTTAAGCATATAATTAAATATTAAAAAATGGTAACATCGGAACTACTGAGTCATGTGTCGTAACTAATGTAAAATTGGATATGAAGTAAAGAAAAAAAGAAAGAAAAGGAAAATAGCTAGTGAATTATCTAAAATTTTAAAATATTGATTTTAGAAAATAATTTTTTTTTTGTTATATAACATCGAAAAAGTGCGAAATTCCTTAGTGGATACCGTAATTGACATAAAAAATTTCATGGCAAATTTCTAATATTTGCACAGAGTCCTCCGTTCAGATTATGCGTTCATAACATGAACATAAATATTATGCAAAGACGTCTGTTAGAGTTTTAGAGTAATTAGGCAACAACAGATAAAACATGAGAGTGTAATTTCCCAATAGTGATAAATTTGAAGCAGATGGCATTTTCGGAGTCCTCGGGGAAAAACCTGTGAAATTCCAAAGTAAAAAAATTTTGATGGGTAACGTATTTTTTTGTACGTTCAACGCATTTATTAAGGCAATCTAAAAAATTATTTTTGGAACATGTTCAGTGAGTGACCTTGCTGATTTACTTGTTGGATGTGTACCGGACAAATATAAAAAACGTTTCATAAAAGGACATGACGTTATTGAGTTTAGAGATATTCTTTTTAATGATCGATATAATTTTGCTGTAAAGAACATATATCCTCCTGACTTGAGATGTGAGAAAATCAACTGTAAGCCTCGAAAACACGAAACTTTGTTCAGTGTGCGTCATGAAAGCCTAAATTTTTTTCCACAAGAAGTTTCACTTGCATGTAGTGTTCTCGCAATTCTGCTACCTGGAGGTAATTTTAATTATGCCATCATGTTAGCGCTTTTATTATTTTGCGTACCTCTTATGGGATATAAGAGTATTACGGTCAATATTTTTCGTCAGTTAGTAGCGAAGTGCAGAGAGGATAAAGTGCATTTAAGACATTGTGTTTAGTATGAGTTCCAGAAAGTAGGTAACTCATGGATTGCTTGTAAAAACGTATAAGACGCGTGAGGAAGTACAATTGTAAACGGTCGGACTTGTTAAATTTCGTTTTGGAGATGTCAGTCTCAAGGAAGTTCGCTAATCTGGATGATAATGACGACTCGCGATCCATCCTGGCTAATCAGTTTGCAATAGGAACAAGCGAAGGAACATATCGAACATCGTCCAATGTAAATGTTTTATTTGAAATACAACAGAACTTTCCCGCCAACTTGATAGTGAGCCCTTTTTCATAGTTCTCATCGCTCATACCCATATCAACTAACGTAGCATTACGCTATTACAATACATGTACCCGAAAAGCGAACAGAATAATGGCACTGTTTACTTGCAGTTCTTTCGTGTCGAAGATGTAACTTAACATTTGTCTTCATTTGCCTCTCGTATGACTTACGTCATCGCTTTTTCATGCTGAATGGAAATGTAGAAAGAAGAAGATGATTTATGTTTACCTTTGTTTGCGGCTGTCAAAATCCAAAAAGTAAATAGTTGGGCCTTCTCTCAGATGAAATAACAATAACCAAGGGCATGAAGTGCAAGCGCAACTATACAACAACTATAATTTATAAAATGACTACTAAAGTAGTAGCCACAGCTATTATAAAAACTTATAAAGATCGCCAACCAAAGTAAACTATATGTCGAACACGTGATGTGTTTTTTTTGTTGCACGGCATTTGAATGAGTTTAGGCAAGATGGTGTAAGAAACGCTCCCGCATGAACTTGTGTCTTCCTAACAAAAACGGAAAGTTTGGCAAAAGTTTGACAAAAGTAATCCATAGTTCCTTTCCTTGCTCTAGTTCATCAGGAAAACAAAATAAAAACTTGATAGAAATTTACTGGTAACAGTAGTAAAAATGATATACATATCATGAAGAGCTTAAGAAAGTAAAGTCCAAGATATCATATGTCAGCAGGGTTTCTTTTATAAATATATTTTATTAATTATTTTTAAAATTTTATTTCTTCTTTATATCCATCTATACAAATTTGCAAATTTCTATCCTTCCCTTACGGCTGTAACTCGTCTGGACATGAAGTAATATGAATGTTTAGAAAAAATTTTTTAACGAAACGTTAGCTATTTTGATCTTCGAAAATTTGGCCAAAAATGAAGAGGGTATCTTTTTCTTCTTCTTGAGCGGTCACCAAGTCAATGACAGACGACCACCCTTTTAATAGAAAAAGTTCGGTGTGTACAGTTAAGCAGGAAGAGAAACTAAGTCGTCCACGCATCGCTGAATGTTTTTCGTAACATGAACGAAAATTCGAAAAACGAAAGCGAAAGTTGACTTTCTCATACGTGATTATGCCGCATGCATGATTGTAATTTTATTTTATTATTAACCAATAGTTTTTGATCGATGGAATTCATTTCTGCAAACAGACATATGGTGTTAGTATAATTTAAAGCGAACATGAATTTACAAGAGAAAATGTGAACAAGTGTTCAGTTATTCGTTCCATCAACGCAAAGGTGGTATTCTTAAATAGGAAAAAAAACAAAAAAAAAAACTGTGGAAAATTTTTTCTTGCATTTCAAGTATACTTTAAGAAAATTAAATTTAAATTTCGTTATGCTCTTATCAAACGAAATATGAGCATATATATATATTTTTAAATTTAAAATAATTTAAATTTCGTTATGCTCTTATCAAACGAAATATGAGCATATATATATATATATATGTATATATATATATATATATAATATTGCTTGTCTGTAATACATATACACATATGTTATAACATCTGTTGTTTTCAAGTATTATACTTGTGGTCGAAATTCTGTTAAACTTCAAGAGACTCATCTTATTGTTCAAGTTTGGTAATTGTATGTCTACGCTGACTGTATGCGTGTGTACGTGCGCTTGTGCGTGCGTTCGCATATGAGCATGTTACGGCAGCAATGGCTTCCTTTTATGACATTTTTGACTCAAATTAGATTTGAGTATCACTTGTCAAATTGAGAAATTCACAATAGTTTCATCATCATCTTGATAGTTTAGACAGACATGTTTAACTGAAATAAACAAAGACGTAAATAAGTATAAAAATGTTGATATGAGCATATATTACGTATATATCATATATTTATATAATATATACATATTTGGATTGCCTTAACGATTTCATATATATTTCCGGATTTTCTGAATATGTTGCTTTTTAACATTTTTAACATTATTAACCTATGATATTAGTATAGATATTTATGACAATTCTAAAAATTGTACGTAGCTTTCACAATTCTAGTAAGGTTAGGTAATTGGCATCTACTAATCAATATAGCATTCTAACGACCATTGGCTATGCTTCACTTACTTAGCACTGCCATCTGAGGTCTGCTTGCGATGCTCGAACGAGATTATTTCTGCAGAGCAATTTTCAATCATGTTTCGTACATGGCATTGTACTTAAGTTTTAGGAGTTCCTAGCTTTATCGCTCCCGTCCTTGTTATATTGCGCAAGGTACGCTAAGTTAAAATACTTAACTTACACTTTACGTTGTATGTTAGTTTAAAGTTATCAGTTATTTCTCGCATTACCTCGCAATGCATAGAAAAAAATTGCAAAGAATATGTAGAGATTTTATACTTGTCTCAAAAAATGTGCATATTGAATATGAATCTGAATATTTACTTATCCGTCGATAGATGTCTCTTGCAACCATAATATCAAGTAGGGGTAAATTGAAGCAGAATATGTTATTGCGCTTAGTACAGGAGCTCATGAATTAATATTAGGGGACTCGTAACCTACATAAATGAATACGTTCATGATTAGCCGATTGCTTGTTATAGCTTATACCGCCTGAGGCAAAAGAATGTAAGTTTGTGCGCATGTATACAAACCCGGAAGTATTTGAGTTAGCTTGTACTTGTTTCTCTGTCCGTCTGTGCCTTTGGGAATTTTCGGGACATTTAGAAGAGATATGGTACACCGACGTGCTTCGGCACAAGAACAAACACTCTTGAAAATGGTTCAGAACGGACTATTTTTTCGACCACTTCCACCATTAGGCTTGATTTTGATCGGTCGTCACATGAGTAGCGAAGTGATTGATATAAGGCCACCACTGTGTGTTTACTTGGTTTTTTATAAAAAATTTTCAATGTTATCAAAATAAAAACAGACCGTACGTGCATTCCGGCATAAAATCTTCTAACCATGTTTTTCGAAATTGTTCAGTGTCTTTATTTGTTTGGATGAACAAAATATTACACTTTGGGTACGCTAAGGACAGATACACAGCGAGACGAAAAGATAGAGGAAAAGGAATATGGTCAGAACAATTTGACATTTCAGGCAGATATGTGAGGGATTTGTGCTATTAACTGTAGCAGTCGAAACATCAAATTTCCACTTGCAAGATTAAATGCTTTACTTGATTGGCAATTTTTCTAACGTTGTCCCGTCATGTTTTTCTGGTCGAATATTTGTACATGTATATATAAAACGAGGAAAAAATAGAAAAAAACCTATGATCCGTTTTTGAGTACCCACCAGTGGAGCTCACGTCAGATACATCAAGTTCACTGTCTCTCTTTATGCATTTCCCTTCTTTTATATTCCGTATAGCCGAAGGCGAGGAATCTCGCCTAGCAAGTCAATGGTCGTGCGGTAGAGTTTTTAATAAAAGCCGATAGCCTTAGATGCTAGTGCTTTTAAGAGTTTAGTGTTAGAATCTATTTCTCTGGCGAAATTAATAATAATAATAATAATAATAATAATAATATATTTCGTAAGTTTTCCATTTCGAGTAAATTTTCTCTATGTTCTGTAAGCTATTTCTTATTATCATCAACGACAGACAAACAGAATGCCATACCATCTAAACAAGTACATCTGACAATCCTAGGTGGAGTTAACTGTATCGATGCGAAATC
Organism: Glossina fuscipes; assembly: GCF_014805625.2. NCBI lineage: Eukaryota > Metazoa > Arthropoda > Insecta > Diptera > Glossinidae > Glossina > Glossina fuscipes. Next base: position 20,119,955 of record NW_023998414.1, on the reverse strand, counting down.
GTTAAACATATTACGCGTATGCTTTATTCCGCATATGTAGCAGAAATTGAGAAATCCTAGAATCCAAAATGAAGTGACGTTTGATCGACAAGATTTAAATTGAATAGTATATGATGAAAAAATTGAAGCTCATACTACGAATCAATAGGGTGTAGGTCCAGAAGAGAATCCTGTACTAATCCATCCCAGTAACAATACCGTATCATTATTTTTGTTAATTTCTTTTTAAGTTATGTCGTTTTTTTTCTCAATTATTATGATGGTTCAATATGTCAAACGTTGCCGTTTAATTCAGAACCGACGTACTCTCCAATTTTTTCAATATTAAACTTTAAGTTTGCAGTTGGTTATGCCAACTGCATTAATGTGTTTTCGTTACAGTCGCTTTAATAAGCGAGCAAATGATAGTCTCATAGAACTGGCAGTAAGTATTGAGGAGAATAATGTTTGAAGGTTTTGTGCACAGACTGGCGCACGAATACCTACAAAATGAAGTTAATTTCAAAGCTGAGCAAAAAGAAGAGAATTATATTTGACATGACATGGACTCTAAATCACATCGAGAAAGATGACAATAGAAAGTTTGTTTAATCAATCCATTGTTAAGCAAAATTACCCCTTGGCCATTATTTTCTTGTCAATATGATGGAGACCCGGTCGTAACAAGCCTTGGCGATCAGCATTGCGCCATTGTCGATCGGTAATATTTAAAGATGATGGAACGATCCATCAACTTATTGCAAGAGGATTTTGGGTAAGAGATGTTTTTCAAGGAGAAGCTCTTAAAAGTTGGATAATATATTGCGCTTTTAAGATATATTGTGATCTGCTCATTTTTTTCAAGAAGATATTTTCAGCTTCACAGAGAGTACCTGTGAGACTTTTTCGTAAATGAATTCGATTTATATTCAAATTTGATTTATTCTGAAATTAGTCTTAAGTTTCGACATTTTAATTTTTATCTTTCTTTATTAGCTATAATAATTGCCAGTAAGTGAACGGACGTGAATCAATTCATTTACGCTTATTAAAATTATATGTATATATATATATGTATATATATATATATATATATATATATATACGTTTTACGTTCATGCACTCATTCTCAGGCCGTCTTAACTGTTGCAGATGGTATGAGAAAACGAAAGCATTCGCTATTAGTTGATGTAAGAATTATTCACAAAGAAAAAATACATCGCATTTTACATTTTTTACACTAAATATTTACCGTTCTTATAAATTTCCCTTTTTCCGAAATAATCTGTGCAATAAGTCTTTATACTTTATTTCAAAGGAAAGAAGGTAAATAGAGCAAATATCTCCTAAACTTTCATTATATGCATGTCCGTACAAGAAGAATATTTATAAGTAGCAAGACGAAGAAGAAGAAGAAGAAGAAGAAGAAAAAAAAAAAAAAGACAAAAAGAGAAAAAAATGAAATGAAAAAAGTTTTTAAAATTAAACAAAAAGAGCAAAGAAATTTAATACAGACAATAAATTTGTGTGTCCCAACATAATTCCCGAAAAACAAGTATTTCATGGAGAAGGGAAGGTAAAAGCGAGGACAGCGCTTGTTTATATGCATATATATAGTCGCTCATCGGGGATGGTTGGTATACTAGTTTTGTCATGCATTTGTATGTTTTTTTCTGTATGTTTATGCATGGACGAGTTTCAACTCCATTTAGCCAAATTAATCTTAGGTAGAGGCAGCATCTGAAGCACGGAAGCACATAATCCTTGAAATGATTTCGAACGTTCTCCATAAAATAAAGTCTAAGACGCAAATCTAAAATCTCTTTTCTTTATATAATATTTATATTTGCTTAAAGCTCGTACGGATCAGTAATCGGATTCGTATTGATTTACTAATGGTTAGGTGTCCGAAATTCGTCTTACGGACTAAATAACTATTTTGCTTTATTATTTATTTCTTATATAGCAAATACCCAAGCTACTTGTATACCAACTCAACACAGGTGTACTGGTCGATGTATCTCTTTGCGACACAATAATAAACAACATTTTTGTGTATAATGTTGTAAGGAGTTTTGAAGCTGTTGCTGTTGTTCTTCCCCGTGTTGTTCTATTAAGATGGTTTCTTTATTTTATTTTATTTTTTTTCTTTTTTTTTGCCTTTTAATATATTTCTAAAATTTAATTTTTTTTCTAATAGAGTAAAAGTTTTTTCGAATTTGCGGGGATCCGTAGATTAAAGTTACTATTTATATAATATTCTTTTATATTTTTTTATTAAAGTTTTTTACGCTATCCCCGTACTTTTGACGACTTTATTGCAATTTATTTTATTTGATACGCTTTAATGTAAGCGAAAATATGAAATATGAAAAATATTTATAATGAGAGTAAGAAATAAAATGATACAACAGTGCCTTCCTTATGTTACCTTTTGATATGAAAAAGAATTTCTTTTAATTTTTGAAATTCTTTTGTTTTAATCATTCACTTTGCTGTAATAATATGCGGATAAGCTTCGCTTTAATTTATTTCAATACTTTCAATGCGACTGCTCGCTTAAGCTTCAGATAAATAAAGCAGGTGACACTATGAATTTAAAGATTACAATTATTTTTTAAAATTAAGAAGAGCATAAAAATGAAACACAAAAATATTTTGCAGCATCATTAGCAGTGCCGGGGCACAGTACATATATGCAAAGTAATAGAAGTTAAAATGTTGCATGGCTTAAAATGTTACATATAATAAAATAGTAATTTGACCATAAATAAAATCGATAAAATCCCACGAGAAGTTTCACTTTAATCCACGTAATGCATATATATATATATATATATTAAGAAGTTATGTTGACTCAATATATGAGGTTAATATAATGTTTATAACGCTTGCTGAGGACACAATAATTGAGTACTCTACAAGCGGCTTTACTAATTTACTCTAAGTACATAAACGTATGAAAGCATATGAATGTGTGAAGTCTTGACAAACCCGAGAAGAAATTAAGCCTTGTTTAAAGAAGTATCAGTATGTATGTTTAGAATGCTACATGCTACTCTTAAAACTTGAAATCTTGTAAAATTTTCGATTGTATACTCATTAATGTAACAGTTCGTAAGTATGTGTGCATTTCTTGCATTTAATTTAAATTGGGAGACACGCCATTGACCGAACACCAAGAGAGCAAATCTTCTACGCCACTCTGAAGCAAACAAGTTTCATCTGTTAAATGAAAGGACAGGATCATCGAGAATGTTGAACATACGTAGGAAAGTCGTTAAAAAGCAACACAAACAAGTGCAGACCTAGATGGCTATCCTGAAGAACTCCCGGAGCGACAGGTGTTTCTCGTCAGATACAATCGAACTAAACAGAATACCTTCTGAGGGCGGTCTTTCAAATTACGCTACTGAACTACGAAACAATGCCGTTTGAAAAACCTAAGCGCTTGTGGCCAACTAAGTCACATACTTTCGAAATCACATCGTCTCACTTACTTACTTGTGTTCTCAGAAGGGTTTAAACACTTTTCCAAAATGATTTTAAAAGCTAATGAATGTCGATGTTTCCTTAAAACTCATGTTTGTATGGCGACATAATCGACCATTATAGCTTAGACAATTTCCTTACCTTTGCTATAACTTCGCAAGTAACAATAGAATTTCCACGACTTGACGATTCTTGTAAAAAGGTATCCTTTTGTTATACGATTACTGTACGATAGATAATTGTTAGAGGAATGCATACTAAATTGGCATAATAGCGAAGAATAAATTCGCTTTTGACTAGGATGGCATAAAGTTTTCAGGCTGGAAAGAGCCCAGAAGTGTACGCGCTCTCAAGTCACTTTCTTAAGCTGCACTTTTATCCATCCGTTCGTCTGTGCTTTCATCTCATATTTCTGTTTCTTTTTTAATCTATACGCCTCTTAATTCAGTTACGTATTTTTCAGTTGTCATTGTTTATGTGTCTCTTTCTTTGTCTTTTCCCGGTCATTTCCGTTCACTTTCTATCTGCTTAATCATTTGTCTGTTCGTCAGAGCGGCCAATTGACAACGCACACACAACTTGCAGAAAGCATAATTTGCTTACATATATATAGTCAGTCATCTAAAGTGCAAAGGATCGAAGTTTCAATTCAATTCAATGTGAATATAGCCGCTTCGATGCTCGGCCAAGTGAGTGAGTGATAAACAAAAATTAATTTTTGCCATCAATCTTCAGAAACAGTTTCATTAAGCGTTCATTTCGTTTATGTGTTAGTTCTTTTTTTTTTTTTTTTTTTTTTTTTTTGGTAGTAGAAGTACGTTTTTTGCGATTTTATTTTCCATGACATTACTGACTTTCTTAACACAATATTCAGAGGATTTATTTTATGACCAACAGGTAAGAATTTGTCGCCATAATCGTATTATTACAACTACTTCTCTATTTAGGATCACGGCTATGTGATGGTCTTGTTCAATTTGCCTGTCGTTCTGCTTCGTTTTTGTATTTATTTGTTGACTTGTTCGCATTGGTCCCGTGCTAACGTACAAAGTACAGTGTATACGTCTGCTTTGTAAATGAAAATGAAATTATTTGCAATACAAAAAGAAAGACGAAAAAAGGCATCAATTTCAATGAGTATTCTTGTTATTGTTGTTGCTGTTATTGTTGTTTGTGTATTCGTTTACGCAACATCATTCATTTGTCTGTTTATCAAGTTATTTTCTCTCTGTATTTTCTTCTTCTTTTTTTTTTTTTTTTTGCTTTTCTTCATTCTTTGTATAAATAACCATTAATGCGAAATACATTTGTATGAAGGTATGTCCTGGTATACGACAGTAGGTCGGTCAGTCGTTCCATGCATTGGTATGTTCGATGCCTTCAGAATACAGCAAAGTAATGAAGACAAACATAGTTATTTGATGTTGTTGTCCAATCATCTCTACTCTAGTGCGTGTTGTCATTTCTTCATTCAATGTTCAATTTGTTTCAAGTAAATTCATTTTATGTCTTGGAATTATTGTTCTCGAAATTGTTTTCATGTCTTCTCTATGTATCTATCAAAAATGAAAATGATAAGGAATGCAGCTCAAATACAATTCAATTGAGTATTGAATATTGCAAACTTTTAAATAAATGAAAACAGACAAGATTTAAACCAAACAAGCATAAGCAAAATCGAGGAAAATTATAATATCATAATAAATTTAAATACACATCAAGTCTCTCACATCATACATATTAATAAATTAATATTAATTATGATAGATGAATCCTTAATTAAAGGTTATTTCAAATGAAGTAAGTGAAACGGATGAAGGAAGGAGAAATCATTCCTTTGTTTACACACACACACACACACAAAGAGAGAGAGAGAGAGAGAGAGAGAGAGAGAGAGAGAGAGAGAGAGA
>NW_023998414.1:20086425-20114564 GCF_014805625.2 Glossina fuscipes | reverse complement strand
GAGAGAGAGAGAGAGAGAGAGAGAGAGAGAGAGAGAGAGAGAGAGAGTTATTACAACTAATAGACACTTAACAAGTTACGTGTGACTTGGTATGAGATTTTCGAAAAAAAAGGGAATATTTATTATGAGTTGCTTCCATATGGCCAAACGCTAAATTCTGATCTCTACTGTCAACAACTGGACCGTTTGAAGATAGCGATTGACCAGAAACGGCCAGAATTGGCCAACAGGAGAGGTGTCGTGTTCCACCAGGACAACGCTAGGCCACACACATTTACAGTGACTCGCGAGAAACTTCGGGAGCTTGGTTGGGAAGTTTTAATGCATCCGCCATACAGTCCGGACTTGGCACCAAGCGATTATCATCTTTTTCATCAAATAGAGACCAGGACTTCCATGAGAGAGAGATTTTGAAGTTACCTTTAAAATGGCAACAAATCATACAACAAAACGGTGCATATTTTACCCAAATCGGACAATCCGAAGCATGTTAAATAAAGTCCTGAATTTCATATAAAAATAATGGATTTCTTTTTCCCCAAACTAATATTTTAATGAAACTTGGTGGCTACAGTGACGTGTTTTCGCCCCAGAGACAAACTCTATTGAAAATGGTTCGGTTCGACCCAGTTTTTTTAACCACTTCCCATATAACGCCCTATACCGAAAAGTCGTTATATGGAAAAAAACCGCAATTTTCCAAATTTCTCGCCGAAAGTGGCTAAGTAGTAGTATTTAGGCATTTTAAAATCGTCTAGGGAAATTTTTGAACCCCCTCTCATAAAGCGAGAACTGAAGGTCATACGATAAAAAGGCATAGTTTTCAATGCTTGACGATGAAAATTATATCATAATAGTAATTTAACACGAAAAAATCAATTGTGCCAAATTTGGACAATCGTGGCCTATTTTTTGTATCCTACCCTAACAACGATTCTCACGAAAATTGATCCTTTGTAGGACAGGAAAAGATTCAGTTTTTAACAAGTAGTAATGGAAATTGACCTATGATATTATAGTAGTGTCATATAAAAATGAATTTTGTAAAATTTGGACAGAATTTTTTAAATGCACTTCAGTGAAAGGGGTGATCTGATTTACTATTGTGTTTGAAAAATTGACAATTGCTTAAGGATAACACACTCTCAAATATAAGCTATATATATATATATATATATATATCTGTAAAAATCTTTTTTGCATATGATAACGTAGCACACTGTTAAATGCCAGCAATGTGTACACATATAAAAGTAGCATTTTTTTTCGAAACCTTGATTGGTGAAACGTTCACTTTAGAGTTATTATTCGGATTATCAGGATTTGGGTTATCATAAACTTTGATAAAAGAGCTTGCAACGAAGTGAAAATAGTTGTTGTTCAACAAACAGTGATTTTGAAAATGAAAATTCTTTTTCTTTGTCTTGCTAGGCAAGATTGTTTTATCACACAATCCAATATTTCAGTGTACGCGGAAAAATAAGGCGAATGAATGGAGAATTGAAGATATGTAGTTATTTGAGTGATTGATACACGGTGAAATCAATCGTATGGTAAGAGATGCCGCGAGTAACTCACGATTGATATAAATTTAATACCACAATGCATAAAATTGATAGTAAAATGATTTCAATTCATTCACTGATATGTTTGGCAGCTTTACGAAAAAATGGCATTGATATCAATCATATTTAGTTTGCAAAAGTCTCTTGTATGTTTAGTCACTTCAATAATTCTGTTTCGGTTGGCAATTGAAAGTGTTTGTGTCGTTGGCGGCAAAAAGTCAAAGAATGATTTTTAATTATACGGTTTTTCGCTTTGGCCGACTTCTGATGGTTAAAGTTTGACAGTCTAGTTATGGACGACTGATTTTAATCCTTCTCGTATATTCTTGATGACGGCTTATGATATTCGAAAATTCAAGTAAAATGTCTACGAAACAATTGACGCGGCAGGTAGGTGTTTCGGAAAAATCTCTCTGACACATTTTGCTTAATTATTTCATTCCGCATGTATTAAAGAGCAATTAGTAACCCCCGAGACACGAGTAAACGTTACACGAAAAGTAATCTAGTGTGAAAGTAATATAATGGTGACTTGATGTTAAAGGTAATTTTTAAATGCGACGTAAACTTAAAACGCATGTAGCTTTTGTTGAATGCTAACCAAAAATATGCCTGACAGCTATCTGAATAGCAAAGTTATAATGAACTAAAAAAAAAAAAAAACAAAAAAAAATGTGTTGACAGTGTTACGTACGATACATGCCAGGAACAGAAGCAGTGGGAGAGAGAATCCAAAAAAGTAAAAAATTTGTCACGTACCATGAAAGGAAACCGACTTGTATTCAAAAGAGATCTAACGGCAGTCATAGAATGGTATTTTTTGCATATCCTAGCACTTTTTTTTAATAATAGATCTCACTCGCTACAGAAGCATTGAAAACAACGTGTTAAATTTTAAAGAGAGTTTTGCATAAAAAAATTGTTTTTTTTTTTTTTTTTTTTTTTTTTTTTTTTTTAACTTAACAAGTGTAAGACAATTAAATATCTTTTGGGACAATTTGTTATGCCCTGCAACTGAGTCCAGATCACTGGATCAATATTACTATGTTTTGCTATCATTCATAGATCGTTCTACCCGTAATCTACGGTATGATGGTCGTTATGCGCCCACTGCATGGCTATAAACTAAAAACGTGTTATGTATGTCAAGTCTCAGCTCTTTATTTTATATGAATTTTTGCAACCGTAACTGTACCAACAAAAAACGACAGACAAATAGACATGCGAACATTATCAAAAATTCAATCTAGAATGAATATCGCAATTTCGATCTGGTCTTGTCGACATGCAAAGAAGTACGCATCAAACATTGCAGGTGTGCATATATACTCTCGATCACCACCGGCGCCATCCTGTCGAATTTATTGCAATAGAGCAACGTACTGCGTAGTTCGTTCATTGAAATTTGTAGAATTATCAATATGGGTAAAGGGGGCTGGGAAGCTGGAAGCTTGCAAAATAGGTTTCTAGATGGTAGATTGAGAGCGATAAGAAGCCAACTTAAAGGAATAGCCTCAATGTCGATCATTTATCTATAGCATATATAGGTTAAAACTTCGTGTAACTAATGTATATTATTTATTAAAGCGTTTACCACGAAAACAGTCAAGTTCGGCGACTATTCACAATTCGTATCAAGATGCTATAAATTTCTTGCTAAATTCACTCCTTCTTTCTTTTTTTCTTTTTAGTATGAGCAATCACTCTCACGCAGATATCTCTTATATATGTGTAACACGTTGCTGATCCAAAAGAAATTGAGGAAAGGAACCGAGAATAGGTGTAAGGCTGGTGGCTATGTCCCCAGTCGTCCAAAGTAAAATCTACCGCACTTGAGATTTGAACTCGCGGAACATTGATTTCGTAGTTGCGAATCTTCTTCGGTTACTCATGCAGACAAATTGATCCTATTCGTATCTCCTGACTTTGTTATATATTCTTGATTAGCGTACAATGCTTGTCTGCATGTCCATCTGTTTGCTGCACGATCTCCAGTTTAGTTGTTCGCCTATCTGTTTATTTGCTCCGTTTGTCCGTCTATGAGCTACAATTGCAATATTCGCGAAGACAAGAAAAGATAGAGTAAGTTGATGTTATATGTTTAGTTGCTATTCATAGATCGGATGTGAAAATGGGTTACCATCCGCCCATATATACATCCAATATATGCACTGTGAGGACGTTTCCGTCCCTTCCCTAATGGCTGGGGCAGCTCAGCGACCCAGGGCAATGGAAACGCACAAGAAATTTGTATTTTGCAGGGACCTTTATTTTCTATTTCTCTTATTACACTTTCCTTTCAAACGCGTCTCTACAAATCTACGACTAAAACTGAACTTCATTAGTCGGCGACTCAAACTCAACTAACTGAACCTATCCTTATCCTACGATTATCGGGCCTATTCTATTCTTATCCTATCTTAATCTATTTCTACTCTATCTTAATCTGGCCTCACTCCGCCCAGTGAGAATACCATGCCCATGCGCATGGTATAGACTGGTTTTCCTTCAAATGACTATCTCATACCGAGTGCGGGTCTTATGGGACCTAGAAAGTCCGACCGGAGACTAAATTATTTTCCAAATTTTCTCCTCAATTCCGGTACCACGGGCGTCAGGAGCCCCCAAAGCACTTCCTCTAGCTTTGGCCTGACAATGTGAACGGCCCATAGCGGGAGTTTCGTGGTGGCTGTGGTTGGCCCAAAAATCGCGGGAAGAGCTTCTTGCTCGGTGTGGAGTTGCATTGCAACCGGGTGCCTTACCCACAGAAAGGCAGAGGTTTTAGGTAGGCCTCGCCCTCACCAGAGGGGAGATGCGACCATAACGTATCTCGTCTGGCACTCGGGGACTTAGTATTCCTCATGGCAACGTGTGCGCCGACTTCGGCACCGTATGTTGCGAGGATTTTTAACCTCGGGGAGTTCGAGTGTTTCACATTCCGTGTGCCATCGGGCACCGTGGGGTTAAACTTTCACGGTAGTGTACCCACGTTAAACCCTCGGAGACATCTATCTTAATCTGTTTTCATCCTATGTCTATCCTATTCTTATACTGCGCCTATCCTACTCTTCTTCAATCTTACTCTCTAGCACTCCTCTCTCCCCAGCCAGAGACGGGGAACCCGTGAAGCCAAAACGAGGGACGACTTTGGGCCCACATAGCACATCTCTAACAAAAACTTGTATAAAATTTTGTTCAAACACTTATTGGTTGGGGTAAAAGCCAAAACTAACAGCTAGTAAGAGATGTCACTAAATACACTTTAGCACAATTAGCAAAATACTTTGCCATATCTAAATATTGAAATAAAATTTTTGTAGCTTGTTTTTTGTCTACATTTTTCGTAGGTTTGTCGTTACATGTTTTCAGTTATAAACGCAAAATATACATATTCGTGAACTACGTTGTAACGTTTGTTACAAAATTTTGTTAATTTTATTACGTATTTTCTTAAGCTGCTTTAAAGAATATGGAATTTTTAAAATTATTATATTATTCCATATAAAATTTTATCATCGTCATAATGTACGGATATAACGGAATCAACAATTTCGTGCCGTTTTTTCACTTCTCCATGTATTAATTTTTAAATGCCCACATTATGGTAGGAAATCACAAACCATATCCCACAGGAACTTTTACCATACATATCCCTATATAGGATAATATACGCATACATGCATATGCAAAACCCATACTGTAATCGTAATAGTAAAAGCGGCTTTGTACACCTTTTCACATTGGTTTTGCGTATTAAAAAGCTGAATTCGGTTGTACAAATTTATTAAGTTGAATTTAAATAAAAACACAGCAAATCACTGCTTTAACTTTATCCGTTGCTATCTCTGTCCGACCCATTATTAAATATATATTGCATATATATATTTGCAGGACTGCTGTTTTGAAAAAAAAAACAAAAAAAAGAAGAAAAAAACAAAAAAAATGTTGTAAACGAATATTTTGTGAATGGAAATTAAAGTAAATCCGCAAACAAATATACTTATATTATGAATAGATGGTTGGACAGACATACGAGGACGGACGAATGAATGAATAGACGAAGTTGAAGGCAGACAAATAAAAATTTACATATAGTGATAAATTAATGTTCACACAACTAATGCATACGCATAAACTCAGTAAGTTAACTGTTGATGCTGTGCTTGATCCACTCGCTGTCAGTTGGTTTGTCGCTTGATTAGTCGGTTGCTAAGTTTGGTTTCCTTTTTTATTCATATATAAATATATATATATATATATATATATAATTTTTTTTTTTCTTTTTTTTTTAGGTTAAACGAGAAACCCTATATACGTATGTACATGAAGTGATTCACACTGACTGTTGCACTATTGGGCCAACCAACAAATTAAATAACACCAAAATCCGAAAATTTAATTAACATTCAAATTCAATTTCCAAAATCCATAGGTTTTGTTATTTTTATGTTTTTGTACAGTGGAATAATGTGCAAAGGGTATACTATGAACTATGTGTTGGAGTGTTAAAGGCGTGTTTGAGTAAAGTGTGTGTACATTTGTGAAATAACACGCACATACACACACACACATATATATATATATATATATACACGCGCGCATACATATACACACACACCCACTTATACATGGAATGCATACATATATATATATATATATACACATATACATCAACCAACATGTATAGATTTTCGTACATTCGTAAACAGACAAACATCTAACTGTACGCTTGGATGTGCATAAAGCTTGTTTATATAACAATACAGTGGCAAGGCAAGTACTAAACGGAAGTTAGTTTAGAATTTTGCGGATTTCGTTTGATTGCATACTGTTTGTGCACTTTTTTTTTTCTCCTTTTATTTTCTCTCCTGTATGTTTGTTTTATTGTTTTTGTAAGTTTTGTTGGTTTATTTATTTATTTATTACTATTATTATTTATTTATTATTATTATTATTATTTTTTTTTTTTCAGTTGACCATCAAATAAGTGACTAACTGATTTTTTCCTTGATCCCATCGGTGTTGACTGCGTTGATGATGACCACCGCACTGGATTGCACTGTACTTTTGTAGCTATTACCCCGAACTTTTGTTTTACAACGGTTTCTAGCACTGTCATGTTCAGAGTTTTTTGTTCTTTTTTTTTTTTTTTTTTTTTTGTTAATTTGTTGCCTTTTTTTTGCACACATCATAGTTAGTGTAAGAGAAGTTTTCTCTTCCTCTACTTATTTATTATAAAATACCGACACTTTGCCATCGTCGTCATCATACACATTTATAAGTGTATTAACTGCCAGGGTGTGGAAAAGTGTTTGAAAATTTTCTTTTGTTGTTGCTTTTGTGTTGATATTTGGTTTTGATTAAATTTATTTACACAACGTGTACATGTAGTTGTAAATATTTCACACATACGTTTATTGTTATAGCCACCTGATGTTCAAATTTTATTTTCGCACATATCACATATCCGCCGTATGTACTGACATTTATTCTATAAAGTTCGTAACTGGTATTGTGTGTTGAAGTGTGTTTCTTTTATAACTATGTATATACATTGAGTATATATATATATATATATATATACCTATTAAACAAAAATTGTTTAAGTTTTCCTGTTAAACACAAATTTACATAAGATAAACTTTCTAGATAAGGTATTCATTCGTTGAAGTACAAGAGTTATCACAATTACATAGTAAGATTAATAAGTTTTTAAGACGTCTCAGCTCAGAGCCTTAACATTGTGCTGGCATTTATATACGACTTGCCTGCATTACACTAATTGCTTGCAGAGGATTGGAAATGCGATTTTTAAGCTACTCAAACGTGATAAAAGAAATTTATTAACATTAGATTTACGAAAGTTTCGCATATACTTACTTTTATGAGAACTTATCAACTTGATGGAAGATAGAAAGGTGAAATTTGTCGCAAACATTCATTGATCGATTAAGAATGTGATGGCTGTGACGCGCGAAATATAAGAGTAACTAAAACTGGCTCGGAAAGCCAGCCGACAATTATCGAAAATCTACTACTCATATATTCGCCAGGACCGCCGGCATTGTCGGCTAAACGATTAAGTTAGCATCTATATCTTATTTAACGCTCATTGAACTCATCTTGATCTTATCCCTGATCGAAGCGATCGTTTCGGGAACATTCAAATAACCACTGCCTGTGCGTGTCTACCTGAGGTGCGGCGCTAACAAAGACATGTCTGTCATGTGGATACCGTTTTAATATATCCACTATTATTTTTAAATAATCATTTATAAATTAAAGGAGTTAACATAAGGTGTTAAAGTCATGATTACATTTTCTTTACATTCGATGACTCTCCCGCTTTATTGTCGTCAACGGCTTATGAATTTCAAGGCAAGGAAATTTTTATTCATTTTTCAAATTTCTATTTGGCTTTCGCCGTTTCTCAACCAAGCGCCAAGCTAGCCATTATCAAGGAAAATTTTAAATTAATGATAATCTCGGCGTTAGTAAACGAGATATTCGACAAAGGCAGTTTTCGAGGTGCATGGATTATTTACATGAGTTTTTGCTCGAACGCATTTCTGCATTAATTAAATGCCATTTCAATGCATAATGTTGAGATTGATTTGAAATTTCATGCATGAATATTATAAATTGTGAAAGTAACTTTATATTAATAATAATTAATATATATGTACAGTTTTTAAAACGCGAGTCCAATGCATATATGCTAAAACAATATATATATATATATATATATATATATGTATATCATCTATGGATTGTGTGAGAAAGGTGACAAGAACTCATCGAAATGAAATTAAAAGTAAATTTATTATACAAAGTTGTGTTCGGCTTCACTTTATGATGCCAACATTAGGTGCTGAGTAATGGTCACTTGAAATGAATGGAAAGAAATATGATAGATATTTGATATGTAGGAAGTTTTGCCGCAGGTTATCGGTTCAGGCTTCAGTCTGTTATAAGCATTTAGCCCAACCTACTTCCTTACTGTTGAAATTCGTTTCTTTTGACTAACCAATGAGAATATTTGGCTTATTTTGATCGCTAATCGCCGACCACTGAGCGTATACTTTACGTTTATTGTCTTTCTTATGCAAAGCATGTAGCAAATGTTTATAATATTGTACGTAGTAGTTTCACAACTTTGCTAGTGGTATGGGGGAGGACCGCTGCTTAAAAGTAGATTTCAATTTCCGCCCTCATTAGGAACTACGCATTCATATACCCTACATCCTTGGTGATATTGGGTTTATTAATTTGTGTACATATATGCAAGATCTAGAAGGAATTGAAATGGACTCACATTTGTTACACCGATCGATTCCAGAATCACCATAGCTATTCGTCCATACATCCGATGCTTCTCTGTACGTTTTTGTGATCAACTTACAGATCACACTTAACTGTGTCAAAGACGAAACTGGTTGAAAACCACTAGTCTTACGAGCTCTGACTTGACATATATGTACACTCTACGTTACTTGTGGTGTATGGGGCGGAGCATATTAAGTCTGTGTAGACGTAACATGTAGAAAGACTTAAGATAGGTTCACCTTTTATGATGCCGATCAATTTAGGAAATGATTCTGCAGACTATCTTTCTATCTGTCCGCTTTTGTCCGTCTGATGTCTGCCCATGTAAATTTGTGTTCAAACTATAGTTCGCAAATTTTTCGAGATATTTTCATGAAATTTCGTGCACTAATGTGCTTTGACGCAAGAAATCAATCTAACCGAATTTGGAGCATGTGGGTTAATTTTTTAAATATCACCGCATCAATGTACCCAATGTACAATATTCGGACTTTCATGAAAAGTATGTCTTTTAGTGTATTATTACTAAAACGAGTGCATGACTGCATTAAGCGAAGTCGTGTAAGGTATCTAATAGTCGGCCATGACCAACTATAATGTCCTTCTTGATTTTCCATTGTATATTTTTAGCACCATCTGCTGGCATTTTGTGATGACGTTTTTTAACAACAATATTAAGCATGAAATAATTAAGCCACAAATTATTCTTTTTCATATTACATAGATGAAGTGAAATAGGGTCTTCAAAAATCAGCCTTATACGGTTATAATGTTTAACCCCCTGTTACTAATGCGCAAAAAAAAAAAAATCAACTAATTTTCAGAAAAGTTATGTCAGTTGAATTTATTTACATTTTTATTCAACTTTTTCTTTAGTTATTAGTCGTTTGACATGCCTATCCATCTGCCTTAATTGATCCTATTGTTTGTTAGTGACAATTATTTCTTCCCTCAATTCACGTGAAGTGATCAAAGCAAGGATAAGCATGTTTTTTCTATAATTTCTTATGCAAGCGTGATCTAAACTGACCATATAGTCGTAAATAAATCGGTTTATATATCTGCGATAATCGAGAACATGTAAGTTTCGCTTAAACGATTTAAATTTTTTAGGTTAGGACGCCGGGCGTCTATAATGAAATAAGTATTGTTTATTATGATCACTAAATCACCAATAAAGGAAATTGGAGATGGGTATAACGTGGAGAAAAATTACTATTATTCGGAATAAAAGTTTTTACAATTTATTGTTCGCCTGCAAACAAATAGCATTGAAAAATTGTAAGCAACTATCAGCAACGATAGCAATAACAAAAATATCGAGTCGTTTATATAATGTATAAAGAGGAATGAAATGAACGCAGTAAAGCGAGAATACAAAGCCACCATGATAAATATAAGGTAATTGACGGACGTATCCTTTCACTGATACATGTTAAGCCTGCAAGTTTCGTTGGCTTGAAAAATGATATAAATAGAAAATTTCGTAAAATTATCAGACACTTGAACAGATAAATGAATACAAATGAAAAGCGTTTAAACTTTTTGGTCGACACATAAATTTACAAACAACAACTGTTGCAAATTTGAAACCATAAATAATCAGATAAGAAAGGAACGAAAACCAAACAGAAATACGTAATAAAAGCAAAAAAAAAAATAAAAATAAAAATAAAAAAAAAAAAATATATATATATATATATATATATAATAGCCAGAGACAATGACACCATAAAGGACAAATAATCACTAATAAGGTGTTGGCGTAATGTCCTTATGCCTAAAAGGCAAATGAATCATTTTGAATTTTCCTTTTACCTTTCGTAGAGCTGTAAACAACGTAACGAAAGAAACCATTTATAAAATTATCAAGCGGGCTGTACACGAAGGTGTAAGTATATAGATACATATATATATATATATATATGTATGTATGTGTGTTTGTGTATATGTTTGTGTGTGTCTATATAAGTTTATAATCACAGCAGGTGAATGAATGAATGATTGTGTTGTAAAATGGTAAAAGTTAGCCACCAGAGGTGGTGTAATCAAACTTTTAAAGCCTTTTTGTGTTGTAATGTTCACTGTGCTCACAGTGAGTGTAATTAATGTTATCGAAAAACTTTTACTCGTAAATACAAACTAATTTCCCTCCTTTCTATTTTTCGTTTTGTTTTCTTTATTTTATTACGCCAACAATAATACCCAACAATAGCAACAATAGAATTTAATACAAAGCAAGAAGAGAGAGAAAAAGGGCATTAAAATAATATTTGTTTGTTTTATTATATTATGATTTTATTACAGCCCATATAATGCGGTCAAGTGTTTTTCACTTTTTGTCCGTCCATACAAAAAAAAATCACATACTAACATAAGTATACACACACACACACACACACACACACACACACACACACACACACATACACAAGCAAACACACAAACACACTCACACATACACACATACATACAAAAGCACATATACATAAGCACAATTCAACCCTGCTCAATCGTACTTAACAACCTAACACAACAGAACACATCCGCATATTAACTAGCGCTCATTTAAGCGTATAATGGCTGCGATTATTAATTTGAATTCACTGGTTCAGCTCTCTTTCGCGCATGTAATCACGGCCCGTAGTGAAAAACTACTTTTATAACAATTCAACAATAACAAAACAACAATAAGAGCAATAATAGCATAAAACAGAATGTTGTTGAAAACCCAAATTTATTCCTATAATAAATGGTTTAGTGGCACGAATATTTTCGGTAACGAATAAGGAAACCATACACATAACTATACTTATGTAGATTTCTTGGCAAATACCATAACAAATTGAAATAATTGACTCAAATAGACGATCGATAATATCATTTCATCAACTTCGAATCTATCTTCGGGGCCTATACTATCGAAATTGAAATAATTAAAATCTATTGACTTTGATTTTGTGGCTTGGTTTTTTTCTCTTTTTCTCTTTTCATATAACATTAATTAGTAATTGCTTTTGGTTGTGAGGGACCGTAACTCTAATCCATCTGCGTCTTTAATCACAAAAGTAATGGCAATATTGGTATTGGTTTATCAGGCGGCGAGGCGAGGGAATATATTATAAGTCAAGTGACTGAGAATAGTTCGCGTCGAATCATACGCATGGGAATCTAGGCTCGACTGTTAAGCTTTTATCAAACTTATGTTCGTGTCAGCGTAGAAGCTTGCAAACTCACAATATTTCGGGCTCTTTCCTACATCTGAAGGTACTGCGACTTTGCACACGGCTTTAGTTAGATGAGAATACAATGCGGTGAAGTGAATTTTTGTGTACATACAAAATGGCAGATTGTCTTTCTGCTAACAATCTCCTTGATAAAAGAGTATTAGATAGAAGGGCTATCAGCCGGATAACCGGAAACATTTCCATGCAAATACCTCTACGTTCCCAGTAAATCGAATATTTGAGATTTTTAACATTTTTGTAGTTGAGTTAACATTTTTCCCCGTTACGCTTACTACAATGGAATTGGGATCGATGTCTGTTTCCAAGGCTTCTTTGAGAAGATCACTGATGCACATATGGCTTAAGATCTTGGTTTTAGCGCTACTTTCACGGCAAATGCCGAACCTCCATTAGCACATTGCGGTAAAAAGTAAGAGATGAAGCAAGTAGTTTGCCCTTACCTTCAAATAGGACTTACGGAAGTACATAGGAGCACACTTTAGAGTCTCTAAGTATAGTGTCATCTATACCATTCCCTATCTCTCTCTGGCTCTTTTGCTAATAATAAAAATGATATCTAATTGCAGGTCGTTGTAACGCGGTTCAACTTAAATAGAACAGGTAAAGTAACAAGTTTTTCATTGGATGATGAAAGATGTGATTATTACGACAAACTGACAAAACAATATGAACACTATGCTATATAGTACTATCCTGTTGCTGTTTCTGTGCATTGCACAGTTTACGTGTCAAGTTTTGTAGATTATATATCAGCCTACTAAACGCTGTATTATATTCCGTGACGGTTAAAGCAAGCGATCGGTGACATGTGTGATCTATTAGACTTCGAAGACGACCAGATAGTTGGCACTTAATTAGAAGGAGTATCTGAATAGGTGAACTGTTTAACGTTTCAAGAGCAACAATATCCACGCGAATGAAAGTGTACACAAACAACTGTAAAACATCATCGGCGAAGAGGAATAGTGGATGAATCCCAAAGTTAACTGAGAGAGATCGACGAACACTAAAAAATATTGTTGGCAGACAGCATAAAACCATCACGGCAGAAGTGACAGCAGAACTCACCACTCACTTGAGTAAAACTGTCTCGACAAAAGTATTATGGTGGGAGATCCACACACACATAAAATCCAATGGAAGCTAACGGTAAGCTATGGAAGAAATGGTACTACGATCACAAATCCTGGATACTTTACGGTTCGAAGAATGTGGTGTGACCCGAAGAGTTATTGCTTATATTATTGGGCACAAACGGCCGGGTTTACAAGTTTGCCTGCTTACTACAATCAGATGTGGGAGAGGGACCGTTACGATTTGAGCGTCTGCGAAGTGGTATTCAGATGGGATAAATATTTTCACATCCTGGAAAATGAAGTTCTTACTGCAGCCGGCATTTTGATGCTCTGACTATCGCCACATTGCAAGGTGATGATGATGCGTCCATACGCATAGTCGAAAAGGCTTAGTCTTAATTTGAGTGGCATCAGAAGATCATCAAACATCTTCCCAGGCCAATCTAATCGCCATACCTCAACATAGTTGAATCGTTATGAGAGCACGGAGGTAGGAGCAAAACCATTGAAGCAATTGACCGATTTTTTCGAATAGAAGAATAGAACAACAACATTCTGTGGGAAATTATTCGGACATTGTAAGAAACATTGTGTATTTGTTCATCTTATTTTGCCGATTCGCAGCATATTTCAAAAGAAAAATGCATTGAAGACTTATGATAGGTACTCAAAATTCGAACTAAAGCGTAAATACTTTTCTCGCTCGTCTTGTATCTTTGCGGTTTCTGTCTAGGTTTGTATGCCTGCCTATCTTTCTATATATATATATATATATATATATATATTAGTAACGCATTCGTGTTTATATGACGTGCAAGTAGTCGAGTTTATCGATTTGTATGTGCGTGTAGCAGCGTATGCCAGGTAGAAAAGAACAAATTGTTAATTAATTTAATTAATTGAACTGCAAAATCAGCAGCAGTTGCAAGAGTAACGATCCGAGAAGGTGCAACGTTAGAAAATTGAAAACTAAGGTAAAAGAAAAGACTACATTGATAATATACTAGAGAGGATGAGGCGGTTGACATGCGGTTTTGCTGAGATAATAAAGCTGCACAAACGCCGTTACCGAACAAATTAAATCGAAATTATTCTATACAATTTTAATAAAAGATACCACAATACGAGTAGTCGCTTTTGTTATTTCTCCTCTTCTGTAGTACGTTCTTTGATACTATACTATACTGAGCGGATAGTAGGATAAGGCATATGTACATATATAGAGAGGAAAGAAGATTACATATGGAAGATGGTAAATGTGATTCAAGTATTCACGTTTCATTATATTAATGAATTCCTAAAAGAAATGAGTAAAAGAAGTAGAAAAAAGAAAACAACAAAAAACAAAGAAAAAATAAAAAATTTGTGAATACAATCACAATATAACGAATCTGAGGCATGCAACATATATATATATATATATATATATATATGCTTTAATAATGAAGAAATGCATCATATTTAGTTGGTTGTTTGTTTTTTTAATCTCCCAAATGCGATTGGTAACATATTAGGCTCACTCCCGTAGCCTTTTTTTTTTACTATTTTCTTAACTAACTTAAGTTAATATATCAGGTTTTTCAGTTAACGTCTCGAACGATTTCAGGACGATTGATTGCGTATCGAAAATTGAATAACGCGAATGCCATACCGACAAATGTCTCAATCAAATTTCAGTTATGATCTTGACTGGGATTTGTATTTGGAATTGGAAGACGAAATTTTTGGACATTTAATTTAATTTAATAATAATTTCGAATTTAGCCTAGCACTCCATCGTCTTTAGAGATGTTCAAATATGTTTTATGCAAGCGTTGCGCAATGCTTTTTTTTTTATTACAAATTTTGGCAATAATTTAGACGCAACATTTGAATCAAATTTGAATTTTTAATAAATTAATGGAGACACGTGGCCAGCTCGCTAAATGAGTCAACGTGCTCTCTTTCAAATGTTACAAACGGATTGATGAATCTAGCTTAGTTATAATCTCCGAGTGGTGACTATAGAAGAACGTCAACCGTTGCGGGGAAATGCTATGACGTGCAATATAAAATTCCCCGCGGTATATCTATCAGCACAATTTGATATGTGAATGCGCACATATATTTACCCCAAGAGATATCATGTCCCCCATTTTATAAAAACAAAAGTGAAACAATAACAGCAACAACGAAGGTAAAGTAAATGTTTCATTTGTTACTCCACATATAGATACGCACGCATAACTGCTTTAAGATGGCAACAAGAATAATAGCAACAACAATGGCAACAACAAAAACAGGAACAATTGTGTTAATAAGCAACCCGAGCAAAAAGTAAAATAAAATATATATATATATATATGTGAGACGAGGCCATAAGTAAGACGCAGTTGTCATCATATATATATATATATATATATATATTTGTATAGGAATATATATGTTTATATACATATAAATATTATATATATGTATATATATATATATATATGTATATATGGAAGTGCTGATGTTTTTTACACAAACTTAACACATAATAACAGACTCGAGGCGCTTTAGACTCAATTTTTTTTTCTTTTCTCGCACATAATAAACACACTCGAGCAAAACTACATATATATATATAATATATATAAACATATGTATGCGTATCTACTGTCTACTCATATAATGTTAAACAAAGAAGCTGCTATTTCTATAAAGTGGAAGAAGTAATGCTGTATACGGTATACAGGCAAAAGCCTAACCTCATTTTCTTGACAGTCATGACAGTGTGTTGGCAGCATCATTAGTTGTTTTATAAAACCATTTTTACATTAAAAACAACAATAATAATAAAAACAATAACGGTAAAAACAGTACCAGCAACATTAAAATTGACAAAAGAAATTCTAGAACATGAAATGTTGTTATGAGCATTGGCATGTTTTAATCAATAAATAAAAAAAAAAAAAAAAAAAAAAGAGAATTAGTTTTTAAAAATTTTCATTCATTAATAAAAGAAAAGTAAAAATTAACATTCATATCTGACCCATTATTGTAATTGTAATTGTTAAGCCTATTTACATATATTTTTGTTGTTTTTCAAAATGCATCATTCGACGCTAATGTGTTAATAACTTTAAAATTTCTACTACATCACACTTATGAACATGCAACAATTGATGACATTTCTAATTAAGCGAAACGAATTATTTTATATTTTGTGAGGTATTATTCTCTCACTTTCTTTCTCTCTCTTTCTCTCTCTTTCTCTCTCTCTCTCTCTTTCACTCGATGAGTTGATTCAGTCATATTATATGTGTATATGTGTTGTACATAATTTTCACAAGTTATGAAAATTGAGAATTAGCTGTAGGACGATATAACTTTACATAATCCGTGATAATTGATTTCAAAATCCTGCAGATATTAGTGATAATTTATGTCCAGGAGCGCAAGGAATTGCGACCACTTTAGATTAAATTTATAATTTAATTTTGGAAAACTGTCGATTAATTGTCGCTAAGGCTACGGATTTGTGCTTAACTGGCTTTCGTGTACACGACAAACGTTATTTTATAAATTATATATGTGAAAAATCTCTTTCTTCAATTCAACTCAACAAACCATTAGAGTGGAGAGAGAGAGAGAGAGAGAGAGAGAGAGAGAGAGAGAGAGACAGTGCCAACAGCACTTGCATCATTTTCAATCAAATATCGATGCATTTTTGTGTTGATTTGTTAGTTAGTTAGCAATTTGAAATTCTAACACAACAGAGATTTTCATGATCGTCAACGAACATTGTAATAACATTTTTTTGTAGCTGAGGTCAAAGGTATTTTATTAATTGATTACTTTTAAGCCCGATAGGAGAATAGGAGGAGGCTACAATAGTAGCATTATCCGCGATTTTGCATAACTCGAGTGCAAGAATGCAAAACAAAGCAACTAATTTAATGAACATATTTTTATAACAATCAAGTTTACCTTTTTTTTGATGGGCTATCTTGTCAAGTTTGTTTTTGCGTTGTTCACGTTAAAAAAGAGTTACAATTAAGAAAATAAGGTAAAGTAAAAATTAATAAGTTTTCTGGTGAAGATTTTTATTTATTGTAAAAACTCTGTGTGCGCGCGTGTGATGTTCATAACGTAAATGTAAATCTCGGATGTCTTCAAGTCCGTCTAGTTGATAAGCAGAAAGGAAGCTCAATAATGTAGTGTTTCTTTAAAAAGCACTGTTGAAATTAATTTAAAGAAATTTGCATTAAATATCATTACTCATAATGTAATGTATTTTTTAAAAATGATTGCTTCCTAAAAGAGAATTTCATAGGTCGTTCCGGTATATAGCATATATAATATAAATGGAAATGCATACAGATATAGATCGCAGCGCAAGAAGGTCAGCTAGCATGTGTAAGTTTCAAAATGAAGAAAGCAGCGAGACATGACGGGATACCAAACAAGATATTATACTTAGTTAGAAGCATTTGGTCGGATTTACTCCATGATACGTACAATATGTGTCTTATATTTGGCACCTTTCAAACACTGTGGGAAAGACAAGCTTATGGTGTTGTCATAAGAGCCCGGCAAGTCACTCGTTAACCCGTCTTCTTATTGACCTAACTATCTTCTGGACAACATAGGCGACCTCATAAAAAGATTATTGCTAGAGGGTTTCAAAAAAAAGCTGGAAGAGTCGAGACGGTTTTTCTAAGCTCCAGTTTTAATTTCTCAAACGATGACCCATTTTTCAGGTTTCCGAGGAAGTGCTCACTGCGGCGCGAGAAGCCAAAGACGCAGAACGACTCTGTACTGTCATTACATTGGTCAGCAAAAACGTCTTCAGCGCGATTGACTGCGAAATCATTATGGAAACTTTCATTGCACAATTGGTTCTCCCTATTACGTAAAAACTGTAGATACCTAATTGCATAATAAAAATTTACTGTAAAATACAGGCGACGGCATGAGAGAACACAAAAGTACAGTAGGGGTATCACACGTCTCCATTCTAGATCCCTTCCTGCGGAATCTCAGGTAACGCGGCCTGTTCAAACGTGAGGCTACAAGAGAAGCGAAATGGGTAGGTTATGTGGAGGATATTGCTCTGATTGTATAGCAAACGTTGAGTTCGCTAATACAAATTGCACCAAACGAAAGGTTAAGCCGAATAAATAGGTGGCTACCTAACTCCAAAGTAAAGCTTTCTGTGGGAAAAAGTGAAGCCATATTGATAGAGGATCGAAGAGTGTTCGAAGTGCAAAAAATAGATGTTGATAGGCACCGCATCGAATTCGGTTCCAAGATGAGATATCTTGGAGTGCAGTTTTAGCATTCGCGGAGCATATTAAGAGGTTTACGGGAAAATGATTGGATGTTTGGAAGTAGAAATCACGCCATGTAACGTGCTAGCGATCATGCTCACGGGTACGGTGAGATCGGAGAAATGCCCTTGTGTTTTACACATGACATGCTTTATGGTATAGCCTCGCGAAGGCGACATTCGAACTCCTAATTTCAAGCGAGAACAGAGGACTTAGCATTCTATAGCGAGGCCCCATGCAGGGTCACTAGTTGGCAGTGTGCTGCCATATAGATATACATATGGATATATGCTGGTTCCATATTTTGTGCTTTCGAAGAAGACAAATAATTTTTACAAAAGTTATTTCTGATATTTAGGTTGCATTAAGAGACAAAGTATCGGAGGTTGACTGTCATGATTTTCCGGGGGGCAATCTTGTGTTGTTCTGATGAAAGAACGGTTCGGCTATGGAAGGATCTATAACAGTTTTTTTTCGTACAAATAACTCAAGGGAGTCAAGCTATTCACAAAAAACTTCCTCTGTTATGTTTTGGCTTGCTTTTGAAATAGACTAACCGTTCCATTTCTTACTAATCAGGTGATAGCGTTTTCACTGAAAAGTGAAAGGGAGGGTTTATTTCGTCAACTCAAGCCTTGTGACAATTAGATCCGTGGGAGGGGGTAAAGAAGACTTTAACTGAATGTGTTGAGTAAAGTGCTTTCAATGGATGGTTACATAATATGACTTAATCCACATCTCGCGCCTAGATCCTTGACGAACCCGATGGAGTTGTCTGTTTCTGTCTGTCTCTGTTGAACGATTGTGGAGTAAACATAGTTTCTTTTACAAAATTACAGAACTTTGTACAAGGACGGAAGGACGCTCATATATAGAATTGTTCAGCCTGGTACTCAGGTATCTTTTTGTGGTCGTTGTAAAGTGCAATAGTGAATATACTGAATATATTCATTTATAAGTTTAAATCCTTTAAAATTCTATTCTAATAATTGATTATGTTTGACTGGCGACGATATATATTTAGCGCAATGTGTGTTTAGATAATCTATTTAAGCAGTTAAAGTACATTATTATAGAGTTTTTAAAAAAATGCATTTAATATCATTTTACTATGTACATATTTTTTTTTATGCTCTTAACATCATTGATTGAGTATAAGCAACTATTGTTGCACTAACTTAGTCCGTATCGACAAAAAGTATAAGAACAGAAAATACAGTCAAATAATTTTAAATTATTAATAACGAGATAAGAGTATTTGGGGACTGGTAAAAACATACGCACAAACACATAAACCGATAATCTCTTTTTCTCTTCGCATGTGTTCCTTTCCTTATATGAAACTTGAAAATCCCAAAATGAAACCATATGCATATATATATATATATATATATATATATACATGTAAAAGCCACATTTCTTCCGTTTTTATTATAGAGTTAAGCAGGGAAGAGTAAGCCAGAGACGTGCTAGAGCAGTTGTTGAGAATAAAAAGATTGCATGCATACTGACAATTTAATATGAACTAAACAAATAACATACACAAGCATATAAAATAAAAGAGCATGTATGCATGTTTTTGTTTTTGTGTGATACAAAGGGGTTTACATTGCATAAAGTCAAAATACTTTAGTAGTAAAATTTTCCATTTGTTTTTGTTTTTTTTTGTTTTTATATATATATATATATATTTTTTTTTTTTTCTTCTATGAGGGGGAGACGATAGGGAAAGTTATATTAAACTTTCTCTACAAGGTTTCATGTTTGTACGTGTGCCTGTGTCTGCTACAAAACACAACTCATTTGCTACAGAATATTAAGTGAAAAAGGTTAAAGAGAAGGAGATAGGCGATGAACATGCCGAAGTATGTGTGCAAGGAACAGGAACTAGCGTAGTTGCTAGTATTATTACAATTTGTGCAAACAAAATGTGTGCACACAACTAAACTCTGTATAGTTTTAAACAGAGAAACAACAGGCAATAACAATAAAAATATGGCCTCAACTGGATTAATACATTATTTCCGCTGCATGTTAGTGCGTTATGTTGTTGTTGTTTTTTTTTTTTTGTGCCCGCCATTTATGCGTGAAGGTATACCAATTGCTTCAATCCCTTGGTCAATCTTAGAAAGAAGAAAAAAACCCAAGCCTGTGTAAGCTCTTACTCGCCACACTTCTATCCCTACTCTCTTCTTCTCAATATGTTTTTTTGCCTCGTCTGCCTGTCGCTTTTTCCCACTACTTGAATATATTTCTTCCATACACTTCCTCGTCCTTTCAACTTTCCCTTGGGCTTTACGTTTTTCCTCCCATCTAATCCACTTTCCTGACACCAGTTTCTCCATACGTGCGTTCCTCCCTCTTTACGTATATCTCTTACGCTTCGCTTCCTGCTTTCCTTTCTTCGCCTACTCTCCTGCACATCTTTCTTCATCTATATCATGTCACTGTGATTATTGTCGTTGCTCTCGGTGCTCTCAAGTTGCAAAAAAATCAACATAAACTCCTTATACAGTTTTTTTTTGGTTGATTTCTTTGTTCGGAAACGGGAGTAATCTCCGTATAGAAAAATCCTTAGTGATAACATAGCCAAACTTATCCCAAAATAAAATTTAATGATTTTATTCGCATTACCACTCGCAAGAGCTTACCACTTGTACTTATTTCCATTCAATGGAAGTAATTACCACATCCGTGGAAATATCGAATTAGAATTCGTTGGCATTATTTTTTACTCTTACAGTTTTATCGTCATCTATTTTCATATATTCTGATATTCCGATTTAATAGTAGTAGGTATCCGTGATTCGGTTCAAGGTGAATATTGCTTTCAATTTGTTTTTATTTCTCTGCGCCTTATTTTACGTTTTGCTTTGGCTTCTAGTTTTGCTATTTTTAACGGAGAGACTTCATATAAGGGAAAATTAAAGTTCAGGTTTTTTTTTATTTTTTTTTTTTACTTGAGTTTATAGGCTCTTTTATCGCAATATGTATATTAAAAAACATGATATCTATGCGTGTGTATGTGCCTGTACTTGGCAGTGAGAGAAGCCAATCACCAAAATAACTATTGCTTTAATAAAAGTTCTGCTGAAACTAGATATGAGCATAAATAAATAATAAAAAAAAAAAAAAAAAAAAATTATTTTGTTTGTGGGAATTAACATAATTCTCGGCCTGCATTGTGTATTCCTTGTGCAAAGTAATTGGCGAGTCGAGCACTACGAAAAATATTTAATAATTTGAGCATCGACACCTCCGGCATTATTTATCAAATAAAATGATTTTTAGTTAACTAAAAGAGAAAAAAAAAACAAAATCTTGTTGTACGAGTTGACGAGGCTAGCAAATCGGAGAGTTAAACGTCATATTTGAAATTACTGTAATTTTGTTTGTGTTTGTGTTTGTGTTTGTGTTTTTTTTTTTTTTTTTTTTTTTACGTTTAGTTTTAGATTTGTTTGTATTTTGCGATGATGAATCGTGTCTTGTTTTATTTTCTGATGACACGTTTGCGGGAGCAAGTAGCGTGAAGCGACGTTAGTACTAATGTTAAATAAAAAACTTTTACATTTTGTGCTTTTGTTATCTTTTTTTTTTTTTTTTTCTTTCGTTCTTCAGTTATTGTCTTTGAAGTGCAATTTCCTTTTTTGAAATTTTATTGCCACTGTTCTTGTTATTACGGCTAGTCAGTACGGCTGTTGTTCCTGCTGCTAGTTTAACATAAAAAGCAAACTTTTTAGTTTGCTCATCTTCATTTGCCCGTATATTGTTTTCGTCCACCAAAGACAACTGCAACAACAAGAACAACACGTTACAAGCAAGTGAGAAATTTATACGCATTCTTAGGGCGAATCTTGAATTTTGAATGCTCATCATTTAGATTTTGTGAAATTTGCTCAAAACATTGTAAATTTCTTTATTCTCACTGACGCATTGAGGTTAGGAAAATGATTTCATTTTGATTCAGTGAATGTAACCCGACTGTTTTAAGAAATATGAAATTTTTCTAGTTTCTTAATCAACTTTTTAAAATTAAATGGCTGCTTGTGATATAATTTAAGTTTATATTCCTCTCGTTATAGTCGAGGGAATATTAAGACATAAGTTTTATTTGATTTCCGTAAAGTAATTTTACTTACTATCTTACATCAGGAATATAAAGCTACAATCACCGCTTGTTAATGTATTATTCATTCGAAGAGAAGTTAAATTCTTCTCCGTATAAAGTTATTTGTATTTAGTAGATAGAAATAAAAATTTTGGTAAGGAATTCCGTTGAAAAGTTTTAAGCTTTAAAAGCATTGATTGCCTGAACGTAATTGGCCTTATATATATATATATATATATATATATATATATATGTATATGCATATATACGTTATCTGTACATGTTAATAAAATTTTATCATTTATTTGTTACGTTATATGTTTGTATACATATAGCACAAATAAAAAAAAAGAAACCGAATATATTGTTAGAAGATGATCTCAAACTCAATTTATTCATATGCCTGCTGGTTTTTATTTTTTCTTTCATTTTTTTTTTACTCTTTTTGAATCTTGTCATCTATAATGTTGTGCTTTGTACACTTTTAAAAGTTCATTTCCGCTTCCGCTTAGTTGTTAGTTGTTTTCTCTTTTAGGTTTATTATTATTATTTTTCCCTTTTTTTTTTTTTTTCCTTTTTTTTTATTCGTACGTTGACCAAGAACCGCATTGTCTACACCACATTTCCTTCGTGCACGCATACTCATAGAAACTGTACTTGAGTGTACTTGTTATCCTTTTTCATGTTTTATATTCTGTTGCGCTGCTGCGTCTTGTTTCGCCTTAAAAGTGTGGCGTACAATTATACATTCTTCTAGCGTCTTTGATTTAAAAAGGTATATTAATTTTTTTATTCCCCTTGTGACGTCTTTAAAAAGGAAGAGCAATTTAAAAAAAAAAAAATTTTTATATACACCCTTCTAAATATATATGTATATATAAATATATACATATACGTAGATACGTTAGATACGCAATGAAATTCTGTTCATTGCCATACGTAACTTTATGAAACGTACATGACACGTTCATTTTTTCCGAATTTTTTGGTATACATAGTTCATAGATTGATGCTTGCTCAATATAGGTTTCGGCTATTTAGAAGCCGTTGTCGTTTCGTATATATGAATGAATAAAGAGATGGCTGTCCGTGTTAAAGTGTGGATTAAACGCAACCGAAACCATGGAAATGACTAAGTTAGCTTGTAGTGAAACGAGCCCTAAGCTATCGAACAGTCCAATCGTGAGTAGAAAAACCAATCCGGGAAATGATTTCCAAATTAAGTTTTCTGCTTAGTAATGATTCAGATCGATGCTTGCCGTCTTTATTCAAGATCAAGGGCTCGGCAAAGTTAAAGATGTGCGAAAATGACTCGATGAACAAAGTCTTTATGGTGAAGACACCGGGAAGCTACCTCACAAAAGGCTCAAGCCTGTATAGATAATGATGGTGAACATTTTGATTGCTAAGCTTCGTGACAAGTACATTTTAATGAAACTTGAATTTTATCAAAAAATAGATCGAATTTTTTTAGCTTTCCTGCTAACGTAGAGAATAGGGGAAAAATAAGCATTG
Organism: Glossina fuscipes; assembly: GCF_014805625.2. NCBI lineage: Eukaryota > Metazoa > Arthropoda > Insecta > Diptera > Glossinidae > Glossina > Glossina fuscipes. The sequence continues at coordinate 20,090,432 of NW_023998414.1, read as the reverse complement.
CTTATATTGAAAATTACTACATATATGTATAAATATATATATATAAGATGTCTAGAAAAAAAGAAAATTATTTTTCAAATTTCGTGACTTACGTCGCACATCCGATTTTCCAAGCTTTTTATTTTTTTTTTTTGTTATGTTCCTACTACAGGTCCAACAAAAATATCGACCATTTTGTATTTTTACTTTGTTTTTGGCATATTATGTAGAGACTAGATGTCTTCTTTAGTGTGAATAAAAAAAAAAAAAAAAATATTTCTAAGTTGTACAAGCCCGCTTTGGACGACCCAGCGCGCGTTAAGAACCGATGAAAACGTTGCAGCAATGAAGAAAATTCCAATCGGAGAATCGTCGAATCACTAGTAGAGAAGTTGCTGAAAATGTTGGTATGTCGGGCAAGGCAACACCGTTGTCATTCCTCGGTCATCGTATTCACCGAACATGGTCGATTCCCTGCTCTAGGAAGACCCATTAAACCACGGAGAATTTTCCATCAAAGCGATACCAAAAGGCGCGTATTAGCAATGCTTCGTGGAATGAAGAAAGCACTGGCACAAGTGTCTTATATCTCGGCGAGACTGCTTTGAATGGGACAAAATTGATATTTTTCGAGTAAAATAAAGGGCCAGCTTATTTATTTATTTATTTTTTTTTTGAATAGCCCCCGTGCCTAAATATGCATCTATCTATTTTCACTTTTCACTTTTCGCTTTCTTTTTTATTTTGCCTGTTTCTCTTTGCAATCTTGCATTTGCATTTGCATTTGTCTGCTTCTGTATAACATTTTAAATTTTCTTTGTGTACTTAGTAATTTTTTGTTGTTTTAAAAGTTGTCAGAAGAATTTTTAATTTAATATATATTTGGTTGATTACTTGTTAACAGGGATTTGAAAAAGAAATTACATTTTTCATAAACTGTTCCGCACTATATGAAAGGAACTTTACTTTTCTTTTGATTATATCCTTTCTTTTGTATTTTAAAATTTCTCTTTAAAAAATATTTGTCCCTTGTTTAGTTAGAAAATTTCACTTTAAATGAGAGCAGTGTTGAACGTTAGATGGAGTAGTAGTATCTGTAATTCACCCTAAGGCATATAATTGTTTTGCATTCGTATTTTATATTAGAAATGACTTTGTAATGCTAATAAGGATGCTTGTAGTTATCATGTGTATTGGGGTGTCCAAATAGTTACGACATATTATACAATTCTCTTGATATGATGGCAAACATTTCAACTTTATTTTGGGGAAGGTGTATAAATAAAGAAAAAATGTCCTGTGAATAGTTTGGACAAAGCTTTTAATATTACGTAAGACATTTTAAATATTTAATCGTATTATGTTATGAAGGCATCAAGAGAAGAAGGTCAAACGTGAGTGTAACTTATTGGAACAGCTTTAATTACGGACATTACGGACGGCTTCCACTACATCACCGGCTGCTTATCACGACATCAAGAGCAGATTGTCAAAATCAATCCTTGGAAAGTGGAATTTTTTGCATTTTGTTTCTAAATTTGACTTTTTTCCGATTCTATTCAAGCCGAGCTGCGGTTTTTTCTTCTGATTTTGTGATATTGAAGTAAGAGAATTAAAGTTCGTACAAAAAGTAATAGCGTGACTTTTTTTTTTAAATTCACAGAATGGAAGAGAAGCGAAGAACTGAAAGATATCCGCAGATATAATATATTTTAATTTATCTCTTCTAAGCGCGATCAAATAGCGAAATTGGAAAATTCAAAGGATATGCGGGAAAATTGAAAATTCCCCTTTTTATCTAAAGATATGAAATAGGGGCGAAATGTAAGAGGCCTTTTAAACGATCATTAAAGGAATAGACTTCGAAATTGGGGACGAACTGTTTGCCCTATCATTATTATTATATAGTTTAGTAGAAATGCGCCGATACAGTTTGGATATTGAAGATGAACTACGCCTGTACCTACTGTCTGTACCAACTGTTTTATGGGTGAAGGATTTCGAGGAAGAACAAAAAACTAGAAAGGCGAATGAAGAAAGAAATGTTCACAAAAATTTTTAATGTGAAAGATAATCAGGCAATTGAGAGAACAAATCCTGGAGGAAAGAAGCCTGTGAATTGCTGCAAGTCTGGTAATTAGATACGGATTGCTGTGTGTACATATGTTCTGATAAAACGAAAATTTAGTAATTCGAACCTACAAGCAACGTAATAAAAATGGCCAAAAGTGATTTTTGAAAAATTTCCATTGGAAAAAATAAAAGTATAAGTCGCGAAAATGTTTATTATGTAGAAAATTTACGAGAAAATTTACTTTCGGTATCGAAGGTCATTAATAAAAGCTATGAAGTCAATTTTAATAAGAAACGTGCGCGAAAGTCAGAGAAAGGATTATTTATTGCAAAACGCATTATTTATAGCACTATGCTAGCGCAACTAAAAAATAAAATCAACGGCATTAGATTCGTGGCATTGTACGCTGGAATATCTACGAACGTATTTTGAATAATCCATTTATCAGCCAGCTTGCCCTACTTGGCATGAATTTAAATCTCGTGTAAAATTTGTGTGACTGAGTACGAAATAAGCCCAACGTTTGAAAATAGCAATGAAAAGCATGCATAAATGTATTAGAAGTGGTTCATAGAAACGTGTGCGTTCGAACGGAAACCCATTTCCCATTCTGGCGGAAACAGCAGATTTCGAAGCGGGCTTCCATAATCTGAAAATGAAGAAAATTTTGTCTCCTTGGGATGATTTTGACTGCAAAGATTTCGCTTAATGTTAAGAGGATTAGTAGCGAACCGACAAGAAATATTTTGTGATGGACTTTCTAGTTGGCTTAGTAATTAATTATTTCTGCATAATTAAATGCCGTTATTTTCTGTAAGGTGTAGATTACACAAATATTCCAAGGCTTGTCGGTGATTTGAGATGATGAGTGCATGATTTCAAACCTAATCGTGATGGCGTAAACAAATATCATAGAATATGAAATTATAAGCCATGTATCACATTCCAATTTCAATATTTTCGATAGCAAAAGCTATTGGATAGCCATGGATAGTAGACGGCGGAGCGAATTGCTGGGCGAACGAAAAGTCACATATTGGCAAATTGCTTTAAAATCTTATTTTAATTAATAGCGTATACGATGAATGCGCGTTTTCGGATTAATAACAATGCAAGTACGATAGCTATGAAAATGTGTTGTCTAAAATAATCAACGAACAAATGAATTATTAATTATTCATAAATCGCTATACCGCTTTAATTTTGTATAACACAATTCAAAGCTATTTGCTTTAAAGTAATATGCGGTAAAGTGCTTTTGCATAGCTCGAAGATTGAGACTTATATTAAAGCTTAAATATTCTACCAATTTCCGATATTTCAGAATTTACGCCAGCATATGCAGCAGTTTTTATATTTTACTGGTTGTGTTTATTTATGATTGATATTTTTCTTCTTCTTTTGCGATGTTGGTGCAGCTGCTATCTTTCGTATATGAGATACACTTATTTATACATATAAATATATATATATATACATCGTTCATATGTTGATGATGGCATTGATCAATAGTTGCAAAAATGATTGGTTTGATTACTATTATTATTGTTGTTGTTGTTGTTGTAGTTGATTTTGTTGGTGTTGTCATTGTTGCTTCCGATGTTCCTGATAATCTTGAAGATTTTGATTTTTGCAATCATAATTCGATTTTGTTGATAATTTTATTTCCAGGTCAATGAAGCGCACGTACCAAAGATTTTGAGCATCACACAACAATGCAAAATATACGCATTTCATATATATAGATAATTTCCTTCATGCAAGTATCTTCTCTTATACTTTGTGATATGATTGAATGTGATAGTAGTTGAATGTGTGCATGAATGTGTTTACGTATTCTATATGCGTGCATATGAGAGAACGGGCGAGTCAGGTTGAGTTGATCTGGGTGTACTATTATTGATAAAATGTTTACATTTTATTCAATTGCATTACTTAGCTAAAGTAAAAGAAG
>NW_023998414.1:19963923-20086325 GCF_014805625.2 Glossina fuscipes | reverse complement strand
GTATTTTTTTTTTTTTTTTTTTTTTTTTTTTCTTTGAAATTGGTGTTAAGCAAATAAATAAGTTGTATTTCTTGCGGGCGAATTTTGGATAGAGACCATCTTGAGCAAACATAAAGTTATAGTTCGTTTGCGGAATAGCAAAAGCATTTTTCCATAAAATATTTACATGGGTTCGGTTAATGGAGAATAAATGGTGATGCCTTCTTTAATTTGTAACTTATTGACGATAAATTGAAATTGAAATTTTTCCGAATTATTTTTGTCTTTTATCTTACGTGAACATTACGTAAGCAAAAGAAGAGAAAATATAGTTATGGATATGATTGGTAATTTTCATCCGACGAACAACGTTTATTTTAAATATAATCCAAGTCGACATGAGATGACGAGCGATAAATCGTTTAAAAACGAAACCCTAAATACGAAAGTTTTAATTTTTTACATGTTCTCTCTTATAGAAATGTAAATTGTTCAAATCTTCAAATTCCCAATTCGAATAGGGATTCGCGGCTGCGGAAATTCGACTAGCTCGGATCGGAGAGTTGTAAGGGAGTTCGAAATTGTCATCAATTTTGCTAAGCGATTGCACATAGATATTAACCTCATTTGTTTTGCGTTTTTCAAAACTTAGCACCGATATGGACGTAAACTTGATTTCTTCTACAACCGACGATTGCTGAAAGAGCGAAAACTTTTCTTCAAAAATTGTGTACAAAGCCGCTTTTTTTGAAAAAAAATAAAAATATTTTTCATTAAGCTGTTTGGAAAACTGAACAAGTAAAAACACACTATAGTGGAACACGGCCTACCCAACATCATTTCGCTTAATACAGTTAGTTATTCATGCAACGACTTTCAAAGTAAGTAAATTTTACGGGAAGTGGTCGGAAAAGTCGTCCAATTCCAAACATTTTCAAGAACGTTCGTCGTTGGACCGAAACAAGTGATTGCGTATATTTTAATCAGCGATATCTCTTGATGAAAATGATAAAATAATGCGAAGCATCAATGTAAAAAACGGTTATAGTTGATAATTTTGACCTTTCGCCAGTTGAGTATTATTGAGTTATTCAGTGTATACAGACGCAAATCATGGAACAATCAAAATTTGCATTTTCTACGTTCATTAGTTTTGTCGTTTGATTTGAAGAAATCTTCGGGCGAAGTAAGGTTGCTTTATCATATCCCAATTGTCGACGGCTTAAAAGTGGTGTTTATGATGTCAATGGGAAAAGTTCGAAGACAAAAATTTGCAAGACTTATTGGATACAGTGCACTTCGCCAAGGAGCTTTCGAGCGGCTTAGCAGATTGATGAATCAACGGTTTCTAGACATTTAGATGAGATGGGAACATTTGCCAAAGGAGGCAAAATGTTTACCACACGAATTGACTAAAAATGCCATTTCTTGGTCTTATTGCAAGTAAAAAAAAGAAGACTTCTATGCGACCTATTGTGGTGATTGGCGACGAAAAGTCGACCTCGTACGACAATCTCAAATGCAAAATTTCATGGGGTGCGTCCAAAACAGCCACCCATATCGATGCAGCATGGCTTGGCTGCCACGCGGTGTTGCTATGCTGAAGAAGTATGAAAATGGGTCGACGATTGCATCGATGCCATACCAATATCGCGGTACCGGTATGCAGCCAGAAAGGTGAGTACCAAGTACCAATTTTTCTCAATGAATATCTTTTTCAAGTAAAAAAAATTATCAGAATACATGCGAACAGCGTATTATTTCGAATATTGCGTAGCAGATTAAAAGATGGACAGACGGTCAGTAGCACAGATCGAAAGACCAACTCAAAACGATTCAGAAAGTGCTTTTCAATCCATCGGTATAAATTAGGGGAAGTCTGTCCCATGTGCGGCATACTTGTGCGCAAACTCAATATGCCCTAGTACCCCTTGTACCCTTGTGGGTTTGTATCCTTGCGGATTGTGCATGCGATTTAGGGTAGAAAAACGAGCGGTTGCTTTAAGCTTTAAAACGTTTTCCCATTTATTGACATTATTCATAACGAAATATTGTAATTTAATAATGTGGGACAAGGTTGTCCGTAAAAGTTTTAATAAATTGATGATGAATCTATGAATGTTAATCTTCGTTTATGATCATATCAAATATTATGAATTATTGAAATTGTTGTCAAATTAGAACGATTGCTAATCAAAATTGTACACGATTATTGCTGCCGCATGATAATTTCACATCATAACATCATATCATGCATATCTATGTACGAATTGCATAAAACATATGTGTTTGCTTATTATCCATATTTGTTTAATTATCAGAAGCTGTAGAAATAAAATTTATGCCAATGATTGTACAAAATAAATATACATTTTAATGCGTTTGTTTGTCCCCTTACTTATTTAGGTATTTATGTGCAGATGAAGTTTAAATTTAACTTAAATGAGATTGAAATCAATGATAACTGTTTTGAGACTTGTTGACAACTTATGTTATCCGCACCGGTCACTAAATATGTTACCTATCGATATTTATACCAACGCCATACATAACTATTTTCTCTATATTCTGCATTAAATACTTTGTTACTCGTATTCCTATATCTATTTATTTAACTCACACATCTTTCATTTGCATTTGCATTTGCATTTGCATTTGATTTTAAATTAATTAACAAATAAAACACTAGTGACCGTTAAGAGATATTTACTATTAAATTTATGACCATTAAGTGAGTTTCAGGTAAATCATTTGCATTTCTAGCAAAAACATTGCAAAAGCAACTAACAGTAGATGTTATGAAAAACCCCAACTTAATCAATGCTAAATAGAATTATGAATGAATTCAATTCAATAAAGCTCTCCTCAAGAATTTGGATAACTATAGACGTTTAGTTAACGAGAACATCGATTGTCTTTTGCATTGAATGCCTGGCAAAGATGGCGGCAATTTATTCGACCGTAAAATTTTCTAAAAATTGTTAAAGTTGCTAAGCGAGAAATCTTTTATATTAGATATTATATCGTCCTTGAAAGCGAATCAACGTACGCCCTTTGTATAAACAGTAAACATATACTGATGACAGACAGAGGGATAGAAAACTTTCAAAATATTCCTATTCTCGTTAACCTCTCAATCTTTATACCCTTCACAACTTGTGCTACAAGGGTATATTTAGTTCGTGCGGATCTATGCAACGCCCAGGAGGACTTGATTCGTTTACGAGTCGCAGTGGTTCGAGTGAGGCTATTACCGGCAATTTCTAAGCCATGGAAAAATCTGCTCTCTGCTTAAAACAGCAACTAATTGGTGGTATGTTGATTGTGAACGAGATGATTCGAGCGCTGTTTGCTCGAAGCAGGGCAAGTCCAAAAGAGATGGTTATACCAGAAAAAATAAAAAAAAATTAATTAAAAAAGTGAAACCAAAAAGCTATTATCTATAACCGAAATCGACAGGCGCAAGACATAGCTAACATCTCGAAAGGGATGTACTCATAACTTTGCAATAAAAATTTGGACTTCGAAATGCTCTTTTCAATTGGGAACCGCCTCCATTCAAAGTACAATCAACGCCAACTTAATTGAATTAATGCTCGAACTGCTTCACCAACAGCTAACGTCTCTTTGCAAATTTTAAAGTATTACACTAGAAAAAAAAATTTGTATCATATAATGAGATCATTGAGAAAATTGAAATGTATTTTGAGGGCCTTGACAAATCGTTCCTTAACGAAGGCAACGAAATGCTAGAGAATAACTTAATTAATTTTAATTTGCTACAAAAGACAAAGTCGAATTTTTAAAAAAAACACATCTTCTCTTCCCACCGTGTTGTGGGAAATATTGATCGATGTGATTATATTGACGTTGAATCCCTAGGATTCCATTTGCAAACTCATTTCTGATTTTTTTACTAAAAACTTTATTAGTTAAAACCTAATTAGAATTATTAAGGAAATTTTTAAAGAGTTCTCGTAAAGGCTTATGCTAATTTTTATATCGTGTCTCAGAAATAGGTTATTGAAGTTTTCAGATATTTTTAAACATGTTTAAGTCGAGTATGTTAAGTGCATACTCAAAGAAGTTGAAATTGAATGAATTAACGCCGCTATGCTACTCTACGAATAATTTAGGCCTCGTATTGATGAGGATTATTCTATTATCCAGGGTTGTCGATTCTCCGATTTAACAGGACAGGCGTGCCTATTAACGCTCCAGCAGAAACTGATGCATATGAGGAGTTAAGAAGAAAGTTAATATACGCTAAAGTTTCGGTGGAGGTTGTTATAAAAATTAAATGAACCACATGTCTAGCGAATATTTAGTTTGCTATAATAATTAATGATCATGTATACAATCAACACTTTGTATTATCGCGCGCATATATTCGTTCACGAATACCTGTACATTCGCTGAGATTATAGACAACGGTTCTTGTGTATTGTATATCTATGCAACAACAACAACAATAACAACAGTAACCATCGAATTGTTTGGATTATCAATAACATCAGCGCTTAACTTCATCATATTGAATTATAGCAGCGCGAATTAAGTTTAAAATTATTGCGTTAATTATAAGCCAACAACTCTCATCAATATTGTGCATGTGCAAAAGCACACATTTACAAATACTTCCATAACGAAAATGCGTAAATTTCCTCACATATACCCATACGAGCTATGAATAACAGTAAATATTGTTTAATATCTCTTTCAATTTCGCCCGTCTATTGAACGGTCTGTCTGTTTATATAGTAAATATTTCAAGTCTATAATATTGGTATTTGCAATATGTAGAGTGCGAAAGTGTATGTGCATATGCATAGCATACATAATGCTCATCAAACTGAACCATTGTGTTCACATATTTAACACATTGACTTTGATAATGTCTATAACAAACTGTCAATTGTGTTTTGATTGTTATGTAGCTCCTCTGAATCATTGACATCTCAATTGCTTGGGAAACTGCATACACACAAATGCATATTCTTGCACTAAAATATATGCATACGCATTTTATAATATATATTTATAATTATATCCTACGTCGCTTATAATACAGCATATATTTATACGGATCGGTACTCAACTCTTATTATATCAACCAATCAATTAACTATCATTTTCTAAATCGATTTAAATTTAACTGCCCGCCGGGTCTCTCTAATGTCTCTCTATGTACTTGCGTATGTCATCTGCTGGTTGCAATTTTTTAAGATATTTTCACAAAATTTGTTATGCTAACGTGTTCTGATCCTCGAACGCAATCTAATAAAAATGAACCGGATCGGGAAAAGTTGTTGTATGAAAAATATTTGCAATTTATAAAATTTCCCAGCACAGATTGACATGACAGCTTTGAATCGGCAGGATCGATATTTTATCTCTCGTCTCAAACAATTCTTCTTATGAATATTAGTAAGGCTTTACACGATAAAAAGATCAAATTTTATGTTTTAACATTAAAATTAAATACACTAAATATGAAGTATGTAAGTGTTACCAAGCGTAACACTTCCAATGTATGGTATTTAAGTATCGGCCTTGATTAATTAACACGTTTTTACTTTTCGTATGACATTTTTATTCTGCTTTATATGAAGATGTCCGGCTGCGTATACTGGTTGGAAATTCAAATTATTCTAGTTTATATCAAATTAATGTTACTCATACGTACGTGTCCAAATACAAAATTAACAGATTAAATAATTAAGTAGCGTTCATAGTCACACTTGATGCATGCAGTAAATTCTTGTTTTTCTGTTCTATACCCATCACCGAGGGATCAGAGGTATATTCATATAGTCAAAACGTTTGCAAAGTATATATATTCTTGATTATCCGTCTATGTAATGTCTAATGTAAAAATTCTCTTGACCGCAAAAATGAAGCTACGGCTTAAAATTTGCCAGAAATATTCGAAATTCTTGAAAATGGGCTAAATCGGTTGAAGGACGCTCCCATCAGCATCAGCTTTGTTTTTCGAAAGGAATAAAACATTGGTTCTTTGTTCAGAGCTCATAACCTATAGCAGATAAATGTATAAAAATTTGAATGCATATTTTGTGGGCGATGCTGTGGTATATCTATAAAAATAGAAAAAATGGACCCCGCCGATCCAATGTTATAGTTATTCACAATTTAATTTTTTTTAATATCATTTTAAGACGCAGAAAAAAGCTTCAAAAACCCAATAAAGTAAATAAATTCTTGGGCAATTTCAAGTTTGGGATGCACCTAAGCATATCTGACTGCCCGTTTGTCTGTCTGCGCAACTGCTTAGCATAGGTGGTAAGCATTTTCCTCTTAGCGAAAATGAAGGTATCGCTTACAAATTTACAAAAGAATTTGGAAGTGACTTAAGCTTTTCCAAGGCACGCCTACAACGTCCACATGCCTATGGGACAAAAATTTTTACTTTGAAAACAGAAAAAAGCAGCCGCGCCCACTCCATCTTATAGAGCGTGAAAGTTTAGTTCTTTTAATTTTTGTGTTTTTCTTATGATAACGGAAATAGATATAAAAGATTCGGTGACGGTCGAATATAATTTTGTTATTTGTTTATTTTGTCACGAGTCAAAGTCTTATAGGCTTAGAGTCTTGTAGAAGTAGGGCAAACAGGGTTGAGTTCGTAAAGATTTTCGTTTTTACTTAGGTATTTCGTTGAGATTTAGTGTTCAAAATAAAATTGATTTTATTCTATTTATGTTTTATTATTTATTAAAACATAAGGAAATCATTTTAAGGTTAAGGCGAGTTTCAGATGATTTTGCGTATACTATACTCTGTATTAAGTAGGTGAAAATTGGTCAGGCTGTCATTATTTGTCGATATGGCACTATGGCAATCGCACCATGCTCTTAATTGCTATTATAAGATCCAATAAGAGATAGACAGACAGATTGGCCGGATTGTGTCGACTCAAATCCCAGCACAAAGCAAATATAAATATATATTATGGGATTTTCAATGCATATCTTTGAGTATAACGAAATGTTGTATCATAGAATGAAATTTTTATAGCTCTTTAAAGTCACTGGACTTACATTTGCCTTAGTGCGAGAGCCTTAGATGAACAAAACGTTTACGATAAATAAGTGAAAAGCGATTACTTTTGTGCGATGGGTAGTATTTTGCTTTTGAAACAAGCGGGGATCAGATTCGTCCATGCAAAGGCCTCGTTACGACACGATGAGCATTTAGTTCCTCACATGTCCGCCTAAACGATACACTATATCAATCGATCTTAAAAAAACGAAAAAAAAACAAGTTTTAGAAGCCTGGCGTACGAGACCTCGCCGCAAATTTCGCATCCTTATAACATATACTTACGTGTGAAGCCTTCTAATACAGATTATGTTTATATTTGTTATATATATATATATAAGCGTGGATTATATAACATGTACGTCTTAAAAACTGTAGAACCTTCTAAGAACAATACATTCTAGTGGCCACAGAGCCGAGTCGAAAATATACATAATTTTGCCTTGTGTCCGAAATTATAATATTGCAAATAACAAACTGTTTATTGAATCCGTGCAAAAATGAATAGCGAAGAGAACTTTCATCGAAACGCTTCAATTGATGAAACAAGTTTACGATGACGAGACTTTATTCCGTATTGGGCCCAAGTATCTATTTTAAGATTTTCTCGGATCACGATTAACTCTCTCCGCTTTAGTAAATCCATTTGTCAGCCAGATTTTTTCGATTGGTTGATATGCTGGTTTTAAAATCTCGCCCAGCTTAGGTTGTCAACTGAGTGCTGTTCTCTAGGGCGCTATTTTAAGCTACCGATTTGATAAATGGAAATTTAAGCAAGTAACTAAACGATGATTAGATGCAAGAGTGGCACTTGTATTCTTCTCGATGTCGAACTTACGTCGAAAGAAAGGACATTATATCATTTTCCAATAAGAGTGTCATGATATTTGAGAAAAGGCAAACTGAAGTATGTTAGCGCGCAATTAAATTTCAAATAGAGCATCATTCGAATGGCTACAATGGCTTTGCTGTCGGCGCTACTTCAGACCTAATTTCATCACGTATCTACGATCAATATTCATGTCTATTGTAAAATTAGAATATGCATCATCCTCTCGAGAACCAAGCAGTTTCGTTAAATACACAGAGCTTTTATTTTGAATCCTTCTGGCGGTTGGATGTTAATATTGGTGTTCCGTGAAATATTTGCATTTGATTAAAGTTAGCGCGTAATAAATCAATTATTCGATATGCAGCTGTGCGTACCGATCCTTCTTAGTGAAACTATACGTGGCTTAAATCAATATTCCGCAATTTAGGCCATAAAAAATTCATTAACATCAACTAGTAAAATGTTGATGAACATCACACAATACACGCAATATGAAGAAGAGATGTTATTACCTGAAAATGTGTTTTCGCTTAGATAATTTCCATTATGTTTTCGGCTAACGTATTCTAGAGTGTAAGCTGAAAAGGCAGATTATATTCCTAAATCCTTCCAAGTTTTTTAAATCTTTCAATTTTCGTCAATCTACTTACCATCTAATTACACCAATAGGACACTTGAGGAGTAGCTTTTAGTTTGAGGCATGGAGGAATCGTAAGACGATTATAAGTCGAATGAATATAACATTAATGAATAATATGTTCATATATTGAAAGTCATATCCTCTCTGTTATAAGTATAGCAACAATATATATGTGCAGCTTCCAACGGATGGTATAAAAGCGTACAACGTCACTTTGACTAACGCTTCGCAGTCTTAATTACATATACAGACATCTTAATTTGTTGCTACTTTACTATTGCTAGCGAAATTTGTTTTCTTTTCAAGAATTAGAAGGCACTTAACTTTGACTGTAATTTAGTTATAATAATAAATTACTTGATGAAGGTCGTATCTATGTATCTACTGTAGATTCATTTTCTTAGAATCATTTGAATGCCAGCGTCACTTTACTATGCAGTTACATGAAATAAAACTTGCGTTAGACATGCTTGAATCTAAATTGACTTTTATTTCGAATGACCTAAAATTTTCTTTCTGTGTTCATTTCCGTAAGTGAACACGAATTGTCTTGAATCGATAATATTGCAAATGACAACGATGTGACATTCATATGCTATGTAATATTTTACTTTTATGTGGGCATACATGCATATATTTTAGTCATGCACATATATGCAAATTATATAAATAATCAAGTATATGTCTAATGGGGATTTTGCGTATTAAAGCAGAAAAGAAATAAATTTGAAAATACAAAAAACCGTAGCATTAAAGGGACAAAGTACTGATTCAATCTTGATGCGGTTGCTGGCGTGAATTCAACCAACTTAAGCAATTGAGTCAATTAAGAGGAAAAAATGAAGAAAAACCTCACAACCAATAAGCATAACAGAAAGCCGAAGGATTCATAACCACAAAGTTTACGAACATAAATTAAATAACCAAAAACCTTAATAATATCAAAAAAAGAAAAAGTTCACGTAAAGATTCTATAAATAATAACAAAACCATATCACACTACTGCATATATTGGCGTTATCGTCAGCAAGCCTTATCTGTTTATCTGAACAAACCAGAAAAGGTACTAATTCGACTCTGACGTTATTCATTTAACAACATTGGACCTTGTAAATGTCAAAAGCGCGGTAGTATACGTCGTGGTTTATTTATGAATTACTGATCGGCTATCAGATTGTTAACGTTTGCTTTATACTTAATACTGCGATTGACACAACCCATGCTATCTGCATTGGATATGAGCGACTGGCAGCGATGAATACTCGGTTCAGAACGGAAAACGGTATAAGCTTGTGACGGCCTTCAATCCTATGATTGAGTTGTCACGACAAAAAGCAGAGAAACTCCTCTACAATAAAGTGCGTGCACTCACGTAACAATGGACAGCAGTATGATCGATGGATAATCTTTGACGGAGAGCGGAGAGCGTATTAAAAAAGGTTTTCTTTTGGGTAAGCGTCAATACGTTTGCTGTTGCATGGTGAAGTATTGACCGTCCCAAATTAACGAAGCAATCCATACAACTACGATGGTAGTTGTATACGTAAGAGTAAATCTTAATCGGACTACACACCGGAGTAAACCATTGTTATTTTTGAGCTTTCGCACTAAGCAACATAGTGTTCCTAAATTCTAATCTAATCTCTGATGGAACATAGAGTTACAACGTATCATTACACGTATACCTTGGCAACTTCAACTTGTCCTTCATAATTTTACACAATGAAATGATTATAAATTAATGATTATTTGCATTTTTGCTCTTTAGGTATTTGCTCTGTCGAGAAGCAAAAATTAATTATAACAATATTGATTTTGTTAATTTTTTTGTTTTTTTAACTGTTTTTTATATTTAATTTATATATTTATGTATTTGTGGTTGATCAGTCTTACTGCCGGAATGTTCGATTTGTTTCTTTTGCATTTTTAATGCCTGTAAACTATTAAAACTGTATTTTACATAACAATTTTATGAGGCTTAAATTTCACAATCATTTCTTCCGTTATATTATTATTCGTTTAACTGTTTACATACACCTTTCGGGTGCGTTTTCTCTTTTCCTCTGCCTCGTTCTCTTCATTTTTGTCATGTTTCGTGTCTGCAAAGACAATGTATGTATATTCGTATATATATATATATATATACACTTATATATACATATATATACATATATATATATATATATATATATATATACATATATATAGATTTTTTTTTTTTTGAAGAACGCGTATTACTCTCCAAAAGACTTGTAGACATTTATTTTAGGAATGGGCTAACATTGAATATGGGTTACTACGTTATGATTTTGTGACGTAAGTAGCTTATGGATGAGATCTGAACATCTGATAAGTCGGAAATTCAGCTCAGTATGGCCGAAAGTAAGTAAATCTTAGAAGCCTCTGGTCTAAGTCAATTATATGAATATATAGGATGTATCAGTTGTGAATATATGCGCTTTTTACTAGTAATATAAATCCAAAATCCAAAAAGAAAAAAAAAAAAAAGATTGAAAAAGATGGAATAAGTATTTTTTCTATTATTCGATATACTTCCTACGGATATTCGATATCCTTCATAAACTCTTGAAATCAACATTCTCCAAACTTCCCGACTTTGATATCGTTTTCCATATGCCGCGTGTTTGCTTCGTTCGATGTCTGTTTGATGATTTACCCAAGCGCTATTCGCTACTTGCGAGATAGTTTGATTACATTTGATAAAATGAGACTGGCGCTTGACTCCAGATCTGTTGCTATTTTTACAATCACTTCCCCTTAAAAGGGCATACTTTGAAAAAGTCTGATGTATATATGTATTTATAAATTTGCCATCAGTTCAAAGTTTTTCTACTCTTCTAAGCCTTATGTATACTTTAAATCTATTTTCATGGCGATTCTAGTTTTAGGCAATGATTCCATTATAATTGACTGCTAATACGCGTAATTCTAACCCGCGTAAGCTCGTCCCACTAACTATACTGAAACGTGAGATCTAATTTATCGTTAATTATGAAATGTGCTAACTCTGTCTTAAATCCATGTACCCTGGCAAGGAAAGCGTAATTCATATAAGGAATACAATGAAAATTTCACCTTAACCTTAAAATTGTAAGGCAATCCAATTTCGTTAAAAAAGCTTACACAATTTATTGCAACTTGTGTTTTTTACTTAATAAGCAGAAATAACTGCGGTATTAGATTAAAAAAAAAAAAAAAAAAAAAAAAAAAAAAAAAAAAAAAAAAAAAAAACTTTGGGCATAATTCTTGTCTAAATTAAATTCTAGTATAGCTTCCAGCTGCTAATAAATCAGCTGAATAAACACGTAGACGGCGAATTTTCATTTCATCTTAAAGGGACGCTTAGTTCCATTTGATGGATTTCAAGTAGCAACTTGTGGCTTCCAATGACTGATTATAGGCTTACATGTTTGCATTCATTATAAATAATAATAAAAGTTACAATCATCCAAGATTTTCGTATTGTTTTTTTTTTTTTTTTTTTTTTTTATATTACTTGAATAACCCATATTTTATACAAAACATGTTTTATATATGTGCTTCATACTCATGTATACTTTTAAATATCATATTCCACGTGCAGGTTTTGAAAAGAGTCATGTGTACATACAGTTACATATGCATTACTTGGGTTATGGTAAGGTATTTTTCTATATAAATACACATTATACATATAATATATTACACATACATGCATTCATATATACATGCATTCACATTAACATGAAATTGTCATATTTTGCTTTACATAACGTTTTATCCTTTACCTGTGATGACGTCTTGCCTGTGCACTTGTGTCTGACGTTGAAACTTGTTCACTTATTTCCGTGTCTTATATATTTTCTTATTTTTTTATTATTATTATTATTTTTTTTTTCTTTTTTTTTTTTTTTTGGTGAATATTGTGTCATGAACCATTTAAGCTGATTTTAGATGTAATTTAAAACGCTAAATTATGCTCATGGCCGGAAGTTGTCATACACTAAGTATTTCCTAGGTTTGAAATTTTTTATTTTTTCATTTTCTTATTTTCTTACTCGGCCCTCTTCGTTGTACGAAATAATAACGAAAGAGCAGCAATATGGATAGAAAAGGGTGTAATGAAGTGTGGTCGGGGCGCATTTATGAGACGGAATGAAAGCCCATTAAATTGTATGATGGCAATGAAGTTGAGAAATGCTTACGTATGCAAATGTTGTAAATTGTTAATTTTAAGCTGATTTCACAAATTGCTCACAATTGGTATATCCTTACGTTCACATGTCTTATGGCCTGCGGTGCTACATCACAGATAGTGAAATGCTTCCAGTTATCCTTCGTTGGCAGGCAAGTGGTCATAATGTTATACGAATTAGTCATTACTTAGTATACGTCTACTTATAGTATACATATATATATATATATTATATATATATATACATTATTTCTATGATTATTGAAATGATCTTTACTTTATGTTATTGCGTGTACTACTGGAATCTCCTTTGGGGTATATTCTATTAATTGTGCGGATGTAAGTTATATTTCAAAAATGTTACGCTATACAAAATAGTATGGTTATAGCAGTGTATGCTGCTCTATATAGGTCACTTTACGGCTAAACAATAGCACGCCAACTATTATGGAGCGTATCAAGAAAAAATTCATTCTCAATAATGGCCGAAATTTATTTATTATAAAATTGAAAGTGTAAAGGATGATGTAGGTACTAGTAGGTACTTTGCCAGTAAGACACAGAAGTTGAAGTATTTGAAAGAACTAACTTGACTTGAAACTATTAAGGATAGTGCAAATTTAGTAGTTGAGCATATCTGCAATCAGTTCTCATTGTATATCGCAAATCCTTTCCAATTACAGTGACATAGTTCCTGTTAGCAGAATAATGCAATTTATTGTTAATAATTCTAAAGTTTCAAGTTGACTTTCCTTCCTGGATCTGTAATCTTCTTTTTAATATTTTTAATACTCGCCATATCTCCTTTGCTACTAACATGTGTCACATGATTTTTTTTTTTTTTTTGATGCAGGATCTTCCGCAAAACTTAGAATGCAGTTCGTTTTTTCGTTGCTCCACTACGACACTGTATACAGTGTCGTCTTCATATTTGAAGTGGTCAGATCCCGTGAGTAGTTACGTTAAATAAAAATCAACTTTCCGCAAGAACTTTTTTGTTAATATTAGTGTTTTATTGTTAATATTAGTGAGATGCGGACGGAACTATCTTATTTTCCATTCTCCTTACGACCCTGGCTAGGTGGCGCTTCTGCGTTTAGCTTAGACTCCGTTCGCACAGTTGTTTTTTAGCCAGTAAATCCATCGGGATCATCTTGGGTAAAAAAGTACCACACTGCCAGATGATATACGAAACGCGTTTATCGTATATATGTTGTATATTGATATTAATCGTGTAAATACCATATAGGAATCGCATGGAGTATCACCAATTGTAACTGTTCGACCAGTGTGTGCATTCAAGGTAGCACTCATTCAGGCACTAAAACCAAATGAAGGACCTAACATTAAAACATAAGCGTTCAACCATCTCCCGAGAAATAAATAATTAATTTTCATTGAATAACGGTATTAAGAAACAAAGGCCAAATTCTGCACAGTTACCACTGGGCGCAATATTGCGTCGTAGTTTAAGTGATGAACGAAGGATCATCTGAACGAACTATTTTTGGAATAAGTCAATTAAATTGACTAAGTACCTTCAACAAGCAGCTGTCATGGGCCGGACAAGGATTGCTCTTAATTATAAACATATATCTATAACATCTTTGTAAAGGCCGTCACTTATTCTTATTCTATTCTCTGTTTATGCGGAGGAACACACCATCTCGAAAAAGATTAAATGCACGATATTCAAAACTTGACTTCAAAACTAAGAGAAGCCGGTTTCGCTTATCATATACATGGTAAATGACGAATGGAAAGGGACAATTAATTAAAGCATACCGGCAATGAACTGAAACTTTTTTCGAGCTAGCAATGAAGGCTTAGGTGATTTAATGTAGTTTGCTCACTTTGTTAAACGTTCTCCCTGCAAATAGATTCTATTTGGACGCCTCTTAAAGTGTCATTGCCACTGCTTCTGTGCAAAGGTTTTTCATTGACAAACTTTTTTAGATATGGGCGTACATGGAGTTCAAAACATATAAAATCTTGTAAGTGTAATGGCGGATGGTGAGGCGATTTTTGTGCCAACTGTTAAAGCGTACTTTGTAAGAATATACGCTTTCCTGGTACAACGTTGACAGGGTTTATTTGATCAAGCTACATATCGCCAAGGCATATGACTCTATGCGTCAGGCATAGATTTATCACTTACCGGGCACTCGTTTATTTTCTACTTGCCATTAACCTCCAAGCAAATAAACTCGTTGTGTGACTTCCGCAAATTTTCGTTAATCGCTTTTCCTATTTTACTCCTGACTTGGACTAAAATTTCATTTCTTGCACTAAATATTAGTAAGCTTTCTTTTTAAAAGTCAGTTCCCCAATGATCTTTGTGGAATTCTTTAAGTCTCCTTATTCTAATGTATTGTGTATGATCCCGTTGTACACTAACTGCCGCGAGGTGATTCTATCGCCTTTCCTTTGGTCTTAGTGTAGCACGGTGTAGGTTGCATCGAAATATTTAATAATAAATTTATTTGCATGCATGTGTTAGGCGAATGTTAAATGTAAACTGCCAAAAACTATTAACATAATTAGTTACTTGCATAAACGATATGTGTAAGCCATATATTAACTGGCATTTCTTTCGGAATATATGAATGTGTGTAGGTTAATTTTGATATTCCTTGAATAAAATTAAGAAATTTTATTAAGTTTTTCTTACCTTACATAATTTACAGCAAGAAGGCCTTAATTCACTTTATTGTAAAATACCTTAGCATTATCACAACCAACTAGCAACCATCTTAATACACTCCGGACCAGAACTTGCAGCTTATTGTGGCTCAAATTTAAAATATACACTTGTGAACATACACACACATGTATATATATATATACATACACACACACATGTATATATATATATATATATATATATACCAAATGCATGCATTGAAGGTTCGAGTGCTTTGGTTAGTAATCTCAACAGCAACAGTACCAGCAGCAGGAGTTATACGAGAAACATATCGACTATACGTTTGGATATGTAAGTATATGCTTGTGATCACACTTGGGTGTTTTCAGTTTTTGAATGCCAGCAAGCTTATTAAATATTTCTACATATATAGATATACATATATATACATATATGTATACATATGTTATATATATATATATATATAAATGTACATATACATATTTAACTGTAGTTCTTAAGTTCGTTTTACCATAATGCTATTACGGCTATATTGCAGTATACGAGTGCCACACATGTCTCTTATTATATTAAGAAACCTTACACTCTACACCTTTTGGTCTGTTCCATGTCTCAGATTAAAGATTAATGTAGCTGCAAAAATAAGATTTATTGGTGTGAAATTTCATTAGTGTGACATCGGATTATTATTACCTTACTTATAACCGGGGCTGGGCTACGTCCAATTAATGTTAATGAAATTTAAAGCTGAGATTATTTTCACCTGCATGCGTACGAATGACGATGGATACGAAACTATATGTCACTAATTCGAAAGAATTTTTTTTTTTTAAATATCAAAAATGGTGCAAATTATTCCTCTCTTCTTTCGTTTCTCTGTTATCGGTTCATGAATCCATTCTTATGTCGCAACAAAGCCAATAGCCTAACCCTAAGAAGCCGTTGAGGCTTCTCTTCCATTTTTTACGCTACATTTGTAATGTTTGCAAGTAATTGAAAACTTATTAAGCGCTTGCGGGAATCTACTCTTTATCAATGATAGCTATATATGTGTATCCTGTTGCTAAGGTAGTATCCTGTTGATTAATCTTATTTATGCATTCATCCTTGGACTTTTACAAGAAAAACACCAAAAAAGGCGTGAAGTAAGATTAGGCCCATTCTAGCAGCGAGCACGGATTCATAAAAGCAAAAAAAAAGAAAAGTAACTTTTCACACAAACTATTTCCGTCATTATCTTAATAGATTGAAGTGATCAATGGCCATTTCACAGGTGTGCATATGGACGTCATCAACTTTCAATAGATAAAAATTTCCTATTTACCAGAATCCTTTTCATGCGAACATGAACCTAACCAGGTTATCTGATTAATCGTTAAAAGTTTCTCGAAGTAAGCAATAAATTGTACGTTAGAATCCGTAATATCATGATCATTATCGAAGACTCGCTGCATAATGAATATAATTTTATTTATTTTGGCCGGTTTTTCTTGCAAATTATGGCTCTTATTGCCAAGAGTATATGCGGGTTAACAATGCTTATAAATAAAAACTAGTAAAAACACTTTAGGTGACCACGCCCGACTATTAGATGCCCTACCCTATGTCGCTTAACACGATTTTTCGTATGATGACCTTTGAAAAGAAAGTGTTATATGGGAAGTGCTCGAACAACTGATGCGATCCGAGCTAAATTCGATGGTATATATAAAAGATTCGGTCACGCCCGAACTTAATTTTCTTACTTGTTATGTTTTTTTTTTTTTTTCAATTTTTTACAAATTCAAAGATATTAATGTAGGAGATATTTTGACGAAAAGCTATGCGACGGGGTAACGTGCAATCCTCATCGAAGGCTTAAAATTCGTTTTTTAGCTTGAGGGGTCGTGTTGGAAAGCAGTTTTTCTATCATAATTTACATACCTTTGGTCGCACCCGTCGTTCTTTAATTACAAATATGTTTAATTCTATCTAACATCTATGTAAAACGCATTTTCCTTACTAGTCGACATGTATCGTACATACTTACGCGTAACGTCACAATTTTTATTTCTCGCTTTCTAATACATTTTTCTTGGTATAAAAGATAAACTTATATATGTTAAATAAAAAGTGTGTAAATAAATGTTAATAAGCGCAACTTCCAGATAAGCAAAGTCGTCACAAGCACTATGACGCTTTAAGCAAGGAAAACTGACATAATTCTTTTCAATATAATCCGCAAGAAAAATCTATATTTTATATATATATATATATATATATATATATATATATATCTTTTTTTTATAATTTTTATGAATAATAATTGTCTTTAACGTTGCTTGATATATAGTCATACATACATTAAATGCTTGATCGTAATTTTCTGCACATTTTTTTGCATCATGCAGATTTCGGTCTAAAATGAATGTATATGATATTGGCCTGGAGAGACATGTTTTTTTTTTTTTTTTCATAATTATGTAAGAAACTTTTAATAAGCATCCGTACCATGTTCATCCATATAAAAGTGCCACATAGACGGAAGAACTTATATCAGTTTCTGATTTTTGTTTTTGACCTTAAGTTGAGATTTGACAATTTATTAAACATTTGTTATAATTTATTATAATATAAGTGTTTATTTGAATATTCTTGGCATTCTGTATTTTTATTAAAATGTTTCAGAAAATTAAATTATATTTATTTGGCGTAAAAAAATGAAATAATTTAAAGTATTCATGAAATTCCTTCAACTGTAAATTTGTTAATTATTGTATGCAATATACATGTATATATGTGCATATAAACGCGTTCACAGGTAACACATATACACAAAACACAAAACTTGCTGCAGAGTAATTTTCCACATGGAATGTGTCATCACTTGCTCAAACAATTTATGGCATCCGCAAAATGACAACATTGCAAGCGAAGTTAAAAAAGTTAAGAGCAGAAATATTAACAGGAAAAACTGAAAGTAAATTATTGCAAAAAAAAAATAAATAAATAAATAAAAAAAAAAATAAATAAATATTAAAAAAATAAAAATCAGAATATGTCTAATGGTATTAATTTAATTTTTAACATCATACACACGTGATAAATATAAAAGTTTTCAATATTGAAAAATTATTTGCACAAAAGACATATATTACTAAACTATCGATCAATTAATAAACGAAGGAATATTTCCGAGAATTTTAGGAGAAAATTTTGAAATCTAAACAACATAATTCCCTTAAAGCTGAGTCAGGCACTGATGTGCGTTTTATTAATTAGCCTCTAGTGAGAGGTTGCATTTGTAATTCATACGCGAAATGTCAAACGGCAAGTGCAATGCTAATATTTACTCCGTCATTGTTCAGCACTATAAATATGGGGGGCAAATGGTGCGATGATCTCTTCTTCTTAAACATAGCCTGAAGCTATAAATTTATTGACTGATAAGTTTCATAATGTTAATGTATATGTGTTTAAAAGTCAAAAGATGTAAGAGAATTATATTCGCTCCTCTTAACAAGACAAATCACTTAGGGGATGCCCCCTATTCATGTAATATTCAGGCGGTCGGAAAGAAATGAGGAAAGAGGTGTGAGGTGTATTTGCCTAAGTAAGTAAGTTTTGTTTGTGCCATTACTGACTAAGCATTCGTTATAATTACGACTAAATTAAAGTGTATCGCATTCATATTTAAACCAGCGAGTATAGATTTCATAGCCGCAACTCTTACTTATCCTACTGCTCATGCGGATAAATGGCAAAAAAAAAGAAAATGCAAAGTATTTTACAAATTATAACTTTGTCAGTTAGCTCTGATGTGGTCTCACTTCTCACGTGGCTGTCTAAAGTGAACGTAGACAAAGGAGCCGTATGCATCGGCACTTGCCCATAAGTAAATGCAGTAACAAATATTATGAGCGGATGATATTATATTAATATACCTGAGCTTGTAGCGTATATTAAATCGACAAAGACCTGATAAGATTTTCTGAGCTCCAGAAGTAGTCGTACTGACGCCGTACTGTATAATTAATTCCCTAACAACTGACAGAGTGGTGGACGAATATATTACTAGCTTCGCATAGGACAGTAAGAAAATGATACGCGACTTATGTATGTACAGCCGTACTCTCGCATTGTAAACGTTCAGCTGTCATAATGCTTGTGGCTGCGGTACACTTTGCTTTTCAATTTCCCCTCTGATGATAATGGAAACGCTTAAGTGATCTGCTGAAGAGTAGATCATAAGTATGTTATGTTTTTTTTTTGATTTCCACACTTATGCTTACACGTTGGAATACGAAGAAAGCACAAAAGGATGACCAAAGTGTTTCTGTCCCTATCTGAAAGAAATATGTGGTTGTGATCTAGCAGTGATTGCACTCACAAACTCATCAGTTGAAACATCAATGATACCATTTCAAAGAGGCGAGGTAACATTGATAACATGCCACACTGAGTTAATTTTCCTAAGCATTTTGTATATTAGGATATTTTTCTCGATATCTTTATTTTGCAAGTTGTTTGCTATACGTTCGAATATCGAAATTTTCGTTTGCAGGCGTAATTCCCACCTAATATATCATATAAACTTGATTTGGAAAATTTATCAGGAAATGCACGGAAGATATTTTAGTCGGTACTTCGTTTTATCGGAGTGTTTCAATAAAGGTTAATAGACAGACAAATAGAATGACGAAGCTGGCTACCTCGAGTTTGCATCTGAACTATGTGTACATGTATATATTTGATATGATGTCTAATTCGCTCTTCCATTCATTTCAAAAGTAACTTGAGAATCAGTATTTAACAGCCCTCCGGCGATGTGTCAGGACACGTTAATTTTGCTGAACTCTTCACAGCTTCAAATGTGATTGCATTAAATTCTATCTATCTAATAATAGGAAGTAGGGAGTACTGATGCACGTGTAACGATATATTTAAATACATACCCTGGCGCATACATATATTAGATACATTTTTATTGTGTGACCCAATTTTTTTTATTTTATTTTTTTTAATAACTTAATATTTGTATGTCCCCCATTGGCAAATTTTTAATATGTCCCAAATGCACTCTATTAATGAACATATTTAGTGATAGTGTGATCGAGAGAGAAAGAGAAAAAGAGATAGAATAATACTGCTTGGTGTGTGGGTTATGTATATGTTTGTACGGGTTTAGAGTTATATGTGTGCATTAAGTGTTATTTGCCTTTAACCACAATTAGCTAAAAAGTTGGAAGATCCTTTGGCAGTTTTATTGTCACACACACACACACACACACACAAACATTATCCAGCCAGCAAATTAGTGCTAATACATCATATGTGTGAATATGATATATATATATATATATATATACATACATACATATATATATTACATACATATTTATAATGGCATAGTAGGTAGAGGATTTCATTTATGTACATATATATATTCATAGATATTTATTTGTATACACGTGAATACGATTGCTGTAGGAAAATGACTCAATTCACTTAGATGATCAATAGTTTCAGCATGCGTTCGCGTTGGAATGTTTGTTGATTTGACGCAGGTTAACATTTTATGTTTTATTTGCCGATATCTAACACATAAGATTCTTTAATATACCTATATATGTATACATATGTTTATATTACATATATATATATATATATATATATGTAGGTACATATATATAACATTAATATATATATATATACATATATACATCTGTTTATATATTCCTGGCTATATTCAACGATTTAACAAATAAACATTAAGTGCCACCATAATTAGCAAGCGCACTTAATTATAGAAACACACTCTGTGGTATACGCCCGCATTTAGGTATGCGAGCATAAGCAAATGTTTAGTCAAGTTGTTAATATTAGTGTTGGTTATATGTAAGGATGTGTAAGTGTAAAAAATTTTATTTATCTAGTACGTATAAACATTCGTGTGCATTTCTCATTTACGGCCTAATAATTATTATGAAAAATTTTTTCTTTAAAAGAAAGTTTTTTTTTTTTTTTTTCTTTTTTTTTTTCTGTAATAAAGAAAGTTTTTTAAAGTTTTTCTCTTGAATTTTATCTTAATTTTCATTAGCAGATTTTTCTTTCAAGTTTTTGGTAATGAAGTGATGTTTTTTTTTTTCCTTTTTCTATTCTTTAATAACTAATAAAATTCTAAATTGATGTTATGTTAGGTTTATTATACCGTTTGAGAGCATTTTAAAGAAACGATTTTTTTCATTGAATTTTCGGTTTGGGCTTTGAACGCCTATCAATCATTAGGTAAGGAAATTAAGTATTAGAGATTTCCTACGAAGGGATTACAAAATACAAATCGGTTTTATAATATTTTGATATATACATCGAACTACGAAATAACTATACCTTTGAAATGTTTATGTTACATCTAGTTAAACTTGTCCGTCTGCCCATGGAAAACCCTAAACTATATACGTTTAATACGGATTTTAAGTAAGGTGTGTATAGTTCATTGTAATCTTTGCCTTGTTTTCTAGAAACACATTGGGACAACTTTTAAGGAAAAGTAAAAACTTGAAAAAACTATACTAAAACCGGAAAATGCTCGAAAATTCTGGTTAAATAGCTTGGAAATTTATTACCATTATAGTTTTTCAAACATTTCAAATGACATCTACGGTAGAAAGCTGAAAATTAGTATAACGCAAAAGAAACACTTGATATAGCGAAAAGATGTAAATTAACTCTGTTTCGGTGGATAACGCAGCACTTGAAATATTATATTAAAATTAGCCATTCAGAGTAAGTAATAAGAAATCCAGGAAATTACTGTTGAAAAAGTTTCGAAACTAATCAACTCGCTGAAGGCTTCGTTTACAAGCATTCTTATAAACATTCGAAGAGCGGACATATCTACTACGCAGCTTATCATTTATATGAAAATAACAAGTCGGAAATATATCGTAAAAGAGAAAAAGCATATAAGAGACTTATATTCGGTCGTGACCGCACCTTTTACATCCATTATATGATCTTAAAAAAAAAAAAAACGCTCAACCACACCTTTATACTCCATAATTGTGGGTGGGCTCGGGTGATATTGCCTATTTTCAACAAGCAAGAAGGACGGAAAACGAAGGCGTTCATAATTTTTGTTATATAGATGTGCGGGCATTGTGGGCGTGTTCTTTGAAAAGTTTGGATCATTTTAAAATTTTTGTGGAAGTTTGTAGGCGATATCTTCATTTTTGCGAACGGGGCAATGTTCACCAGAGATAGTGCACAGTTACGCAGAGGGACAGATGAACGGACGGCTATGCCGCATCGTGACACACTATAAAATGGAATAAGTACCAATTTTTGTAGAGGTTCTACACCATCGCCTACAAAAAATTATTTCCAATTTTTGTAGATATATTGGCTCCGGTTTCGTGAGTAATGAGTAAAAGACCAATTTGTTATTCTCTTTGAAAATGAAGGTGTCCTCGTTTTACATAATGCTATAGCCTTCGACCGACTTGGCCCATTTGCAATACCAACTTGCGTGCAAAAACTTCCAATGTGTCTGCCAAATTTGAAGTAGTCAGCTTCAACATTACAGACGGAGAGACAGACAGATTCAGATTCCGAGTTTGATGCTGAATCTCATACTGAGATACAGAGTTAAACGCTGATCATACTGTGTTGTGTCTTCGAAGCTTCCTTCTTGGCGATGCAAGCGTTTTAAATATGAATGAATTTACCCTTCATCGTTCGGTGATGGGCATAACAACTAAATATGTACTAAAGGGGAAATATATCGTGTTTTAATGCAAGCAAGTACGGATAGTACTGTGCAGAATGTTGTTTGCTTTGGCTTTGCGCATCCAGGGCAGGCTTATTAATTTAAGATAGACATCATACATATATAGATTGGCACATATGCTGGATCCACTTTAGCTATGTCGATCGGCTCGTATGAATGAAACGAAACATTTTTCTGCCAGTTCTCTCGACAAGTTAATTGAAAACAAAACAGAACTAGTCTTGAAATGTTCAGCTTAGAGGAACAAGGAGACAGCTCGTCGAGGGGTTTCACCAGCATTTTCAGAATTATTTTTCTTACATTTTTAACGAACTCTACTACGCCACATGTGGATCATTTTGCGCTTTGCTTATATTGTCGCTATTATGAACGGCTGGAACTCTCGCATGGAAAGCTGAGCTCGCATGTAACAAAACTTCAACAGTTTTGATTATACTTTCATTGGAAGTTTGAACAACAATTTTAAAACAAGATTTTTAAGGGGCAAAACGTAGGGGAGTTTTGATAAACTGACTTAAATATTATTTATTAACAAATGACTGCCTTTTCGGGTTGAAAATTAAATTTTTCATTCAAATGCTCGCCGATCGCATAAAAACCAATAATTTCAACATCCACTACATATTTATCTAACCATGGAGAAGCAGATTAAGTGATTTTTTTTTTTTCGCCAGCTACATTCCGTGCCACAATGTATCTCAAATTCAAGAAGTCTCGCGGGAATGACTAAAAACAAAAAATTTTTTTTTCTGTTTTAATACTTAAATCCACGCTTAATAACTTCCCTCAGTATCGTTATTTCGTTACCTTTTCCTCTATCGCAAAAAAATTGGCAAAAATTTGGTTTAGTTGTGTTCCCCCTTAATATGGTTAATGGTTACTTCTGTCACAATGTCAGCTTTCCTTCACTTCTTAGAAAAACTTCGTTGAATTTGTTGATGATTGATCGATCAGACGACGGTCTGTGCTTAACTTTACGATTTTTTTAAACGGAATCGATGAAATCATTTGTTCACTGTTGATTTCGAAACTTTATATTTTTCCTTATAAGTCTGCGAAGCGCTATCGCCTAAACCAAAATAATATTCTAAGACCCCAATGAGCAATTTTGGCACCTTTTGAAAACGCTAATGTTCAAGACTTTTATGTTTTACATCTGCGAAAATTACCCTACGCTAAATTTCTCTCCGTGAATTTTTTTTTGGTCCAATATGTCACCTTTGGTATATTCTACAATCAAATATAATATTTCACATTATTGTTGTATTTACATAGTGCAAAGAATTCTCCTTTCAACAGAAATTAGTCGAGTATGAAAAATTGTACGCGTAGGCGCTTATTATTACTATTTAATATTCCCTTTTGGTGATGTCAGTTTACCTATAGATATGTAGTGCGAGCAGTTTGCTCAATATTTATAATTATATCATATGTACATTGTCGTCTAGGGAATTATAGGTTTGTCTTATTTATTCTTTTGCAAGTCATTGATATCCATTTTTCCTACAAAACTTTGAACACACATTTCGTTACGATGACAACACAATGTGATCCAGTCAAGTTTTCTGTATACGATAGATGTTTTGCATCTATTTTGATCAGCGATACGTTGGATGATCTTGACCTTTCTATACATAAAATAAATATTTTCCAAAAGTCATGGATTACTTCAGGACAGCCATCCACGTCGACATCGAAGCGGAATATTCATTTCCGCAAAGTTGTGTTGTGCATGTGGTGGCATCAGTAGAGTGTAATGTATTACGAGTTTCTAAAAGCGAATGAAACTGTTACCGGAAAGGTCTACCGACGTCAGTGGAATAAATTAAACGATTTATTGTTGCAAAAAAGACCAGCAATAGCGCTTAACAGACACTAAGTCATCCTTTTGCATGACAACGCTTATCTGCATGTTGCAAGAGTTGTCACAAAAACACTGTTGCAGCTTGAATGGGAAGTTCTGCCAGACATAGCACCTTCTGCTGCAGTATCGCCTCACTGGGCTACGATAAAATTTGTTTTCCAATTGCTCGTTTACTTAGATATTATTAAAAGCATTCGCAGCCGAATGGACAAAGGATCGCAACTAATAACTCAGTCATAGAAATCTATAGAGTGCTATAGAGTTTTCAATACATGCGCGATATGATCGGATATGATCATTTTACGTTTAAAAAGTTCATTATTCACAAAATACTATAAACCAGATGTGAAAATGGACCGACGAACTGGGCGCAAGATCTTTCCCATCCATTCACGATTCTTCGCTACTTTCTACATTCACTTGGGATTACAAGAAACATTTTTACGCCAATTTTTCCCTCTGTCGCATCCTCCGTTTTAAAAACCATCATCATATCCATCTATATCGTCTTAAGAGTGCTCTCATCTTTCTTGGGGTATAATTTATTAGCCGAATTATTTCGTTATTTCAATTATTAGCATGAAAGTAAATTTAGGGTAAGAGTGTCTCGTATGTAGTCAAAATGTTAATAGAGTGAATGTGCAATTAAGAAGAATTGTTCGGAACCCTTAAAATATTCTTAATTGAATTTAACTAATCCCACGAAGTATATGGAAATTTTTCGAAAACGTGGTTTTCGATTTCGTTTGTTTTTCAAAATTGAGAGAGATGCTTGCAGAACCATTAATGACTTGATTTTCGATTGTTGCATACAATGTTGCATGTATATATATATATATATATATCGGAGTGAAAGCGATGGAAGATGGTTGATTCCATTCAATATATTGGGCGATGTTTTCGGGATTCTTTTGTGTCCAATATAAATATTTTGTACCATAACAAGAAATGGCAACGACAACGAAAAGTTGTAGTTGCCTGATGATTTTGCAAATGTTGCTAATGTTGTTGGTATCGTTGTTATTATTAAAGGCTAAAAGCGACCAACCGTATAAACATGCTTACCAACAGAAACTACAATATGTACCAGTATGTACCAGTAAATGGACATGTTTCATGAAATTGTTACACAGAGCAGACAGAAAGATGGATAGATAGTAGGCATACATACGTATGTACCCGCACCCTTGCCTCTACCCTTGATCGTATCCATACGACTGTTGTTTGATATACGCACGGTTGCGAATGTATGTTAAATGAAAGCGGTGGCAAAGTTTTAAATTGAAGCTTATATGATACATGTGTGTGTGTGTATGTGTGTGTGTGTGTGTGTGTGCGTGTGTGTGTGTGTGTGTGTGCGCGCGTGTGTGTGTGTGTGTGTGTGTATGAGCGCTTATAAATTGATGCTCCCAACCATCCGGCCCAGAAGCATCGGTGATGAAGTGAAGGTGATAAAATTCATTTCTTTTGTTTTTGTTTACGCAGCTTTTTTTTCTGTTGTTTTGCATGTTGATGCCGTTCTCTTGTTAGCAATGCTGTCGTTGATGGCGATGCGAACGTTATTGCTTATTATGCTGTATTTATTGTTATGGTAGTTGCTTTTGTTGTTGTCGTTGTTGTTGTTGTTGTTGTTGTTGTTGTTGTCATTGTTGTTGTTGCTGCATGCTGTTGTTGTCGTTGAATGCAAAACAACTAAATTGAAAGTTAGCTGCCGGTTTTTGTTTTCCATATTTTTCGTTTTTCTGATATATATGTATATATATATATATATATATATTTTTTTTTTTTTTCTTGTTGTTTTTGTTACCAGCGAGACATGTATTCATGGTAACTGAGCTAATTTACGCGATATGATGCAGAAAATTCGCCAAAATGAATGAATTAGAATGGAGACTAGAGAGAAAGGAACCAAAAACGTTTATGCTTATGCAGAATTAATGCATGTGCACACACGAGTAGTCACGTTACAAATACACAAGTAGATGCATACATATGCATAAGCTTATAGGCGTATAGGATGAAAGTTTGCCGTACTGACTCAGGTAGACAGTTGCTTCACTAAGAGTATATGTATGTTACAGGATATTTGCATAAAAATTGCACAAACACTCAGACGCAATTTACTTTTGTCACGTATGTATATACGTCTAAGTAAAAATGAATACGTATGTATACATAGGTACATAAATACATGTATGCGCATACGTATAGACAAAAATTCATATGCATGCATACATAATATACAGCCATGGGCTCACAAATAGGACGCACTTTACCGTGAATATATACATGAATCTTTCACAAGATATTTATAAAGGAACAAATAAAAGCATTATATTGGACCACCACCGGTCTGTGTATCACAAGCGGTATAGGTTAGAAAAATACGACTCCGTACACTACTTGTGGTACAAGAATTAACAAAGCTTGTGCGAATGTATGTGACATCCAAAAACATGTAAGAGGAGAGCAACGCTTTAATGTAACGATCGATTCAGAATCACTTCCTGCACCGATTCAAGCTTGTCTACCGGTCTGCCCGTCTGATTGTCTTGTTTTATTGTGTTCAACCTACAAGCCGTCAATATTTGAGATATTTTTGTAACACTTGGTCCAGTGATGTGTTTTGAGCCAAGAACGAAAACTATCAAAAATGTTTTAGATCCGATCATTTTGCCAATTACTTTGCACACAACGCCCGATTTTGAAAAATCATTATTTGATCATCTTTAAAGTGGTGCAGGCTGTAGAATGATGGGTCGTTAAAAATATAGTTAAAAAATCTTTTGTGTTGTGATTTTGGCTCAAGCTTAAACTATTTATACGTCTATGGCTGTGTATGCATGCCTAGTTATTCTTCTCGAAGTTTGTCGGTAGCTCGTTTAGACTCATTTTACTATGCAGTATACACCAAAAACGGATTTATAAGACATGACTGACATATCTGTGTGTTATTGTTGTTACTGTTGTTAAGTTGTGATTTGTGCAACATAATCACCATGAACATGATTGTGAAATTTTATCGTAATAATATACACATATACTGTATTTATATATTATATATATATATATATATATATATATATATATATATTATACATATATATGTGCTTACTTGTAAGCAATAGTGTATATGTATGTGTGCGTAAATTAGATGTCACTGCATGTACCGATGTGTGACTGTCTGCTTATATTATAATTAGGTGTTATCATTATGTAATGTCCGTTTTGTTGTTATCATTGTAACTGTGGCTACCAGCGCTATTGTTGTTGCTGTTGATAATGCTATTTATGCTGTCTCATGAATATTAAAGTAGCATCAAGCAGTTGTGCGTTGAAATTTACAACATTTAATGCTCATTCTCGACTATTCACTTATATGCTCTTACATGCACTTAATGTATGTATACATAATAATATATATATATATATATATATATATATATATATATTTATTTATTTACATATGCATACATATGTATTTATTTATGTGTTATTATGTCTACTATTTAAAAACACATATATATATATATATATATATATGTAAATTCTATCTAAGTGCATATGTAGATATGTGGATATTGTATATGTATGATGAATTGTTTGTTTACTCGCGAAATCATTTAAAGTGGTTTCCATTTTTACTATTGTAATTGCTGTTATTATTTTGCTGGCTTCAAGAGTAACATTTATTAGTGCGTTTGTGTTAATAATTATTTTATGGTTATGCACTCTTTTCGCTCTATTCATGCTTTCATTTCAATATTAAGAGTCTTGAATTCCCTCAACTTGGTTTCCGTATATGAAAAAGCGTTTTTGAAAAACATTAACAGATGACAATAAATGATAATTTACTTTGCTTCAAAACATTTTCTAGTGAGAAAAAAAATTTATTACTCATCCATATAACGAATCATAATAATAAACTAAAGGCTAAAAGTTAATACCGCGATTATATCAACTAAAGCTAAATTCTAAAAGCCTTACCGGAAGTTATTCTTTAGACCCAAGGTATAGTACTCATTAAGGTGAAACTAAACCTGACATCAATGTCAGGTGTACGATTATTAGATGAAAATTCTTAATTTTTTTTGTCAGTGGACAGGCTAATAATATTTTTAACATGCGTTAAATGCTTGTTTCAAAATTTTACATCGGATAAGTTGAAATCTACTATTCACGAAAATGTTTCTTATTCGTCAGTTTCCATATCTCAGCTACTGCCCAAGTCAAGCTCATCAAGCGAATGTCCCTTATTGCCAAAATAGATTGATTAAAATGAAAGGACATCCTGGAATTTTCCTCTTTGAATAGAGGAATGACCCGACGATGATGCGGCTGACCCGACGTAATTAACGCACGTTAACAAATAGTCGATAGGATCATCACTTGAATTGTGCGATGTCGCTAAAACATATACACAGTATGATAAATTATATAAGTACCGTCTGTTGTCATATTTTTGCTCATCATATTCTGTACATAAAAATTGATTTATATCAATTTTGTTACACGTCTGACAAACTCGTTGGAGTATATTAATGTTTTCACGATTTTAACTTTGGTTATGTTGCGTCGATGATATTTGTCTATCTATCTGTCATTGATATATTCCAAGTCAAATACAAGTTATGTTTTATGCCAAGCAGAGGTATGACCACGATGTGTAAGTACTGGAGAGAAAAAAAACTTTCGAATTTTTATGACCATTAAATGGCAACGAGTAACAGAAGTCAATTGTAAATTTAACAATAAAATTTGTGACATAAATATTTTGCATTTTACAGAGACTTCTGATAACTTGATCCTAAGCCAGACATGCTTGCTTGGTAATCGATCTGGCTGCTAAGTTGTTATTAAAACTCTCAAAATCGCAACGATCCAAAGGACTGAAAATGGCCGAAAAGCTGAAATGAATTAAAAAAGTAACCTCTGAGAAAATTTACTCCAATATTTGAAAACTCTTAATAATTATGAAATTTCTTATAAATGTTTATACTCCTAAGAGTCATTGATTTGATAGGTTTTCCTTGCCTCCGATAGACAAACTGAGCTTTCCACCTTTTATCTAAAGCGAATTTTTGCGAACTTTTGCTTACTTGCACTTAACTCTACGTTTTAGTTTGTGAGTATATAACAGAGATATGTACATATATAGCTTATAAAAACTCTTGAGAAGCTTAAGTTACTGAAGATGAACTGTTGCGCGTTCGTCTGTTGGTTTGAACATTTAACATAGCCAAAAAAAAAAAAAGAAAAAAAAAAGGAAAAAAGAAGAAAGAATGCTATAATGGGACAAGGAAATGAATTGTACATTGTTTAAATCTATGGTATTTTTTGGACATAAGCCAAAAAATGTATTCTTATAAGTATAGGCTCTTCCGTACGGATTTCCTATTTTACTAGAAAAATGAAAAAAATTGTAAAATCTCCTGCGCTTTCTTTCTCACTAAACATTTAATTTTATTAAAAATTTTACTGCAACTAATGAATGCACGCAACATTTAATATACGGCAAATATATATGCAAGAGATCTAAAAAAATATTGAGGTGAGAATGATTGAAGTAGGCTGAGTAGTAAGACATCGGCTATTGGTGATTATCCAAGATTCGTTTTAAAGTGAATGTAGCTCTCGAGCTTCGTTCGTTGTTGTCAAGTTGAAGTTTTTGTTCATTAAATTATTTAGTTTAGCAGATTGATTGAATTAATTCAGATTAACGTAAATCGCTATGCAATTAAATATAAAATTCTTTTTAATCAGTTTCTAATGACTTTCGCACTCACGCATGAGAATATGCGAATACAGCTAAGCTAATCTATATTAAACGAAAACAAGAAAGAAATAAATGAACAATTAAAACGGACAATTGCAAAAAAAAAAAAAGAAAAAAAAAAAGAGAATATTGTGAAGAAAATTAACTCTCTATGACTTATGCAAGCTTGGGATACTCAAATGAAAACAAAAAAAAAAAAAAAAAAAAAAAAAAAATTAATAAAATTTCAAAAAAAAGGGAAAAGAAAATATTTAAGCAAATAATCTGGTATTTGATACGCGCCATCACACAAACTAACCTGCCAAAAATTACTTAAGTATTATGTTACTGAGGGGCGTGTCACTTGATCGATGCGAGCTTTTTCATGTGTTCTTGTGAATCCAGCTTTAGATCGACGACGTCTTTTCCTTCCACCTTGTTAGGTAAAGTACTAAGCCAATTTTTGGCGTGATTCGGGCCGGAGGGCGTTTATTTTTATACTCACGTTTGGAAAATATTTTCACCTTCTTTGAAATTAATTTTTCAATTCAGCGGCAATTCAGCAATGCAGTGTGCAATATTACTAAATATATTAAATGAATATTTAAATATACTATCGATTCGATGCGTATAATGTTTCGGGGGCGTGGATCACGCTCATTTCCATGTAAGATTTAAGATAATCAAAAACGAAAATTTGTACTATGTTCCGGCTAAAGTCCCAGAACAGACATCGGATAATGACAATGGACAGAGTGAGAAAGCCAAATGGACTCAGAATTATATGCTGATTAAGATGAGAATATTTTATAGAGTCTTTGTTGCATATTTTTGCTTATTTTTGCAAACTGAAAGTCAAATCTAGTATACATTCATCCTTTGGCAATTAGTTTCAAATCATTGAGAGCGGATAATATGACGAGATCAAATGAAAGCTGATAAAATTAAAGATAGATAAATATTTGTTTATACTGCATTAGTAATCGCTATTTATTGCTGATAGTCAAGCGAAACATTTTGTTCTTCTTATGTGTTACGAAGACAACGACAATCATACGACGGATGGAATGGATGATTGGACGTATGAATGCTTCGAGTTCTACATTCATTTTCGTTTCAATATGCCAATGACTTTTGCCCTATTATCGTGATTATCGTTATTATATTGTGGATTTGACTTTTATTGACAGGATTTCTTTCTTTTTTCCTTTAATTTTTCCCTTCTTTTATCATTTAATTTCGCTTAATTGCTGCTATTGTTGTTCCGTTTTTAAGGCAATTTCATATAATGTTTATATTGATTTCTTAAGGGACCTTGTTGACATTTTGCTGGATTTTTGTTTTCACTGTAGACCGCAAGGATTGCAAAATAATTTACACTGTATTGTAAGTTGAGTTTTTTTTTTTTTTTTTTTTTTTTTTTTTTTCTTTTTTTTTTTTGCTCTTTGCGTTTTGGTGTAACAGCAGATATTCATGTAATGTGGTAGCTCATTACTAAATACTGTTAGTCGCGCTGTAGTGCTACGGGCTATCTACAGGGATGTTGCAGCAGTGGTTAAATGTTGTTAAATATATTATTATTGTTGTCACTTCTGTTTTTGTAGTTGTTGTTTTTGCGGTTTTGAGCTATGTTGTCAATTGTAGTGTTACTTGTAATAATTGTAATTAAGAGTATAAGCCATTGTTTTGCAATAACGAAGCCAAAATATATATATAAAAATATACAAGAGTTAAAACTTATTATGGACCCATTACCATATATATATATATATATATATATATATATGTATATACTTTTGTATGCTCGTAACCGAATGATAAGCGGGTAAAGGTTCGTAAGTCTTTCAAGACGGAATATCGTTTAAAATTATCCATGTTACAATGCCATTCAATGATAGAAAAACCAGTGCCTGCGATTGTAAATGTGCGGTTCCAAATGTCCTTTCAATAAAAATTTTACATACGAACTCTTTTGATATTAAACTAGATGAGGTGATATCGCAAAATAAAAATAAATAAAATGAAACAAGTAAACACACTATAGTGGCACACGGCCCGTTATTAAATGCCCTACGCTATCTTGTAGTTACTTTTAGTAACGACTCTTAAAAGTAATGTTTCATATGGGCAATGCTAGAAAATGTGGTCGAGATTCGAATCATTTTTAATAGTGTTCGTCCTTGAATCAAAACAAGTCAATCTATCAAATTTTCTCAAAATATTTCGAAAGTTATGACCTTCTGGTTGAACACAGGTAAGTTTAGTTAGATTCAGAAATTGACTCTGAATCGATTGGGATAATAAAACGTGAGTTTACATCAAGTCCTTCTAAGGGTACATCCGCTCAAGTTTAATATACCCTTGTACTAGAGGTGTGTAATGATTGCCACATATTTGTTCCTTACATGTTTCATGCCCGTTTACTCCGTGACATGTCTGCCCATGTGCCAATGTATATATTCTCTCGTTAAGTCTGCAGTTCGTTCCTAGCTCGCATAGTTGTTTTCCTATCTTCAATTTTTCCTACTGTAACAAAATCCTGACAATTTGATATATTTCTCCCATTAGGTAGTAAAACAGACGAAAATGAATAAAGACTTTATATGACTGAAATATTCACATATTACGCTAGAATCCTCTAGACGGATTATGAAGTATATCTGATCATAAAATTTTTAAACTTTTCAAAGGAGATTTTTTTATCTTTTTCTTATTAGTTTAATAAACGAAATGTGAACCCTTTAAAATAAGTGGAAAAAATGCATTATATGCAAAAAGTATTTTTCTTGAAATTTTGCGCTTTTCTCCACAAGCGCTTAGAAAAGCCTGGCTGGGCGAGTGCGTTCTGAAAGTTGCTTAACTTACACCGACAAACTACATTATTCAAACTACAAGGCATAGCAGAACGATTCATTAATATGAATGATATTGATTGAAAACATCTGTCTCGATATAAGTAATGCTATACCATTCTCACGCAATATTTAGTAATAATTCATTATAGAGTCATTAGTGCCTACCTTCCTGGATTGTCTTGTTTAGATGAACATATCTAATTGAGACTTACGACGAACGAGAAGTTATGAATCAAAGTGAGAATGTTTTGAATAAAACACACACAACACTCTTGCCTGCAGCAACTATTTTACACGACTATTAACTATGCGACTTATATTCTGTATACTAAAAACTCTCATGCATATTGTTTTGATCATTTTCCAATTAAATTTCCTAGGAATGCACAATCACAAATATAATATTTTGTAATGAACAATAATAATACAAAAGCTAATTAGGAAATTTATCAACGATTTCTTCTTCTTCTTCTTCTTCTTCTTCTTGCTCAATATAAACAAAGCAAAACCTATGTGATGTACAGCTAAAAAGTTCCATAAGGCAAACTTTCTTGGACTTCCGATCTGCATACTGAATACACTTAAGATCGTTGCCGTTACCAAGTTAGGAAATTAACTATCTAAACACTCCCAGTTAAGTGTGGAAAGCTTTTGAGTATGTTTGCCTTAGCGGTTTTCCTTTTTAAAATGATATTTCTCTTATTTTCAGCTGTCCGCTTCTTAAAGTTCATATTGTATAAAGCGGTTTGTTTCAAAAGTATTTCTGTCTTACTCTTGAGTAACTATTTTGATTGAGTTTTCTGATTTGCTGTCGATTTCGGTAAGTGTGCTACGTGTTCATGTTTATATCAATATTTACTCCTCGAATAAATTTGGTTGTGAAATACTATATAAGTTACAAATAGCGATTAATATAATATATTATTACGTAAGTAAATGGAGAATTAAGTTAAATACAGAGAAGACGCAATCTTTGCTTTTACTCTCTCTCTTCTTCTTCATCTGATTTCACAATTCAATATCCTTTTACTGATCATGTTAAATGCTTGTATTCAGCGTATCAGCAATAACGTAAAATTATCCTATACAAGCTACCTATGCTAGATCCGTCCTTCCTTTAACTATACTAAAAATTTGTAAATATTCTCAAATATAATCCCCCTGAATGGTCGAGTAGGCAAGAGGCTCGACTAGCAGCTCTCAATGGTGATCGCGGATTCAAATCTCAAGCGCGGTAGAGTTTCTAATAAAAGTCGAAATCCTTAGATGCTAGTGCCTTAAGACTTTAGTCTTAGAGTTTATTCCCTACCTAAATTTATAACAATAATAATAATAACAATATTTCTTAAATAAGTTATCGAAAACGATGTCAACTTTTCCTGGGGATTTTTCTAATGAAAAAAAAGTTCATATCAAATTGTCACTTATCGAACAACATTCTTATAAATCAAATTTTTTTGTAAACTCTAATCAACTTTTGTTGGTTAACTTTATTCGAACTTTATTTTATTTCTACATTTTCCTTTGCTATGTGCCTCGGCAGACATTGTAACAATTCTAATGCTCTTTTATGTTTATATAATGATATAGGATTAAGCAAAT
Source organism: Glossina fuscipes (assembly GCF_014805625.2). Classification (NCBI taxonomy): domain Eukaryota; kingdom Metazoa; phylum Arthropoda; class Insecta; order Diptera; family Glossinidae; genus Glossina; species Glossina fuscipes. The sequence continues at coordinate 20,051,114 of NW_023998414.1, read as the reverse complement.
AAGTAATATTGTTAAATAAGTATGTAAATGTGTTAATTCATTTTATTAATTTACTCTTACCACGATAAAACTTTACATTCTTTCACGATAAACGTGACGCGTATAGAGAGTTTGCCCACAGCCGAATATAATTTTGTTACTTTTATTCAAATATTAAAAATTTGCTCAACATGTATTTCCCTTTGTAATGCAGCTGTTGCGATAAGGAAGATGACTATCATATCTAAGATAAAAACTCTTATCTATCTATCTTCGGTGTAAGCATAAACAGAAGGTATTAAACTCCAATGTTCTTATATGCACTGCTCTACAGCAAAGTTGCGTTTCAATCAGTTATCAATAACAAGTCAAAACGCTATAGTGGAGCACGGTCTACCCAAAAATACCCTACACCACGTATTTTCAAATAAGTTGTTGTATGGGGAATGGTCGAAAAAGTCATCCGATCCAGATGATTTTCAATAACGTTCGTCCTTGGGCTAAGCCATGACGCTCTATCAAATTTTTAATTAATATAATTTGAAAAGTGCGATCTCTGAGTTGAACACAACAAGTGCAGACGGACAGACAAATTTAGATCGATTACAATAGTGAAAGATGGATCGATCTCAACTCTTTCAGAATGTTGAAGGCATTCGCATAAACTTAAAATATAATAATGGCACAGTTGTTCGGTAATCTGGTTGATGCCGTCGAGAATATTCCGTGTAGTGAAATTAAATTGAGAGATCTGTTTAACCGAACCGTGAGTCAGCCTACGAATACAAAGCTCACCATTTTCTGCATGTTTATAGGTTTAAAAGTAGAAAGTTTAATGTGAAATTTGGAAATCGCTAGAAAACACTATATCAGGCCGGTTTTTACCCTTTATTACGAAGAAATTAAAAAAAAAAAAAGGGTGGACTTTATAATTTGCAAAACTACTATATAATGCCAAATAGATATACACACATTTTAAAATACATGATCGGCTATACAGATCGACTTATCGGACTTTCGCTTCTTCTCTGAGTTGGTAAGATCTCGTTTATACTTTTTCGTTTGATTATCAAAAAATAGATTGCTTCGCATTGCATTGATTGCAAAGAACCTCAACATGGTCGTTTGTCGCTGTATTGATTATATGAATGATTGACTCCTTGAACACAAGGTGAAAATGCTCCGTTGGGCCTACTGTAATTCTGAATACTGAAAGTAAGTCTTTATTTGTAGAGGGGTCCAATTTTTAAATATATAGTTCTATGGTAGAAAGTTCATATAAAATCGATGTAGCATTTTTGTATTCTAGAGCAAAAATAGGAATTGTGTTCGACAATGTGGTATTTAATAGTTGGCCTTGCCCGACTATAATGCTTTCATGCTTTCTGAGGTATTTTAACCAAACATGTTCTTGAGTTATTGTCTGTCTCGTGATATGTCGTCCCTTTTATCAACTAAGTGTTCAAAGGGGCCATCTGGGCCCTGCCGTTTTCGCTCCATTTACAAATGATCTCCATGTGTTTTATTTAATATTTCGGAATTTTAGTATTCGCTGCCACTTGAATAGAAAAAACAAATAATAAGAAAAATTCCAAAAAATTGACTTTTATCGTAGGTGAACGAACATGCTATCCCCTTCTTATGTTATTAATAGCAAGTTTTTGGAGAGTGTATCCATCTTTAATGACATCGAAGTTATCCTAGACTTTCAATGCAGGTCTAACATTCGTATTAAGACTTGTGTCAATAAACCTGTGCCTCTCCTAGGATTTATTGAAAGAAAATATAAAGAATCCGTCGACCCTTCCATTGCCTAAAGACTATTGAAGACTATCGTTAGGCCAATCTTAGATTGTTCTGTTGTAATGTGATCAATAAGTTATGGATCCTATATCGGCTTACGTTGGGACCCTTCTTTAATCTTACATCCTTCCGAAAATCGATTAAACCTAAGATATGTTGTGGACCCAATATTTACTCAATTGAAGACGACTTTTTTCCCCCGTCATTATTACAATATGTATCTCTTAACGTTATTCGTAGGGAACTTAGGCGTTAGATTCCTTTGAGACAGTCTCGCTATCGCAATCAGTTGTATAATCGTTTTCGGGTTTTATGCGTGAGACGGTCTCACGAACGCAAATTATCAAATCATCGATCCTTTCATTCAGTCTATTAATGCCGCAAGACAACGAATGCGTTCGTCCGTAGTTCCAAATCCACTGACCTTCTTTTATTAAAGTTCGTGTGTACCTATGTACGTGAATTGTGTTTCGCTATGTACGCGCGCATATTTTGATGCATTTTCGCTTGCCATATTGCATGCGTGCTAAAGTGCATTCAATTTTGTACACAATTACTGTATTATGTTATTGTTTGTTTTGTTGTTATTATTGTTACTGATTTTTTTTTGCTTTTGCTTTTTTAAATACAGTTTAGCCTTTAAGTTGAATTTTCTTTTCTTTTCTTTTTTTTTTTTTTTTTTGTAATCAAGTTTAAGCTCTGCACTTATTATACAAAGTTAATTATAAGTTGTATTTTTGAACTTTTTTTTCTGTGAACATTGATGTTATTATTTGTTGAAATTTTTTTTTGTTAATCAATTTGAATAAATAAAAAACATGCTCCCAATTCGCTGTCGTACTCTGTGGATATTGAAGAAGGGAAGAAATTTAAATCTTTATTGTTATGTTAGCATAAGTGAGATCGGCATAGTTGGCGAGAAGCAACGATAAAGTTGATTTTACTTTTTTGTTTTCATCTCTACACGTGTGGAGGAGGATGAAAATATTTGGCGTGATGAGAAAGACCAGCAATAGATTTTTCGAAAGGAGGGCACTGCGTTGAAAGACCAACGAGTCACGGTAGTGTGCCGAGCAGTTTATCGGCACGATCAAGTGTTTGTTCTCTTGTATCTCTGTAAAATACTTGTATGTACTAAATACACCCAATGCATGCGCATAGCGTAGCTCGCAGTATGCCGACTCGCAAAGTTATACGGAGTTTTGGACACACTATCGTAGCCCATAAGGATCTGAGACTTCCATTGTATGCGATCGATGATCGAGGCGAGATCTGGAAGCTCCGGTACCGCAGTTCATACGAATTGTATCCTACTTTTCACGAACGTAGGCGATGCAAATGGAGACGCAATGATGGTGTTTTCACACCGCTTCGAAAATCATCTTTCGACACTTCGAACACTTGTTCTATACAAATATCGGTCTTTTATATTCTCATGCGCATAGTATTAAAAGTGGCTAGTTTTCTTACGCTGATACAGCCAATGGGGATGTACTCCAATCACCTCCGCTGACCGTTAATGAGTTGCATTACTTCTTGATGTTGTTAAAACTCTTCCCGTCTTTGCTAGCTTTTCGAGGCCTCGATTAAGTTTATCTCTTATCATATAACGAACCCATGAAAACATGACTTTACAGCTGGCCTGAACAAGGTTAGTGAAATATTCGCAATTATTGGCTAATTAAATCTGATGATGAATGCATATCATCCAGAGTTAGATTCGGGATATTTTTATGTTTATAACCTTCTTTAAAAAGTATTTTGTGTGATGAAGAACAAATAATATGGTAACCTTTTGGATTAGGTGTAATGAAAGAGCTTAGCAATAATTAAGGCAAAGGCAAAAAATGTACAGTTTTCATAATAAATTGCAATTTTAGAGCGTAGAACTTGCTTTCAATAGGCATATGCATACACGTAGTATTATTATACGTGTGTAATTGAATTTAAGCGACTTTCATACAAGAAGTATTCTTCACTTGTTTAACTATTAAATATGTACACGTCTTTATATGTTCTTTTTGTGTATGTTCATAAATAATGAATATTTTATGATGATGTCTTGTGATTGCTCAAGTTATTAACAATAGTTCTATGTGTATAAATGTGCATTAAGTAAATATATGTGTATACATAAATTTTACATCCACATAAATATATATATATATATATATATATATATATGGTTTATATGGTTTTATGATATACCTTCTACCGCATGTACAAACAGTCCATCTAATCTATTTCGTATTTATTTTATATTTCTTTGTACATGTATGCGTCTGTATGTGTTTTTATGCATTTCTTTATTTAAATAAATTAAATTACTTTACTTTCAGCAAAAAATTTAATGCATTTTTTTGCTCTTCTGCACAATTTTAAAAGCATGAAGATTTTTATGGTTCATTATTTACCCACATACACACATATACACACACGAATGCATACATACATACATACATACATACATGCATACATACATACGCACTGCACGTATATGTTATATAAATTTATATGTATACATATATGTGTAACGTATACGTGGGCTGTTTGCAAAGTTTCCAGCCAGAGCATTAAGATGGCAACATCTAGTGTTGCCACAATAGTTGGGTACTATGTTATGTTGCATTAAGGTTAGAAAGATGGCAAAGGTTATGTATGAACATCTCTTAACCATTTCGATGTGGCATGTTGTTCGAAGATTTAGGCACAATAAGGCTGATCGCATGTTGCCGGCAGCGTTTGACTGCAGTAGAGCATAAACAACATCATAAGGCGGTAGCTGCATCTGCCGTATCCTCCAAATCTGCAAATCTCATAAATTAACTGCTAAAGAAAATAAAAAAAAATTAGATCGAATATAAGCTCATTATGGAAACTGGAGCATATTTTGATTGTTATTCTTCACCGAGATGGCATTGATAAGCAGAGTCGAATTTTGCGCAAAAAAAAAAAAGAAGAAAATATTTCTATTGTTTAGTTCGGAAGCATTTCAATCAATACTCGTACATATGTTTATCGTATCGCATACCTGCTAGTGTCAACATTTTCTGATCATTTTAGTTTTTGTCAATATTATATATGCCATGAATACGAGCACTAGTGTGCGTAAGCGTTTAAGAATGTGTATAAGAAAAGTATATATATATATATATATATATATATATATAGAAATGTATATATAAATTGGAATATATATATATACATAGGAATATATATATATATATATATATAAAAGTACATTTAGTCTTACGTTATGTGCAGATTGACATATATTTCATACACATCTTTATACATAGCTAGACAATAATATGTGAAAATATACGTATATGCAAGCATTTGTCTTTAGTTTTTATTTTATGATTTTCATTTTAATTTGAACTAGTTAAGGGAAAGGGTGTCTCTTTTTATCTACCCCAGAAAAAAGAGACTTCTTTTAATGTATAACAAACAAGCAACTTCAGAAAACTTCAAGTTGCCTTAGGGCGAATTTTTGAATATTCATCAGCTCAGCTTAATACATAAAAATCATTCGATTCTCATATGGAGTTAATTCAAGACGTGTCACTAAGGCGAGCCCAACTATTTATCGATTTGAAGATTGCAAAACACAGAAGCCTTAAACTTTTATTATTTGAAATTTTAGCCATAGACACCAATAGTTTTGAATCCATTTAAAGCCATTCGATTATTGAAAGCTAGACATGTATCAACATTCGGCTTTCTAAGCCAAATCTTTCAGGCATGCAAACGCTTTCTCAAGAGTAACGAAAAATATGATTCAGCTAAACCAGAATTTGATGCTCATCTAAGCATCTGTCAATAAATGGCAATGAATTTTAGTTAATGTGTGTATGGCGTATGCCTGAACTGTATTCAAAAGGTATTTGTATCCGCTAGCGAAGTACTGTACATGGCCACTTTATAGACTCATTTTGAGCTCCCTTTTTTATATTTTATTGTTGTTATTGAAAGTAAACTCAAATGCTTTGAATGTCCAAAATATCATACAGAATAGCAAACGAGTGAAGAGATCCTCGGCGCTTTTGCATAGGCTCTAATAAACAACCTTGTTGCTTGGCCAAACCGAAATAAATCTTCAACTGTTTCGTGGCTTGTGTTGAAAGCTTTGTACAGTGAATATTCTTCTTTCTTTGTTTGAATAAAAACATTGCTTCGCAGCTTTACCAGAACTTGGAGAAGACTTTATTTTATATGTGACATCCGAAGTTCTTTAGGATTATCACGCCGTGGTTCATTAAAAATTTGTTACGCAGAGTCAAACTATTTACAAGAAATATTAATTATGCGTTGCATGCTCTTTTTTGGAAGATTATGGTCAAATAAGCCTTGGTTTTCTCATTAATATACTGTATCTTCTATGTTTGCCTATATATCTACAGTTTCGTTTGACTTCTGAGCGCATTCGAGAAAAAACAAAACACACATTCAGAAAATGTGTCCTTCTGTATGGAAGGCAAAAGTGGGTGGGTGTCTTTTATTAAGACTTTTATTGAGTTACAGATGTCGATATGAAATTTTTAAGAGAAGTCATATAGGAAGCTACGAACTCAGGAAGGAAAGAGATCTGCTGCTTGGATCGCCTGATCGATTTAGATAGAAAGATTTTACCAACATTTGATCACACAGTAAAACTTGAAAATTATAACCAAGCACAACTCATATACACGATTGTTGCAAAACCCTAAGCATCGCTATCGCATTAGCAGATTTTTGAATAAACTCTTATCCGTAGTGTCTGGACATACTAATGCATAACGCTAGGTATATATAAAAAAGATCTCTGAAAACCAGACCTTTAGGCTTACTCGTACTCGGTGTTAACAGAGTTTCTGCACTTCATTTGTTCAAAGTGCGAAGATGGACGTAACTATTGACATTGCCGTTTGGTGGCTACTCTCTGATGCTTCATTCACTCTGTTATGGGTATAAAAGTCGTACTCTACGAATTTGTAAAATTGATTTTTACACTTATCAACGCCAATATCGTACTAATATGAAATGAAATGCGATAAATTTGATTGGATTTTTTATTAGTTCTTAGAAATCAAAATGAAGAGATTGTATTCTGCTTCTTTTAGTGTTCTTGACTGGCTTGCGTAAATTATTTGATTGCAATGTAAACCGAAAATCCGTTAATATTCTAGAGTTTGAAAGCTTTAAAATAAGGGGAAGGTATCAGTTTCTAGTCTTGCGTGCTGGCCCTGATGAGCCTTATCCGCAAATTCAGCTTGGTGAGAGCAAATAATAAAGAAATATTTGTGTTGATAAAATTTTGCTCGATTCATATCGAGTTTCGTAGAGATCCTTCCGTTCAATAAGAGTTGTAATTGACAGGTATTCTTTAAACGAACTATATTTAAATGCAGGATAACCGCAAAGCTATGTTCTTTCCCCGTCCCCCTTTCCAATGTTCACTAACGACCTCTTGTAAGCTACGGCAAGCCCTATTTACTCGTTTACAGGCGATAGCATCTTGTGTCATTCGTCTCTCTTCCGTAAGGGATCATGCAATGAAGATATATAGAATCAACGCTGCTTGACGAATGGCCCACTATGGAAAAATAGGGTAAGTTTGAACGTCACCAAGACTCAAAGCTGTCTCCTAACGCACAAGAAAAGTGATCCGCTCTCTATTGGTCGTATCAACATAGTTTAATCACTAAGCCTTGATGCTCTAGATAGAGGAATGCGTAAAAGGCAGTTCGCTGGGCAGAATATGTATTCGAATTGACGATGAACGCAATCAAGAGCTCAGGTTTTTTAAAGTGATGCAAGAAATACTTCATTATAGCTGCTACACGTATCGTTTACAACGCCTACATCCGGCCGATATTAGTGCATAACTCGCATATGTGCAGGCGCGGGCACAAACACTACTTTTACGCCTCCCTTTCTATAATTCTCCCTGATCACGACAATACCCGTATGTATAGGAAAAATTTCCTGAGTAAAAGATATCTTGTAGATAGGACTTTGCTCCATAGAATATAGATTTGAATATTAACTTTTTAGGTTTTGTTATGTGTAACTGAGTGAAAAATATTCCTCATTTTTGTTTGTTATTAACATAGCTAAAGCGGGTTACATAAGAGGATGGGGGGAGGGGACTGATCATTTCGAATATATTTCGGTTGATTCAAAATACTCAACTAAATCCAAAGGATTAGTTAGATAACTCACGTAAAATAAATTCAGTTACATTTTCAAATGTTGTCAATTTTCTCGACTGCAATTGGTTTGGTGGTCTACTCTGCTTGTCTTGCATTACGTTTGAATTGCTCCTTTTTTCTATAGATTTTTACAAGAGTGTGGTTATGAAATTGTGAAAATTAAATTATACAATTTTCTAGTAAATTAAAAGTTTTTTCTTTTCTTTTTTTCCTCTTTTCTCCCTTTAAGCATAAATATAAGCGAAAAAGGTATCTACGAATGCTTGTATTATAAAAGAGTAATGCTTTTATCGGTTTACTTGGTCGTTTCTTTTTTTTTGAATGGATTTTAGTACTTGTTTAAGTGGGGGCAAAATTTTCTTATTTATATATATATGATATATATAAATATTTATATGTAAGCATAAATACATATATATATATATACATATATGTATATATATATATATATACACATATAAGCTTATGTGCATTAGGTTTTATTGTCGTTATCTATGAAAAGTTATTTATTTAATTTGTGGTGACACACAAATACACATTCAGATATACCCGAAAATAACTTATAAGTGTAGTTGTTTGCGAAGGTAAATTTTTTTATGAAACTTAATTCTAAAAAGATTTACACTTTTTAGATAAGACACATACATGTATCGCCTTGTTTTTCTTCTCTTATTTTTTGAGTTTTTTTTTTTTAATTTTTTATTTTTTTTTTTTATACCGAATATGAGGGGTATATTCATTTTGTTAAAACTTTGCAGAGACCCCATCAAATATATATATATTCTTTATCAACATCAAATTTTGAATCAATTTAACCATGGTGATCTGTCTGTCCGCCAGTCTGTAATGTCTGTTGTAAACATTGTAAGCTTCTGCACGCAGGTTGATATTGAAAATGGGACACGTCTAAAGTGCTACATAAAGTGAGAAGACCTTGGTTTTTTAAAAGGAATAAAAAAAATTAGTTTTTTGATCGCTACTCATAATCTGGAACGGGTACCTGTACAGAAGTAGAAAAAATCGGCTTTCGCCTATTCAATAATATAATCAAAATTTAAATTAAAACTTAATTGTTTCTTTATAAATTCTTGGTCACTTTCAAACTTGAAATGCCCCTAAATGTCTGTCGGTCTAACAACATAATATCTTTGGTGAGCATTATCCCGTTAGCGAAAATGAAGATACCGCCTACAAATTAGCCTACAACGCCCACACGTACATGCGACAACAATTTTATTTCGAAAATAGAAAAAAACAACCGCGCCCAACCCAAAAATTAATAACGGTTTTACTTTTTTTTTTGCCTTTTTTTAGGGTAGCGCTGATAACAGATTCGCTCACGACCGAATATAATTTTATTAATTGCTGTTGGTTATTATTTTTTTTTTTTTGTAAAATATTACTTAAAATTCGAAAGTTTTTGGGGTGTACGGTCAGTGGGTTAGCATTAAATTTTTATTTGGAACTCTTAACCAAGCAATGAACTTGATTAAATAAAAATAGTTTGCAATGGATTGGTCAAGATATTTATACTTTTTTACAAGTGATTAGAAATAATCTAATAATGAGTTTAAAAGTTACTTTTAAAAATTCCTTTTTAATTCTATCCAGCTGATGGCACGTCAAGATTCCAAAATATTTTGCTAACTGTAAGCATGATGCTTGTCCTATCAATCAATATTTTCTGTGATTATATAAGATGCAGTACATTAGCACAGTCACTTACTTATTTCTTGTACAAAAGACACAGCTGCATGGGTCTTAGAGATTCCGAAATTATGTATATTGTTCACTAGCGTTAGATTCTGCCATCGATTTATACCAATCAGCCAATCCATTTCGTTGCCTATCCGTTCTCTCACCTACCACTAAAACACTTCAGATAAAAATTGGGGCCTGCGATATGTGTACGTACGCTTTATTTTATTAATCTTGAAAAACTCACTGGGACAATAACTGATATTCCTATTCAATCAGTTTTAAGAATTAACAGATTGAAAGAACTGAAAACAAGATGAAAAGTTTCAATTTTTGTCTTACTTATCAGTTTACACTAAATTATGATCCATAGTGTAGTTGCAGCACAATTATCTTTTAGAGAGTTAAAAGGGTTAGATATTGAGATTTTTGGTTTAATTGGGACTACGTTTTCTTACCGTCGTGAACAATAAAATTAGAAGACAGATTAAGAATTTTGTACAGTGTCTCAGTTGCAGAGGGAAAATTTGTGTGCAAAACAAGAGGGTATGCACACTATTTTTATTCCTTTTATTGATTTTTTAAGACTTTAGAATTTCAGGGAGATATGGATACGTGCTCGCACGGGTAAGGTTCAAAATTAAAAGACGAAGGCGTATTTTCGAAAAACGAATGCAGTAAACTCTCAATAGTCAATAATTTTTTTACTGCCACAGTTCATGCCAAACTTCAAAAGCACTCACTCATCACTTTTTGGTAGCGTAAGATAAAAATATCTAAGCAATGCAACGTCGACTTGGTACAGTCTGCAAACGAATGTTAGTACGATGATAAGCGCTTGGGATTGGAACATGCAACGTGGTGCTTAGATAGATCTGCACTTCCCAGATCAGATTTTCTTAAGTCTTCTTTACCTATGCCAAGCAAAAGTAGAAAATAAATCATTCATCTACATAGCTATAGCTATCACGGGATAGCAGCACTTGAAACTCAACTAAAACTAATTAACAGTCGAATTCAATTCACTCTTAGAAGTAAATCTTATATTAATTATTATTAAGAGTATATCAGGAGATGTAAAGAAAAGAAAAATATTAATATAGGTTCATGTAAACACCTCGGAACGGATTAAACCGCTCATAATTATATTTACATTGACTAAGCTTAATGAAAATAAAATGCGTAGAGAAGCGATTAGAGGCAATAAGGTTTATCTCACCAAGTAATGTGGGCGAATCGATAGCATCGTTAATTAACTTAATTAAAAAGGAAACACCAAGCATAAATCTATGTTTCTCAAATGACGGCAAAGCTAACAGAAGCAACCTATTTTCATAAGGATGGAGAGAGACAAATGGGTGCCAACCCAAATATCTAAGGGGAAACAGCAAGAATTGCTTTTGAACGGATTCAGTTGAATCTACATAGCACCTCTAAGAAGGAGACCACCGAGACAACCGAGGCATACTCGAGTATTGGTATAACTAAGCACATGTACAGCCTTTTTGTAATGCAAGGATCCTTAAGCTCTTTGGACCGCCCGTTTATGAAACCAAGCACCGACCTAACTTTACTTGAAGAGAGCTCAGTATGCAAATTAAAACGAGCACCACATAACCAAATTATTTAAGTCAATTTGAGGCTGATACGATTGCGATTCCAAGGAGCAGGAAGAAAACAGTTTAACATCGTGGGCGTATATGAAGATCTGGCAAAATTTAATCGGCGAAGGGACATCCTTAATGTATAAATTAAATAAAAGGGGTTCCAAGTGGCTGCCTCTGCCAATATGCTTTACGCCACTTGTAGCACATTGGTGGACTCACTCTCTCACTCATAATACTTATCGATAAAAAAATCACTTTCTGACTCGATCTAAGCTTGTAGGTTTATCCGTCCGTCCGTCCGTCCGTCCGTCCGCATTATCACCTTCTAACCTTGTGCTCATCCTACATCTCCTAATTGTTAAAGCCCGCTTACCAGCATTCTGACTTGCAATAAACAAGAAAAATTTCGAAAATTATTCTCGTTAAACGAAAAGTATTGGTAAGAGTCGCGACTAAGTGATTTGCAGATCACAGCTATTGTTACTGTTACTGATATATTTGTAGCATATTTTTGTTATGCTAATTTTCAGTATAAGAGAGATCTGTTGTGTTCTTCATTTCTCATAATAAGTAGTCTGAGGTATATTAAAACTTGAAGAGTGCAACAATTTTTAGACTGCTTAAGATTTTTGTGGTACTTGAGGGATCTATTCAAATTGAAAATAATTTGATTTACCAAGCCAGTTAGCAGTAACCATTTATTTTAATATCTTTACTCGTGTGTTCAATCATTGCTCTCTTGGCTACCAACATATTTTACTTAGTCTTTTAAAGAATAATAAATTCAATTAATATTTTATTTGTGTGTGTGTGTGTGTGTGTGTGTGTGTGTGTGTTATTTGACAGAGTATTTTTTTGTTTTGTTATTTTCAATTTATGAAATTTCTTTTTTAAATTCAACTTAATTGGATGATAAAAGTAAATATTAACAGACTGTTATTTATTTTATGGTAAATATTGCATCACTTACATCTATAGATACTTATATGCACACTTGATTATAACACTTGAGTCGCTTAAGCATTATAAGCTTAAATGTGTATGGATTTGTGTTTTGCGTATAGGTGAATACTGAACGATATATGCATTTTATTTCTGACCGCTACCAGCTACCGGCGCTCCTTAGCCAACTTTCCTCTTTGGATTTTTTCAGTGTGACTGTGAGGCTTGTTTAGATTATCTCATAAAAAAATTCGATGTACCTGAGATTTCCAATTCTTCTAATATGCTTTAAGAGGAGCGAGCCAGAATGATGCGGTTGCGGTTGGCCCCTGCAAAATGACTTTGTTTATTGATAAATAAATTCACCATCGATTATTAAAACAATTCAATCTGCCGCAAGATCATCGTTAAGATGGACGAAGGCTGAAAATAATTGCCAAAGATGGCTAAAGGTCTCCTAACACGTCTACGAAAAAATTTCCGATTTACTTCTACCACTTGTATCCATACGGGAGATGTTACGACGACTCGTATATTTTCATAACATAACATAACATATTCAATTGTCGACACTGTGACACTGTGTTCATGAAGTAACGAACGAGGATATGTAAAATCGTTTACACTGAACAGGAATTTTAATAAAGAAAAATTTGCCAAATACCTTACAAGAGTTAATAATAATAATCCATAATTAATGGTGTTTGACAAATTGAAATGGCTAAAAAAAATTTATGAGACGAGTAATGCATGCATGGCAATCAAATCAAAATAATGGAGTGCTCTTATGAGAGAATTATGCTTGTTTCTAATATTACGATTACTCGTAATAAGCACTTAGCAATCTAATAAGGTTTTATTCAGTTAGTTAATTTCAATAGCATTGTTAGTAAACACCCATATCTATCCATCCATCCATTTTTATCTATAATATAATATTATTGTGCCAAATACGTACTCTCTTTCAACGTGCGTTCGCTTTACTCCCTCTCTCAATATATATATATATATATATTGACATTGTTTGTCTTACTCTCTCTAGTAAAGTAAGCGCATATGCTATCCGACAATACATTCAAAATTAATTGTTATCAAAAATCAATTATGTTGAGATTAATTTATAATAACTGTTAACTTTGTGTATTTGGTATTAAAGGTTTATTCATTTAGGTTTTTTTTTTTTTTTTTTTTTTTTTTTCTGATATTTACTTATTGCTGAATACATACATTTAGCCGAATATATTTGCATGAATTTGCTGTTTTGTGCATTGCTTGCTATTGTTTGTTATACTTGAAAAATCAACATTTGTAATTTTCAATAGATTCGTCGGAATTTATTTAACTTATATCATGTATGGTCGTCCATATGAATTCATTATAGTAAAGATTAAATTGTTTGTGTTATTTACTTTAATATTTTTCCATTCAATTCTTTTTTTTTTTTTTTTTTTCAATTATTATTTTTCTTTTCTCTTGTTTACCTTCTTTTGTTATATTATTTTACGTAAATTTTCATAATTTTTCATTTTTTTAATAATCGCATTTTATAAAAATATGTTTCATTCATTGTTGAATGTAGTTGAAGATAACTAAAAAATTATTTGATAAAATAAACACCTTCTCAATCAAAATATATGTGAGAATTTCTTATGAAAATATTTGAAGACTTATTATCGTTGTTGTTAGTAATTATTGAGAATAAAGAAATTCTTTCATATAGTCTGATAGAGTGAATTAAGACTTGATTCATACAGATACTTAATTGATTTTTAAGAATTGTTCAAATATGCTGAAGTCTCCTTGCAACTAACTATACGCATCGATTTATTGCAGTAAAAGAACACCTGCTAGGCAAACTACCATGAGTTAAATATGAGTAATCAATCATTCAAGTTGTTACGTTGTTCCATTTGAAACATCCAAAGAGAGCCGATGAAAGTTTAGCTATTCGTGAGGCCAAACATGACTGCTTTTTTTTTTTTTTTTTTTAATTCGCAGAAAATATAACTGAACCGCTTAGCCTTTAAGTTTCATATGAAATTTACGATGAAAACGGAAAGGCATTCACGTTTTAAATCAATGGAAAATCGTGTTGTAATATGTCAGTTCGAAAACTTAATCTGTCGTTAACCACAAAGGACGTACAAGATAGATAGATACGAGGTGGGGGAAAGCACGAATGAATGAATGAATGAATGAGGTGGCGGATACGCATAAATGAAGGCAAAATCTTACGATATTTTGTGGATGCAATGATTAGAATTGAAATTTAAAAATCAGTTTCTTCGTTAGGCGGAGCTAATAGTCCTCCTCCTAAATACTCCGTTTACGTTATAATGATTGCTCTTTTTTTTCCATATTCACTTCACTGTATTGCGTAAATAAATTGATATAGAAGTCAACCTTGTCGAATGTAGAGCACGTAAGTACATTTTCTGGATAGCATCGCATATAAGGATTTCTTCAATATTCGGGCTTTCGTGACAAGTACGCCTTTGCACGAAAATAATGTCTCACTTTCGGTGTAGTGCTCCCAAAATGTGTGAATAAACGTATTGAGCGAAGTTGTGTAAGGCTTCTAATAGTTGGCCTATATATATGTAATATGGTCTTCTTCGTTTTTATTTTTTGTAACCAAATTATACCATGTCTGCTAAAAAGTGGGCCAAGTTCGCACTTTCTGGTTCGCGTCTTTGCTAAGGTTAGTGATAATGTTAATCACTTTAAACGATCAACAACAAAATGATTACGAAAACTGAACGAAAATGGAAAATACAAAAAGAAATAGAAAACGCAATCATTCTTCATCATCCACTATGAAGCGTACGAATATATTTGAAGAAAAATTACAATTTATAAAATATGTCCAAAAAATTTGTAAAGAAATAACAAAGCGGACGTTTTTTAAGTATATTATAAGGGTAACCTGAAAATCGCCATGAAATGAAATTCTTGTGATGATAGCTTTTAAGACATAGCAAAACTCGTGTACTCGTATGGTACTTTGAAGGCTTTTACAAGACGATTTTTAAATTGCACACTGTCCGTGAATGTATTTAACCACCACGCGAGAGCTAGTTGCAATTACTTTACTTTTTTTTTGCTTTTTTATAATGATAATAAAAATTTTAGTTTGTATGTGCACGTTGTCTATAAATTTCTTAACATTAATAATTATTTAATTTGCTTTCAGTCGACCTCGTTGCAAATCATGACTTGGCCAATAAACTTGACACAAACCTCAGCGAATATAGATAATCTTCACGTTGACCAATTAGGACATGTAGGGACAACGGTTGTAGTGCACAAGGATTGTAGCTAGGGAGAGGTAAAAGAGAGGATAACATTTTTTATTTATTTATTTATTTATTTATTTTATTTGCTATCTACTACTATGCTGAGAGATTTATTTTTTCACTAAAACGAAAAAAATAACATAATATAGGGCAAAATAGAAAATTGAAACAAAAACCAATTTTTCCTACTCTCTAATATTGCATGGGCTTGATTGATGATGATTTCTGTTTTTGTTGTATAAAAGTAGAGTTCTATATATCGTGGGTCTGTTGTATATTATGAGCAAAAAATCATCTTCCCTCTGCATCATCCATATCGGCATATCGGATTGTGAAAAGAAAATTAACCCAACATGTCGTGACGTCCACCCAAATTAGCTTAGAATTAGCTTAGAACACTTAGACTGTCGCTTTCTTCTCTCCAGCCTCCTTATTTAACGCCGAATGGATTATATTGTTAAGAAAAAATGCATTCTTCATATTGTGGTAATTGACGAATTTTCAGACAGACAATACACTTTCAGATGGGAAATGTAGGGAAAAATTCGTAGCACTCTATCCTGTTTATTGTGTGATAAAAAAAAAAAAAAAAAATGAAAAAAATAAAAATTTCATCAGTTATAACTTTGGATAGGCGATTTTTTCCATTCTTGTGGAGTCTTCTGACAAACTGAGGCATGCTTAAATCGATTCAGAATTTGATGTTGACCAAAAAAAAAAAAGGATGTTTTCTACGGTGCCTCCGAGGCTTCTTTCTGCGCGTTGCAAACGTTTTGGCATCATCATCTTTCGGTGCTGAATATATCAAAAAAAAAAAAAAAAAAAATTACAAGTACCCGAATATATTAGAAGTGCAAAGTGTTTCCTACTCGCTTTTCCATTTAAAATAACATTTAAATGACTTGATAAATAATGCACAACTAAATTAAAATTTATCTCTGACACTTAATTGTTGTTTGATTTTATAAATTTGTTATTTGCCTTTGCCCCGGGACCTCGCTATTTATTTCGCACAATTATAATATTATCAATATTGTGTAAATAATTTAAATTAAATAATTATTATTTTTGCTTTGTTGAATATTTTTATTTTGTTTTCATATGGTTTTCGGAAAATTCCATAAACATATGTACCTATGTACACACACACACATGTGTGAATATGTATGAATAAATGAACCTAAAACCAATCAATTGCAGGTACTCGTCATGGCCCTGTAAGCAAAGCGAAATAATACAATCAAAATAAAAAACGCAAAAAGAAAGAAAATTATAAAAAGAAAACAAAAAAAAAAAAAAAGCAACAAGTTATATACATACACCTTAAACGAATCTTTGATACCTACCGTCCATAATGAATGTCTGTTAGGCTAAAAAATATTGAACGTAGAGATCATCTATATATTAACTAATTAATTAGTCCGCGTTCATGTAAATATAATTTAAAATTTATCTCCTTCAATTGCCAGATTCAACTCATTCACTTCATTGTCTTCCTCATTAATTGACAATGACATTTGAGGGCCTTTGTAAAGAAGAACAGAAGAGGGAAAGTATTTTCTCGTTTTGTTGCCTGCCTGTCGTTGGCCGAATAGATTCGATAGATATATACGTTAAAAAATAAAGAGCGATTTACTCGACACGTTGTTTAAGTTTTTAAATAAAACATTGTGAAAAAGGTTTTGACTATTAATGAGATGTCTTTAAATATGAATCTGCTTTGCTTACCAGCCGATTACTGCGATTGTTAATTTGTGGGAGGAGGGGGAGGGGGGGGGGGGGGCAATGTCAGTGTTTCCCTTTTCAATCAATTTGAACTTTTGAAATTTTGAAACTTTCAATATAAGACTGATGGACAGCTGGGAAGTAGAACTCCGCTAAATCGGCTTACAGTGTCAATATATATATATATATATATATATAATACTTTGTTCTGCACGTGCAGTATAATTTTTGCAAATTGCAAGCTACATAAAAAAACTGATATACTTTTACTTCGTGCCGATAATAAAGAATAACAAAAAACAAAAAGGAAAAAATAATTCCAATAGAAATCACAAAATATATATACATACGTTCAACGCTCCATTGCAATCAGATTTTTCATGAAGCGAGCAAACGTACAGAGCAATCGTACAGAGACTCTAATATGAAAAATCTTTAAAATATTGTAGTAAACCGGTTATTAAATTGAATTCTCACTACAAACTATTATAAATAAATGGAAATCCAAAATGAATCGAATACGAGTAGAATAAAGAATAAAAAATAAATACTTAAAAGAAAGAGGGGAAAAAGAAAGGAAAAAACAAAAAAAAAAAAAAAAAAAAAACTGCAAATAACAAACATATGCATTTAATGTGTGACCGTGTGAAGTACATTTTGTTTGGATGCCCTGGACCTTAACGTCGAGTAATTTTAACAATAAGCAAACACTCCTATAAACAAGTGTGTGCAAAACGTTGCAAACGTTATAATCAATTTGAAACGAAATATTTAGTAGACAAAGAATTTCACTAAATGTCCACACATCTCTCTCTCTCTCTCTATAAATATTAATAAAATTTTTCAAAACAATTAAATCTGTTCAGATAGATGATGAGAGATTATAAGTCCATCTATGTGTTGTTATACGATTTGAATATATATATATATATATGCACAAATATATATATATATATATATATCGCGAAGCGATTAAATCTTGTCCTATATCTTATAAGATTTGTTTATTTCTTATACGATCTTTAGCGTTGTCTCCTTGATCGTATACATATGCGGGAAGATAAAGTTAATATACCATCCGGTAGTAGATTATAAAAAACATACTATATAAATAAATAAGCAAATACAGATACAAACTAAAAAGTGCAACCATTAAATTTTATATACATATACACTTATGCATATGTATTTAGATATGTTATGTTCGCACACATATAGTTTATATGCATGTCGGCGTACGTCCTTTCGGTATAGTTTTAAAATTGGATTGAATGTGCGAATTGGGACTTATGGTCATGTTTATATGGACGTATATTTGTATGTGCATTTGTATGTGTCTGTGTCTGTGGTCAGGCGGAGAATGATTCTGCAAAACTTATTGTTGTTCAGACTTCAGCTGCTTATGATCATATATACATATATATATACACATATATATATATATACACAAAAGCATATACATATGTACGTGCGCATATACATATACATATAAACATCCGCCTCCTCTTCTAGGTAGTCATCACCATTGAATCGTAAGAAATCAACGGAAATAATATACCCTTACGTACGTACGAGCAGACATCTATATATACGCGTGCAGGCGTTACTGGTATTCAATGCTGTGTTGTTTTCTTTGAAAATCACAGTATTTTCCTGTGCTTTACACAAAAAAGACAAATGCAGTCGTAAGCAATTTTTCCTCATTTTTTTCCCTTTTTCACTTCACACCAACCATAAATAGTTTTCCATTAAATTTATCATTCCGTTTGCAACATTTAGTCGCATAATTGTCTAAACATTTTTCATTTTGTTATTACTTTATTAGATTAGAATCCCGATTGATATGCTGGGTTTTAAAGGGTCTCATTTTTTAATTCTCTGTGTTTACCGCGTATAAAAAGCACTGTTTGGTTCTATCGAAGGTGGCCGTCAGCTGCACACCGATCCGCCCATCGGTCAGCCCTTTCATCGATGTGTTTGCTAATCTATTGCTCTCATAATCTGCCTTTGCGTTCGCTCATCTATCCATCCTTCAACACATCTCTCTGCTTATCTGTCCCTTATATATGTTGATGTAAGCGTTAACCTTTACAACTCCGTCTATGTCTCTAGCTAGCCCCCATTCATCCGAGTATGTATTACCTTGTATTTCCAATATCCGATCTTCTGTTCCTCTATCTATCCGCCGGTTAGGGTATATGCACTTATGGCAATTCATCCCTTTGTCTGTCCATTTGTTCACGCATTTATTCATCAAATTCTTACTTCATGCATTCGACTATTCGGGCCATTCGTGCCTTGGGGGACTCAGTCAGACTCGAGTTATGCAGTATGCCGATCTGCTCGCCTATCAATCTCTTCGTGTGTCCGTCAGCTTAAGAGCTATTATCTATTAATCATATCAACTGCAGTCAACATATTTACCTAATATTGCGGGTATCCAAGATTCGGTTCCTTACTTGTCGTAATCTTACTTTTTCTATTTAGTTATACAGGCGCACACACAGCAGGAAGCGTAAACTAGTGTTTTGTGTGTATTACTGCATTTTCTGCTTTCTACTTTCATCTGGTTTGTTTAAAGGAAGAAATAAAACGAATGAAACGAGTAAGAAAGTTACATGGCCCGTATAGCGAATCTTAAATACTCATCACTTTAAATCAATTCGATAAAATTGCAAAATATTTTGTCAGATGGAGGCGTGTTAGTTGGTTGATCGGAAAGATTTTGACTCACCCCTTTTACTTGTACCTAAGAGAGATATTTCGTATCGAATTTAGGCAAAGTAAAATTTTATTTTTATCGTTTATAGGTGTATTTGTTGCCAGATTATTCATATTTTTTTTTATTTTTTATTTTTTTTTTTATTTGCAATTTAAAGTTGTCTTCGTAAGTATGTGATGTGTAAACGACGGGTTTTCCGTCTATCTTGACCTGATTATGACCATTT
The DNA here is from genome assembly GCF_014805625.2 of Glossina fuscipes. Lineage (NCBI taxonomy): Eukaryota > Metazoa > Arthropoda > Insecta > Diptera > Glossinidae > Glossina > Glossina fuscipes. The sequence continues at coordinate 20,030,922 of NW_023998414.1, read as the reverse complement.
TCACACGCGTCCAGTTGATCTAAAAGTGCTTATAACATGTGGCACCTTTTTCTCTCAAGTCTCAACGACAGATAACAAATAGACGCACATAGTTAAATCGGCTCAGCATCCTACCCGCTGTTCAGGAATATGAAAACTTTTCGGGCATACATATATGTCGCTGCCTATTTTTGGTTGTTTTCGACGTTACAAATGGAAAAGAAAATCTAATATATTGCCGTTGTGCGCTGGCGGGTATGAAAAGGAAGTAGCAGTTCTTTACGGTATTTATGCTCGCCTGCCTGCGTCATGGTGTTAGGGAGTGTTTGCAAAGATTGCAGATTTGTGCTGCATTTAAAAGTCCGTTTTAAATAAATGCTTTCTATTAAGCACAAACAATTTGTGGCAAGATTTGAAAATGTGACACTGAAATTGTGACCGGTCATGATTAAGGGAGAAAAAACAACAAAAATATTTGAAAGAATTGCTCGCTTCAAATATGTAGGTGTACAGATAATGCATGCATATATGTGTATATGTGTTAAGTACATATATATATATATACATATATATGCCTAAGCAGTTAAAAGTGTGAGAGATATAAGCGTAAGATTTAAAATTAAATCGTAGATTGCTGCAAAGCGAAACGAAAGTAAATAGAATAGAATGAAAACGAAGACATAAACGGATATAAATTTCTTTTATAAATATTTCCATTATCATAAAGAAGTTGGTTTAGTCTAAAGGAAACTCTATTACTTCCTATAACTGTCATTTTAGTCAAGCATTACTACAGGGGCAGGATATCTTAGAGTTATTTCAAAATCTGCATAGATATGCTCACTGATTGGCGATGTACGTACAACAATAACAACAACAACAACTATAGAATAGTAGTAATTTTTTACGCATGAGCTGCTCGCATCATAAAATTGATTCGATATCTGTATTATTTCTTAGAGTAAGAAATGGAAAAGGATTAGCGCACGTCAACCCTATATTGCGGCAAATCGAACGAACCACTAGGACCCAGAACCGAGCAAATGTTTAATGTTGGAAATGTTTTATAATTTTTCAAATAAATTGCTCTGCTCTTCGACCTTGTAATAGCCTAAAAAACGTATTATTTTTTTTTTGAAACGGAAGGTCAAAGGGATTATTAAGTGTATAGTTAAATATGAAAAAAATAGAAATACTCTTTGGGATATATTTTCAAAACGACAACTCCTATGGAGGCATTTTCTCAAAATATCTTCAAGGGAAGACGAATGCATTTGATCTACCTATTTATTGCCAGAGCAGTACATGTTCAGTGATGTTCAACAATATCAATATATAAAATAAAATATGGTGAAAGCTTATAACCGGGTCTCAATTTCATATTTATTCTATTGTCATCTCATTGAAGCTACGCTTTTTTGCTTGAAAATGCTTTAAAACATAAGCATAAAGATTTCCTAAAAACATCTATTATTATATTAAACGAGTCAAAGATTACAACATAAGACATTGGCCAATAACATTTCAGCGCGGTTTCATTTGCCACAAATATTATTTTTCGAGCGCTTAGAGATATCTCCGAAATTTGCAAAAAAAACATTTTTTCCTACACTTTTTAGAAGGTTCAAAGCCTTTATGAAGCCAACAAGAATCTATCTACAAAGAATACTGCCCACCATTGAATAATCTACACCATCCCATAGTTATTCATATAACGACTTTTCAGTATAAGGCGTTATATGGGAAGTGGACCAAAGAGTAATGCGAAATAAAAGTTTTCCAATAGCGATCGCCTTTGGGCCAAAACACTTTAGTACGCCAAATTTCATCAAAATATTACAAAAGTTTGAGGCTTGTAGGTTGAGCACAAGTTCGATACACTTTACAGTCTTTCTTTCATAAAGGCGAAAATGCAAGGCAGGCGGCTGAAATTGTGAATGGTGCCTATGAGCCTAATACTTCCGACAGCCAATTATCTGCAATTTTATGTCCGTCGATTTCGTTCAGGTGTTTTTGATGTTAAACATGCGTCTCGCACAGGTAAGTCCGTCGTCAAAAATATCGATAAAATCACTGACGGCCGGATACAAAAGCAAGTTTGATGTTTGGCTGCCATAGCAGTTAACACAAAAAAAAAAAGTGATGGATCGAATTTTCGTCTACGAACCCTTAGCCGAACTGAATGGGATAGGCTCATTTCTTAAAGGAATGGCGTACGAGGATTTACGACATACGTCACATATGACAACAGCGTGCGAAAACAATCGCGCTTAAGCAGTTCAAATGATGGTTAAACGAGGGCTAGCGGCCAGGAAGATTCTGCTAAACACTAAATTCGAATCTCTACTGTCAACAACTGGACCGTTTGTAGTTAGCGATTGATCAGAAACAGCTCGAATTGGCCAACACGAAAGATATTGTGTTCCATCAGGACAACGCCAGGCCGTACATGTTTACAGCGACTCGCCAAGAACTCCGGAAGTTTGGTTAAGAAGTCTTGATGCATCCACCGCATTGTTGGGAGCTGGCAGCAAGCGATTGCCACGTTTCTCTTACATTGCACAATTTCCATAGTGAAAAGAAGGTGGCATGACCAGGGGAAGATTTTTGAAAATCGATAACTAGAGTTTTTCGCCAATAGGTTTAAAAGAAGGCTATGAGGGAGACTTTATGAAACTCTCTTTAAAATGGCAACAATAATAGAACAAAGCGGTCTACATTTGACGAAAACTGTTTGTCGGAAACGTGTTAAATAAAATCTTGAAGTTCACGTAAAAATAATGAATTTTCCTTCTTATCAACCTAACATATATGTGTTTGATGCAAAACGTATTAAAATCAAAAATAATTTTAAATGTTTAAGTGCATATAAAACGTGCACAAAAACTCGTCTCACTTCAAGGTCTTCCGGGACGATTTTTTTTGCAAAGAAGATATGGACTTTTTTTTTGTACAATTTACTCGTTTTATATTAACAGGAATTCAAAAACCAAAAAAAAAAAATAGGAAACCAATAATAGACAAAAAAAAAAAAACAAACAAAAATAAAAATAATTTTCACGTCTTTGGCCACTGAACGTTAGCGGTAATTTATGAATGAAATAGTTTTATATATCTCGTCCATATAGGAAATTCCGGAGAAGACATTTCAAGGTTTTTTTTTTTTTTTTTTTGATGGAACAGAATCCATAAATTAACAAGAGGTTCATTGAAAAAGGAAAAAACAAATCTATGGAGAAATCTTTGATTTTTTTTAGAGTGAGGATAGTGTTCTCTCAAACGATCAGGCATCGCTGCAGCGCTGTGTCCCCAGCGATACCATATTGTTGGCTAACCTCAAATTTCGACTCGCTTGATCTTAGCAGACGCTAATCGAAATTTCGAACAATATACTTACATGTGGATGTTGCGAACATATCCGTCGACAATGGGTATAAGGGGTATGGTGGTCTCTAAAAAGCGCCTATTTGTAATTGGTTTAGAAAATTTTATTTCCCATTTCCTATGCTTCCATTTTGCTTAAGTTTTTCTTTTATTTTTTATTTTTTTTTATTTATTTATTTATTTATTTTTTGCCGGGCTCGTGTTCATTTCGGTATCTCTGCCTTAACCGACACAGGTTAACTATTTCTCTTTATGTTGCTAGTTGGTTGCTCTTTTTATTTAACACATACACACTATACACATCTTCTCAAAATTATGTCCTCCTTTGGGAAATTTATAAAATGCAATAAGTGGAAAAAGTGATTTTGCAAAATTTTACAAAGGAAGAAACGCTTAATGGGGAAAAAAAAGAAGAAATATATATATATATATATATAGATATATAGGTATATAAAAATATAAGAAAAAAAAACCTACATTTTATAACTTCAGCCAGACATAAAGCGGTAAAAGTTTAATGCAGATTGAATATCTCTGCATGTGTTTGTGTGTTTCCTTACAAAGTTAAGAGTTTTGGCGTAACTTACACAAACAGACACAAGGTGGCAAAGATTTAGGTTAACGTGCGCCAACAAATTGTGATGGTGTGCTTGGCATACAGTTGCAAAGAAACAAAAGTACTGTAATAACAATAAAAGCAAAAAAAAAAAAAAAAGGAAAAAATAGACAAAATGAGAACTCTTTCCAGTGCTTTCTTTCTTTCATTTTCCTTCTTTTTTTTTTTTTTTTGTTTTTCTTATTTTAGCTTAGCTTTATTATAAAAATAGCAACAACAATTCATAAACTGCAATAATAATAACTTTTACTCTTACGTTTTGCTTTCTTGCACACGAATACAATAAAGTTTTGCAGATTATATGTTACTGGCTGAGTGGCAGATACAATTCAAAAGGCTGATCATGTTAATACGTTCTCAAAGAGCGAAAGATTTTTGTATTCGAAAATAAATTCACAAAACCACCTGGACAACGCCTAAAATAATCGTTCGCCAAAACGGGATATGCCGAGATTTGAGCACTGCAAGTACCGCATAAACTCTGTTATAGAACTGTTTTTCTTTTCTTTTTTTTTTTTTAGTCTAATAATACAACAATCACCCCGATAGACGATAGAGGTATATTAGTTTAATTATTTGATTTGTTACAAATACGAATGAACATCAAGTAGCCCGAAACATATGTAATATACATGCATCAGCATGTTAATCAGCATGAAATTCTAAGGCAGATATGCATCTCCGTGTCGGCCTGCTGTCTCAGTTGCAGCAGAAAGATCTATACATCAGGGGCAATATGTTAAAGTGTCGGCGATGCGTCCATCCACTAATCAAGTTGGAACACACGCCTTACAAAGGCGACTTTGGACTTTAAGTTACGGCAAAATTGTTTAAACAATGTACAAAAATTTATTAATAAAAATATAATAATAATTTATAATTTAGCAGAAATGTTTGCTGACCGTGCTTCAATTAATGGTCTCTTGCGGCTTGCTTAAGCTTCCGATAACTAAGGAGGAAATTTCCTCCAAGGCTACTATAACATTCCTGTTTAATGTTCCTTGCATGCAACACGAAAAAGTCAAGAGGATAGTGGATCGCCCTTCCCGTCTCTAATACCTGGGAGAATGTGTCACAGATTTGTAAAAGATACTGCGAGAATGTTCTCTAACGTAGTAAGCCCACGAATCTGTGAAATGACGGAAACTTGGCGTACATATCGTCTTCAGCTAATTGCTTTAGGTGAAGTTTCGCTGAATTTGCCCAAACCTTCAAACTGCATTCAACATCGTTTAAGTTTTTCTCTTTCTTCTGTTTGGGGTGAGGAAAATGGAAAGAGCGATTATCGTCGCGCAATAGGAAAATAAAACAATGCAGATACGATATTTAAGGAAATAAGAAAAAAAGCTCTATGTAAAGTTCTAACATTTAAAGAATAAAAATATATTAGTTTCTAAAAGGAAGAATATGATGGTTGTTTAACCTTCTTATCCCATTGGATAAGAGATCGAGAAAAGATATTGTCATGTGTTCTGCGTGATTACTTCGTTTGACAAGTTATTTTCAAGTAGGGCGTTAAATACGATTGTTAACATATGAAAAGCGTCCGGTTATCATGAATAGCTTTGCTATATCATGGCCCATTGACATACCTACTAGTAAAATAAATCGCGAATGTTACATAATTGATCGAGTTTGAGAATACCCAAAATTCGCGCTCAGGTGCATATAACTTTTTGTTTTCCTCCTTGCCTTTCGTGTTCTTTCAATCAGATAGAAGTTCGCTCTTTTAGTTAAAGTTTTTTGTTTTTTTTTTGTTTTTTTTTTTCAAAGAACAGGAATCTGTTGCTTAAACAAATGAATGCGATTTATTGTTAGTTGAATGAAGGTGTATATATATATATATATATATATATGTGTGTTTGTGTGTGTATGTATGTGTGTTTGACTATATTTAAATGCTGCCATAGCTGCATTGGTGTGTTGCTGTTTAATGGGCATGGCCGAGGTTGTAGTTGAACTGTCAAAGTTGTCACTTTTAAGTTCTAGCGAGTTTCGTTTCTATTTCGTTACATTCGACTTGAGGTTTGGCTGTTGGTCTTTGTACGGTTGGCTGATTGAGCCTGTTGTTCTTGTGGAAAATTGCTTAGATTCATTTGCATATTCTTACCTAACAACGATAAAAACAATAGCAATAAGAAAAACAACGGCAAGACGAAGTCATCTAATCGTTGCCTGTCTTGATTTGTTGGAAAACAACTTTGTAAAGTTTTTCATTTTTCCTTAATGCGGCAAGACTGCATATAGTTTTTGTTAAATATAAATGCTTGCTTGAGTACATGTGTTTGCGTGTGTGTGTATATGTATGTGTGTGTGTGTGTGTGCATGCGAAGAAGGAAAAAAAATTGGATATCTGCCTACTTGAATACTTTTGTCAAGTCTCCCCGATAGGCTTATGTTTAATCGTTTAGTTATGTTTGTCTATATATTATATAAGTTAATGTTAATTTTTCACACCCACATCCATATCCATGTCCACCCATCCTTATATGCACTTACACACCATATTTAATGTTTGGAGCGAATATCATCTTACGATTTTTGTTATTGTAATATAATGTTTATTTTTTCGGCGACCTATATACAGTTTCAATGGCTCCCCAGAAAGCGATATTTTCTTATGGTTCTGTTAACAATTTCGTGTATGGGAGTATGCGTTTGTATATGTGTGTGTATACCATATACATTTTTAAAATCTAAAAACCCTTCAAAACATTCGCGTGCTTCATATAAAGCAAAATGCATTCAAAAAAGTAACTAACACAACAGTCACATTAAGGCGTCTAAGAAATATCGCTGCCAACATACATACATCCATATATATATATATATATATATATGCAAGGGTAGATACGAAAACCCACGAGAAAGTTTCTTGACTTTTAAATAACTTTTCGCCCTGTTCTCATGGTACTTTCGCATCAAAAGCAGCAACACCAACAGCAGCCAAATATGCCATGTGGTATCCACGTTTGTTATAATTTTTCTTCTTACGCTTGCATTAAAGCCTTTATACGGCGGCGGACAGATTAAAGTTTGCCTTAGGTGTACAATGTAACGCATTACAAGCGTTAGCTGTATAATTGTCAATAACGTCGTTGCAGAAACCGGTCTTCCAGCGTAAGAAAATCGAGTCGAGTGAATTAAAAGCCAAAATTATCCGCGAAACTTCACAACAGTTGAACACTTGAGAGAAAAACCACTTTCTGGAAAATAATTTTTGCCATCTTCTTTTTACAGATAGCTCTAGAACTGCCAATCTACACTCTGGTTATTTGACACCAGATAATTGCCATAGGGCAAGTCTAAATTGAATTATATCAAATCGAAGCTAGATCTATTCTTCAATCCACGAATATTGTTCGTAAAATTGAATCCCAAAACGGTTATCAACAGAAATAGTCTGCCGATCATAAAAGCTATCCACCATCCTTTCAACTCCAACTGAATTACTATTAACAAAGCAAGGACTATCATTACCATTTACGAAGACAAGATTAAAATGTTTTATGTACCAAGCCATATTTATTTCCTGTGAAATAGCAGCCAAATGAGCGACTTCAGCACCATTAATTTACTGATGATACTGATGGCAATGGAAAAGGTGGACGTTAAACGATATAATGGAGAAAAAATTGAAAAGAAAATTGACAAAAAAAATCTCAACTATGACAGTCCATACTAACGCCACTATATTCAATCAACGTTAAGCAAATCAGAGTTCAGCGTATTTATTAGGAAACATCAATGGATTGCGGGCAACTTCGGAACGTCTAAACCTATCCTGAGGCAGAGCATATTCTGATAAGAGCAAAATATCGAGAAATGGTTTAACTTTATTACAACGACAGGACTAGCAATTTAGTCTATTTTTTAACAGCAAAGCCTACGAAAAGTCTTAGGCTTAGTTGCCATAGTTGTCATCTTAGTTTAAGGCAAGAATTTCTTTCTTTAAAATAAATAACAGTAAATGGTAATAATGATAATACTATTTACATTGTCTCGAAAGTATTGAGCCGTAATAGCAAAACTAATGCAAAGTTTATCAGTTTGAGATATGATGGAATGCTTGAAGTTTTGCGATTTCGTCCATTACCCAATGTTATGTGCAGTTATAGTGTGCTTGCAAGGCGTCATTGTAAATGTTGACGCTCGGTTAACGTGTTGCCATGAGACTTGCAGTTAAAGTCAATGATAAAAACAAATAATATAAGAGCAGAAAATAGTGTTTGGTTTGGCATAGCAATCTCAGCTTCACTCCTATATATGTATACGTATGTATATATATATATATATATATATATATATATATATATATATATATATTCATATAGTCTTTGTTCATCTTTACTTTATCTTCTATACGACTTAGCGTTAGTGTAGTTATTGCAAGTGTAAAAGCGTCCCAACATGGTATATACATATATATATATATATATATATATATAAATATGCGTATGTTTGTGTGCGTATGTTTGTGTGTTTTAAGATGACACTAAACAACGGCTTTTGTAGGTAATATATACAGACACAGTTTTATAGTTGAGTGGCAATTTAAGTGGCAACACACACTTGATCTCAAAAATTCGGCATCACACGTTGTCATTAACACGCGACATAATACGTGCATATACAAATAAACAGTAGCGGTAAGAGTGAAGTTAAGAGGAGTTACTTTTTCTTATTTTTCCTTTAAACATGACGCATTTAAAATACATATTTTTAATGAGCTGTTGAACACAAAAGGATCATAAACACTCGAGGGCACACACACCCTCAGACAATTTCAGTTGGGGTACGATATGATATGGCGCACGATGTGGGTAAAGTTTCCTTATTTTATTCTCTTCAATTGCTTGCTTTTTCTTTTATTTATTTTTGTTTTTTTTTTTTTTTTTCTTTTTCTCTCTCTCTCTCTGACTTTTTCATATAATTTAAAATTCTTACAAAACAAGAATGAACGTAAAAGAAACAATTACACAAACGTCGCTCTCTCTCTCTCTCTCTCTCTCTCTCTCTCTCTCTCTCTCTCTGTCTTTGTGTACTTCGGTAGGTAATTTTTACTGGGATTTATTTTAAGGTTTAATTTTTTACATTTTTTCTATGCCAGCGGACTCGTTTCCACCACATGCAACACCATTCAATGTAGTTTATTACGCTTTATTCTCAGTTTCGTATTTATGAAATGTTCCTTTATATGTATATTTTGCTTGAATAACATTTCGGCTTGGTATCCTTTGTCATGATGCACTGGTAATGTGATGATGATGACGACGATGACGACGACGCTGTTCATGATGACGGGTAATGATGATGTTGGTATGGAGCCTGAAAGATGAAACACAACAGCAGCAACAACAAAATCAAGCTATAAAAAATTATGAATTACCATCTAATTGTACTCAGGAAATGGAGCACACATGCTCAAGTGTCTTGCTTTACATAAAAAAAAAAAAAATATATATATATATATATATACAAAAAATACAAAAAATCTTTACTTTCCCGTGATTTACATAATAATAATAATAACAAAAAAAAAAATGTATGTATATGCAACGAAGAAGAAGAGACACGCGCGGTAAAAATTTCTAAATACATTTTACGTACACAGTACTTTTCACTTAATTATACAAACTGCGACAACGTAGACAGCCGCCTGCCTTGTCATCTTAGCTCATTATAATGATCATAATTAGCGAAAAGAAGACGAGACGAGACGAGATGAGACGATAATTTTAGAGTCATTCTTTGAGAGAAAATTATACTGCGACGTTTAAAATATTAGCAGAATTTGTTGATTTTCTGACCTTCTCACGATCGAGACATTTTTCCCGCCATCTCTCCAAGTTTTTGGTAAATCTTGCACAAACAACACGAATAATACTTTCACTGCAGGGATCATAAACTATGCCGACAGAGATGATCAGATTCGGCGACGTAAGCACTTTTCTCTTCGAATACGCCTCGTAAATACGCAAATGTACCTCAACAGGAACAAAGGTAAACAAGAACTGTCGTCAATATTTAACACTCTACGAACCTTCAAACTTGACTTGAGCAGAGAAGAGAGCTCAATTTTTCCTTCCAATTCAAAATTTTGTTCATACATAATGAGAGTCTTCGGGCTTGAAAGAATAGGCCAGAGGCGCTTTGGGAAAAATCTGTTTATTGAGAAAATAATAAGCGCCGTAACCCCTCATCTATCATTGCATAAAATTGATTAAGTGAAAATCAACTTACCACCTATTAGTTTACCTAAATAAGATGTTATCTCAGTAATTCTTTTTTTTTTTTTTTTATAAAATTTATTTTTATATTGGTAAACACCTCTCATAGAAATCGGTTTTTGTACCTACTTTGCCTGTGATTTTTTACAAGAGCTGGTTCTGTTTGATTTGTTAAAAAGCCTCAGCTTATAAAACCGTAATCCCATGCACTATCCCGTCTCTCCCACAGTGTATTAAGATAATGTTATTGTTTAATCGAAATTGCTTTTGAAAATCTTTGCGAATTAAAAGAAAGGGATTGCCAACGGAGTCACTTAATAATAATGAGAAATATTTATATGCTACGCCTTGACCTTTCTTCTTCTAGCGTAGCCTGTTAGAACTTCGTTTTAGTAGAAATTTGATCCTATAAGGAATTTTGTGGAACTATGAAAAGGAAAAGCACACAGTATGTGCTTAGCTTTGTCGATTCCTACAAACTTCAAACAGACGAACTAATTATAGTAAAAAGGGAAACGTTCGGTTTATTGATATCATTTTTTTTTTTTTTCTGGCCTTAACGGCAAAAGGGTAATGCTCTCTTAAGCGCGAATATATTATGTTGACACTACTGTATATACGTTATACATATTCATATATATTTTTGTAGGAACTTATATGTTTATATAGATATATGTATACACTTATATATATAGACATATATCGGATTTATATTTTCGTACACGCTCATTCATTCATTCATTCATTGCGTAACACGCATAGGTAAGTAATTAGCAGAAAAAAGAGAGTATTCCTTTGAACGGCGATGTTCCCCGTGTGTTTCAAAAGGACGCTTTTTTTTTTTTTCTTCTTTTTTTGACAGCGCTTTATTTCTCTTTCGTCTTCGTTTATTTATTTATTTATTTATTTATTTATTTTTTTTACAAAATCTCCCAACTATTGTTTTGACCCAATAAAACACATGCATGTACATGAACGTTTAAAATAATATAAAAGAAGAATTCTCCTAAGGTTGCACTTAGGGGAATAAGCGTAAGGATGTGTGCTTGCTGGGCGCTGACAAAGAGAAATACTTGAAGAATATGATAATTAAATATGAAAAGACGCAGTAAAAAACTTCAAGAGTCTCAATTCCGATGATTCGCAACAACTTCTTATAGATTGAACACGGATAAAACATTATTATTAGTGTGGTGCGGTGCTATTGAAATTCAGATCACCTTTGTCACATCCACGAATCACTTTGGCATATATCGTATAGGAATTATAGTTTCGAACTGCGGCCCTCTTTTCATACACTGATTAAGATCATTTGCTTGGGAATCAAGTTTAACAAATTTTCAAATAAATATCTTTTCTTTTTTTTTTTTTGCTATATTTGCTATCGTATTGCTATTTAACCATTGCCAGCTAGAAAATGTTCTTAACAACCAACACTACGATAAGAAACATCAACATGAATGAAGAAAGTTAATTAATTAAGAAAGTATATCTGCTAAATTAATCAACACTACAACTAAACAACATTTCTCTAACTTTTCTTTTGTTTGGCACTATCCATTCAATGTGCTTTTTATACATATCACTGAAGAATGAGGGGTATATTCATTTTTTTTGCTAAAACGTTTGCGATACCTAGAAGGAAATTCCCGGAGATCCCGTAAAGTATAGATATCTTTGAGCAACATCAAATTCTAGATCAAAGCTTCAAGCATTCAAAGTTTTAAACTTGTCCATCTGCCCGTACGTGTAAACTCTGTTGTAAACATTCTCCTGGCCGCAAATTTCAACCTTGGGGAAAAACATTGAAAGCCTACATCAGCAACATTGAAAATGGACCAAAATTTTTGAAGAACACTCCTATAATATTACTTGAACTGAGAACATATTTGGAATAAAATTTTCTTTTCTATTCATTACTCACAAACTACGCCAGATAGTTTTACAAAAATTTTCATTTGTGTTCTATGGGCGACGGCGTTATTGTACTTGTACAAAAATAAAAAAAAATGACTATGCTTACCCAATATTATAGTGCATCAATATGTAGTTTTCTTGCCAAAACCGTTGTAACGCACAGAGATAAGCTTGAAAAATCTCATAAAGTATATATATTAATTCGTCTATCCATCTGTCCGATCGGTGTGGTATTTGTGGTAAATAATATTCACGCTCCCGTACACAATCGTCCACAAATTTACAAAAGAAAAAAAAAAAAAATTTGAAATTAAGCTAAACCCGTCGAAGAACACTCTGGCGCCGCCTACATGCCTATACAGCAAAAACTTAGAAACTTTTTCGTTTTGCGTGTTTTTTGCACGTGACTCTTAACCTGCAACAGATATTCGATATAAATTCGAACTTTTACTCTAAAAACTAAAAGAAATCAGCCACGCCCATCCAATATTATAGCGAATGGGTATTTAATTTTCCCCTTTCTTTTACTATTTTTTAGGACAACGGTATTGGGTATATAAAATTCGGTCACAATCGAATAAAATTTTGTTCCTTGGTTTTATTATATGGTATTAACTGAAAAATGCGCCTAAGGTATTGTAATTTTCATTAACCATCACGCATAAAACTTGAAAAGAATCAATACGACAGGTAACGACAAGACAGTCTGAAAGAAACATACCGCCTATGCACACTAGAATGTAGCCATTAATTAATTTGTATCATGTACAACATTTCACGTCTATCTCATATGGTTCAACCCATTTTTATAAGGAAAGTTTCGCAAAGGGAAAATGTAAAAATTGATCCGGATCGGACCCAATAAGGTTTCTATAGTGTTCAAAACTTGATTACCACACTATAACTGAATATTCTAGGACTAGGAGAACCTTAGGTTTGTTCGCAAAAGTCTCAATACAAACGTTTAACTTAAGTTCAGAGTCAAGAATAATATTCAATTTTAAGAAGGCAAAAGTCAATTGAATGGAAAGTTTATCCATAACTGTTCCACAGTTGGGAAATAAATCGAAAATTTTCATATATTTAGGCTTAGAAGTTATCTGTATTTCACGTACCGCTATTAGAATTAGCCGGCTAAATCAGGTGATCGATAAAAACATTTTTCACAATCTTGCCCATTAAATAGTCCTAATAAATATTTATATCAAATTCTAATTCTATATGTACTACATATCGAAGGCTAGATCGAGCATATGTGCGGCCTTCAAGAAGAAAAATTTTTCATTAACTACTGTTTGGCGAAATTCAATCCTGTCACATATTGTTAATAATGATAAAAACCTAAATTATCAGTAAAGTTAAAATAAACTATCAAATGTTAAGATGAACAGATAATGAGTTAATAAAATAGAAATTCTCTACTAAAATCGAGTGATAAAAACCAAAGATTTGCAAGTCTTCATATTTCACTTAATTATCGAATTATTACGTGAAGAGACTACATACACGCTAACCGCAATCAGTTGAATGAATTACTAAGTAAATTTATTAAGCTATACGAAGACGAAGAATTTATTTGTCAGTCCAGGACATACCTGGCTTATCGTAAAGAAAGGACAACGACTAAGAGAGCTTGAAATAGATCTGAAAAGAAACGTAACTATTATTGGAATAAACTTCTTGCATTCACACACTTTAGCATTTCGAAAAAAATAATTCGAAGGATAATGACTGGCACACGAAAAACGTGCTAGTGGTATCACGTCAAACCTGTTTCTAAAACTGACCACTTCAACTTGAAGCGTCTAACAATAACTTGCAATAACTTTAGGAAAAACACTAAAAGCCATAAAGCCATTCTGCGCCCACACTGGCACACTTAACTTAAGCCACAAATCCACAACAAGTATATATATGTATATATATGTATATATATAACCTAGGAGCCGACAATGCCAATAAGTGCTCCTAGAGCGCTCACAGACCTCAACCAATCGAAATTCAAAAAATCTGGTCGCCAGGTTATGTATATCGAGTACCCTTTAACGCGTAATAATTGAGCCATTGCAGCAAATTTGTTCTTGTTGGTATGATCAATCGAATTAAAGGAAAAGTTTTGTCACTATAACTAACTGTATGTGTAAGTGCAGCCTTCATGTTTTCCTTCAGTTTCTCATATCAGTGCAGGACGATAAAATAAGTGTTTTGAAATGTCATAGCCTTCAGATTCCCACATCCAGTATCGGGTTACGTTCCAGGGGTAAACAAGCAATTTCATAGTCCATATAAACGACATAAAAAGCTTAATATTTGTAAGGTAATTGGAAAATCTAAGTTAAAATATATATGCTTGTAATGTTGACGATAACTACACTGTGATTATTGTCAATGGAGGACGCTACCGAATCCTAATTATTGATTTTTTACTGCACGAACTAAATGATGTCAACCTTGACGCCATGTGAGCTTTAAATTATGCTACGACATGCCATACACCTTTTATCACAATTGTCAATTTATAGAGAGAAAAGCTCGCGGACCATGTAATGTCCGTAAATGCCGATATGAACTTGCCACAAAGTTTAAGTCATCTAATTCTCCATAATTATTCTTGATATTGATGAAATCAGAGCAGATTTATTAGGTGGTTGCATATATTTGTAGCAGTCGCCTGCTACAGGCAAAAATTATGTAAAAATGGCAATGCGATTTTAATATTTCTCTACCTAAAATAACAGTTTTCCCTTTCATATTATTGAGTTTCTTTTTTACGTTTACCGACCCTAATTATATAGCGCTCAAAAGTGTATTTTCGATATTCATTGTTTTTGTTGTTTAATTTGAAAAAATTTGCTGCTGAAGCCCACCAAACATGTTTAGAAACATATCGTGATGCTATTCCGATTCAAAAGCGGCGATTTTGTTGCCAATCATAAAGAACGGCCTGGAGGACCAAAACAGTTCGAAGACAATGAATTGCAAGACTTATTGGATGGAAGAGATGGGAACTGTTTCAACATCGTGGTCTCAGTGCTTGTCGGGCAAAAAACGAGGAGTTTTCTGTGGCGTATTGTGACTGAATGACGATGAAAAGTGGATCTATTGCGACAATCTCAAGTACAAAATGTCATGGGTTAGTCCATCCACATTGACTTCGAAGTAGTATATTCATGGCCATAAAGTTTTGCTTTGTGTATGGGGCAATCACTAAAGCGTAGTGTATTACGAGCTGCTAAAATCGAATGAAGATGTTACTGCAGATGTCCACCAACGTTAATTGACCAACTTTAGCAAAAAAGTCACTCTCTTGCACGACAACACTCGATCACACGTTGCAAGAGTTGTCGAGGTTATACTGTTTCTTGCCCGAAAGGTGGGAAAAAGCTGCAGAAAAGTTGCATGGAAAATATTTAAATCGATATATATATATATATATATATATATTGTAGCAATTTTTCCCAACAAATGCGTTTTGCAAGTGAAAAAACTATCAAAATACATGCAATCACTTAATATATGGAAAAGTTGTTAAACTTAATATTCCAGAATTAAATTTTGAAACGACTTTAGAAGACTTGATATTATTTGAACTAATATTTAAGAAAAAGAAAAAAAAATATTATTGGTATTTATTTTCATTTCCTTTTACATCCTACACCGACACTTGTGGAGCAAGGGTACATTATATCTGTGCGGATCCAATAGGATTTGCAATAACAAGAAGGATTTGAGATTGTCCATTTATTGTATCGGTTCATTGAAAATGGGTTCTGAATCGATTTAAGCTTGTTTATCCGTCCGTCCGTTCGTCTTGCTTATTGTGTTCAACCCTACACAGGCCGCAATTTTTGAGGTATTTTGACAAAATTCATTATACCGATATATTTTGTCTCAAAAACGAATGCACACTGAAAACAGCCAGGATCGGATCATTTTTTCGATCACTTCCCGTATAACGTCTTATTTTGAAAAGTGTTTATATGAATAATTGAAGGGTGATATAGGGTATTTAGTAATGGTGGCCAGTGGCCGACTTTAGCGTTTTTACTCCTCTTTGTTATTCTTCTCTTTCCCATGCTTAATTGTGTTCTCTTTACTAGCTTTTAATTACTCATTTATTAATTTTTGCTTATTCCCATTTTTAATGAAATAAAAATTTTATTTCTTCTATTCATAGTCAATTCTTCGTAGAGATATAACTTTTCTATATATGTATTTTGCTTGTATTTATATTCATTTCGTATATTATACGTTTTCTTGATGACCTACCTTCTCTTCAGTGAGCTATCTTGTCATAGAATTTCTGCCCATACGACATATAACGCAGTTCACCTCTTTTATAGCCATTACGCAGAACACATCAAAAAGCTTATAGAAATTTCTGAAGAAAATTTTTGCTCAATAACTTTCCTTTTTCTAGAAATTTTCAATTCAATTTTGCAAAAATCTTGTTTCACAATAATTCGTTCACTTTTCACTTCTTTTGAGCGTAAAAAAGCGTATGTTTGTTTTTTACTTTTTGTGGTTTATGTATATAGTTACAAGCTCATTAGATATTTTATTTTTATGTTCGTTTATATATTTTTGTTTGCAAACACTTTACCTTCACTTCGTGAACTGCGCACATTGATGGGTTGAATCGTTTTCTTTCAATCTCCTTCAATATCGAACCGCAAGTTCGTGATCGTTTTGTGGCTTGCTTCACCATTTCACCTCTCTACGCTGACAAGAGTACAACAGCACAACATGATAACACCACCTACCCCACTACTTTTCTACACTCACCCCCTCGCTCACAATTTTTTCTCCCTCTTTTCCATTAAACGCTGTATTATCCTAATCTTTGTTTCTGCATATTTTGGGATTTTTGAATAGTCAAACATCCCTTCCAGTTCCACAATGCTTGCACTTGGCGTGGTTGCAAAAACAATTGAAGGAAGAAAATATTTTTGGATGGATTAAGCAAACCGTTTAAAAAATATGCTTGCTCCATCCACAACGGGTAAAGGAGTGAAGCAATCCCGAAAAAGATTTAGAAACATATTTTATTTGATAATTTACGATCCTATGGAAATATTTGGAAAACCATTTCAATTTAAATCCGCTTTCAAGTTTGAAAGCAGAATGAAAACTTGAAATAAAACAAAATGTGTTTCATTAGTAAACCAAAAAACTATGTTAGTGTCACTATAATAAATAACATGCGGCGTTCACGTCCACGGCTTTCACTAGAACACTGCAATATACAAATCGTGTAGTAAAAACTTACAACATATACATAAGATGGTAAATTCGTTTAAGAAATTTTTAGAGCAGCAGGCATAGTCCAGGTTTTTGAAGTGACGCAGATAGATAGCCGTTTAGCATAAAGAACTATGTGGACTAAATTTACGCCAGTAGTCGGTTTCCTTGTCTTAATCATTTTCTTGCAAATAAAAAATTTAAAGCACTTGCGGTTTTACATATATTTACTGTACTCCATGTGTATCCATTGTGGTCAATTGGGGAATCATATTGTCGCTTTATGGACAAAAAGTTGTACATGATATATTGTTACGAAAATCTCAAAAATCCAGTTAAATTCAACTAAGTAATTTTCCCTAATAATAAATTCCCTAAAGAAGGAAACACCAAGAAAAGCAAACGGGTAAAAGCTAAGTGCACATTCGCAGGCTCGTCATGCAGGTGCAGGCCGATGAAAACGATTAGAGGAAAAGCAGGCTGGAATTAGAAATAAAAACCATACATTTAGGTATAGTAACATGCTTGTAAAAATGTATATAAATAGAATATTTGTGGAAGGGAGGGTTGGTTAGTCGGGAAAGAACATTTGAGCGGAGAGTACGGCCAAAATAAATTGTGAATAATCCTACATGTAAGAAAAGTAATTGTAAATAAATACTCCTACTGTTGCGAAAGACAAAGTAGAAAAATGAGAGAACTTTGAAGTGTATTTCTCTTGTACAAAAATATCCGCGATCTAGTGATACGGAATATATCTTGTAAAAAGCGAATTTCATAACAATATAATATATGTGGCTCTGTGTTTATTAATCCTTCAAATTGCTTGGGTAATTTCATTTTCATTTCAGCTTTTTCTGTATCAAAGATCTTTCTCATATCGTAGGCTTTCACTTTAAAGGGATGGCAAAAAGCTACAGGTAGCGAATATTGCCTATCAATCTTCTAAGATAAATACATCGTGTGTGTATATGTATACTTATTTTTGGTTTTTTGCAAATTATAACGACGCTGACGAACTGATTGCTGTACAATAGGGGCTACACAATATGGGCACAAAATTTCAAATCGCTTTGCAGAAACGGACTATAATTGATTTAGTCAAAAAAAAATCCATTATTTGCCAAAATTCTTACCCGTATTTTGACAAATCTAAGCAAAATTAGGAGCAGATTAGGCCCGTTCTTAATCCAAACCAAATATTCCACGCTTTTCGCTGCTTAAGGGGTTATATACCACGTGGACAACTTACGTTCATATTTTATTTTGACAGATAAAATGCTAATATTAGTGTATTCCGTAGGTAGAGGCAAAGTCAACAAAAGTCAAATAAAAAAAATTACATCCATATAGATATATATATTAATATAAGCGCGTTGATTTTACATTTGTATATAATTGGAAGATGCAACTTGTTACCTACACTTCTTACTTACTACGCACTTACATATACAGATGCTTGTTAATATATGTGCGTACGTATTATTAATACATATTCTTTGTGTTATATATGATATCAAGGCCATAGGTAAAGTTTAAACTAATCAACCTTTCGCTTGGTATAGGCCATCCTGCACACGTTATTTTCTACACTCATATATATATATATATATATATATATATATATTCAGGCAACCACCACATTCACTTGCCTATGAAGAATACACTGACAGAGCTGCGTGTATTGTCCACAAACGTGTACCTCGCGTTATTTTTTGCGTATTTTTTCGTAAACCATGCAATATTTTAATGAAAAACATGAACAACTTGCATGTACTTGGCCAATGTATCATTAACACCCACATAAACGTTACACATAATATGTATTAGGTGTACTAATAAACTCTTTCCGTTCAAATCTAATGCTTCATAAAGCGTACGTAAGTTTAGATGTGTACAAGTTTCACTTGTTTACCAGCGGTCGCTTAAGTGCATTCCCGCTTTGAAACGGGCCAAGAATTTATATACCTTATGGGGACTTTGAAGCTTGCTTCGTGTGCGTTGCATGAAGGTTTGGAAAAAGTATGAAATCATGACACACTACAAAACGGAACAAGCTTGGGCGTTATTTGCCATTTTGGTAGAGGGTCTACATCGCCTACAAAATATATTTTCCGATTTTTGTAGATATATCTGTTTTGTGTGTAATGAGCAGAAAGGAAAGGTGTCCTCACTTTACATAGTGCCGCAGCCTTCGACTGATTTGGCCCATCGGCACCAGCAACCTGCGTGAAGGAGCTTGCAAGGTTTCTGCCAAATTTGAAATCGATAGCTTTACTGTTGCGGCCACGAGAATGTTTATAACAGACATTATACAAACGGACAAATGGATAGACAGACAGATCGATAGACGAACATGCTTAAGTCGATTTAGAATTTGGTGCTAACCAAGAATATTTTTATTTTGTAGCGTCTCCCAAGTATCCCTCTGGTCGTTGCAAACGTTTTCCCAAAATGAATATGTCCCTTATCCTTCGAAAGGTGTATTAGGTTTGTGATGACCGTCACGTTTATTTTTGGTACTTATGCTTACTTATTACTTGGTATTTCATAATTTTTTTACCGAATTTCATAATTTTTTTTATTAAACTTGAAAGTGACTTTTTTTTTTTGTTTTAATATCCACACACATTCTTAAGGGCGCTGCGCTTTTTTCTGTTACAAAACGGATTAAACTGACCAAAGTGAGAATAGCCCACAAAGATAACTCAAATTTTATGTCTTTGCTAATTTACGTTTTACCACCAAGCCAAAAAAACATTTATGATAAAATTTAAATAATTAAAATTCGATAATATTAAGTAGTTTGCATATATAAAATCAACTAAGCCATTAATTATGATCCCAAAGGCGAAAAAGTGAAATTATTGCCATTAACTCATGCACTTGCACGTCAAGTACAAGCATTGAAAGGATGCAATGTACAAATCGAGTGATGGCAATTTTCAGAAGGATTACGAAACTTCAGATTTTTGTAACCTATCAGGAAAATCTAACTTCATTACTGCGTCCAGGATTTATTAGCACATCAGCATGACATGATTTTGACGGTGATTACTCCCGGACAGAGAGAGAGAGAGAGAGAGAGAGAGAGATGAATTTAGCTTCTTCTGATAGGTTGCCGTGTACTTTAAGGTATATCAACAATCCACACAATTTGTGTATTGCGACTTTTCACCAATTGTACACATAATGTATATGATAAATGATCGCAATAAATGTTTGGCACATTTTTTAAAAGAGAAAAATGTGTTTTTTTTTTTTTTTATTTTATTTTTCTTTGTATTTTCTATTTTTATTTAGTTTTTCACATCATTTTGCTATTTTTTCAACATCGTGCAGTTATCAATTACGTTAGCAGAGGCGCAGATCAAGTGTGAAGATAGATCCGCCTTTTAGCAATGACAAAAACATGGGCTATGCGTAATGGGCAAAATTCACGCCACGTCATCGTGCACTATCGTGCGTTACAAAACTGAAAAACGATACAAACACTTTTTGCTGTCGTTTCGAATTATGTCTCTCTTGTTCGTTCCATGATGTGCGACGAAAGAAATAATTTAAAGAAGAGGAAGAAAAGCAAGTAAATAAAGATATGGAATATAAAATTTGAAAAAAAAAAAAAAAAAAAAATGGGTAAAAAAAAAAGTGAAATCTATTAACTCACTCTGTCACTATTTATTTATTATTCATTTAAATCGCTTAATGGCTACGATTTTATTAATTATGTCGATATTAAATTTGCCTGTCTTTATGCTGCCCAAACAGGCATTGCATGTCACATTTCTCGAATATTTGTTATATATATATTTTTTTTTTTTTTTTTTTTTTGTGCTCTTTTATATCCACTTTTCCACTTTTCGTTAATTAATTACTCATTCATTTATCCCTTTTGAAATTTTATAGTGCCAATAGGTAACAGAATCGAAGATATATATTTGTTTTTATGTGAGTGCCATCAACTCACTACGTACTCGTAAGTATAGTTGCCACGTAACAAGAAGTATCGACCTTATAATGCCAGCTCAATAATCGGGAACGTACACCGGCTGCTGCTGCAAAAATAATATACGGCTAACGTTACGAAAATGATTAAATTGGCTTGGAGAGTGGGTACAAAAAATTTTAGTCTTGAAAACGATGCAAAATCGCATACGTTAGTCCGCCGCCAGCGAAGTCAATTTGAATTTGATCGGGCAACATGTCCTGATTGCGGCATTTCATGCAAACGATTTTCTATCCTGAAAATGATAAAAATTCGCGTACGTTAGTCTGCCTCCAGCAAAGGCAATCCGGGAAGTGATCTTCATCTCGGTCTGGAGCCATGTGCCGAGTTCGGCATATTCGCAATACCTGGTCTTGGTTCCAAATAGCACTGGTTCAGATCGATGCGGTCTTGTTTAGCAAATCAGCAGCTCGGCAAAAATGAAGATATGCATAAGTGAGCCGTTGACTATTTCACACCGCAATCACGAAGCTGATACTGTGACGGCATAAAAAGCAAAAAACCTTAGATAATGATGATCTTTATTTCGGTTACGTAAGTTTGTAATAATTATTTTTTAATTAATTTTGAATTTTGCCAGAAAAAAAGAGAAAACGGAAAGAATTTATTAGTGCACCTAATGTGTGAGTGTAAGTATATGGAGGCAAGCTTATATGTAATATGTCAATGTCCGTTCAAGTGTGAATTTGACAGAATTAAATTTTCACTTTTGGCTTAGATGTTATTTTACTCACTCACTCATTTACCCTTCTATGCAAACATACGGATGTGGTGTTTATTGCAGACTGCTACTGTCGACACACGATGGCCTTGTTAATAGTAATGACCATATTGGTGGCGGTGTCAGCGTCACTAACCAAAACTGAGCTATATATACATTTACGAAGTACTCGATTTTTTTTTTTTTTTTTTCTTTTTTTAAATATTTAATTATATCGAGATCGATGGAAGAAAATTATGTTTCGATAACAAAAAGAAAAAAAAGATGGGAAAGTGAAAGTCAAAGCAATAAATTGAAAAGGATTGAAAACAGCTAGAGTGCAAGGGACTTTTTATAATGCATACAAATACAAAATATTTTGAAGCTTTTACCAGGAGAAGGCTGTTTCTACACAAAAACCATAAGTTTCTATCGATTTGATGCGAAAGTGTGTGTTGTATCGAGTTTCACGCCATATTTACGGCATTCGTTTGCTCGTTTAAAAAACCAGCAAAAAGGAAATCGATGTCTGTAGATGTTATATAAATATTGGTTGTTAATGATGTAACGCAACAACTACTTACGCCTACCCTTTTTTTTCTGGAAGACTTCTCCCTTTTCCTATTTTGTGGGAATTTTATGTTTTCTATCTATTGCTACGCAAACCCGTCAACTTATCGGATAATTGTTATGAATTATCACAGTCGCCACGAGGATAGAAGATGGGAAGCTGATATTTGACATAAATAAATATTCCTTTTTCGATTAAGAAGAGAAGATTAAAAGATGGGCGTGATTTTTTTTATACGCTCCCACAAGAAGAAGAAATTAAAAAAAACTCGGAAGATAGCATTTTGCCTTTAAATTGTCGCCTATAACTTTTGATGCCATGGATATGGACTTCCGAAGAACTGCAACCCAAGTGTTCGCCAGTGCCACCTATATATTCATTGTAAAAATGGTCCTGTGCGATTTAGTAATACACGCATGCATTTACCATTTATATGTCATACATATCTCATTTATTTTGACGGATAAGGGAATCGATTTTATTGTCAGCTGTGGATGTGTTAATAAACCGATTAGAACCATTTTGGGGCTGAACATGAAAGTGACTTTAGCGAATACCTGAGCCAGGGATTTTCGAAAATATCTGCATGGGAACTAAAGTTATAGACAAAAATTTCCAAAAATTGCCCCTGTTTTCCGAAATTGGTTTAGTTCCTTCTGCTCTATGAGCGCGTTTGTCAACAGCTAGCGCCCACTTTTCAATTTCGTATATTTATTCGAAAAAGAAATCTTTTTGCCGCATTTGAGCTGCCTGTCTTTATTTTACAACCGCAACGACTAGCAAAATTTACCCATCGAATTGACGGGTCTCAGTAAATCTAGTTTTATATGCAACTTATTTATTTCATATTTTATTAGTTGTGAGTTTTAGTCATTTTTACTTTACAAATTCGCCTTATTATCAAACTAATTTTTCGATTCTCAACCGCACGCGAAAATGTATATTTTCGCCAAAAGAACCGTAGCTTAAATATATTTAAGGGGAATTGAAAGATGTTGTTACCATAACTTTAGCGGTTAATCTAAAAATATAAATTTATTCGGCAGCTTTAACAAGAGCTTCGCAGCATTCAACGGCAATAGCCGCTTCAGCCTTATCAGCATCGCTATTAGCTGACGATATAGCAGACTGATACTTGGAAAGCAATTGACGGGCTTCACTAACATCGATATCTTTAATATCGTGGGCCTCTTCAGCCAATACTTGCACACTGGAATCTTCATTAACAGTAATGGTGCCACTGGACACAAAGTATTTGGAGGTTTTACCGTCATTTTCAATGACTTGAACAAGACCGGGTTTTAAAACAGCCAAAGTGGATACATGTTTAGCCAATATGCCGAAACTACCACTAAAGTATGGCACGTCAATTTGGCGTACGTCGGCCTTGTCGTAGAATGTTTTATTGGCAGCGGCAAAGGTTAGTTTCATTTCGTCCGCGTAACCACGGGCTTGCATCAAATGTGTACCAGGTCTGGCCAGTAAGCGAGCATTTTTCACAAACATGTTTATCTGCAGTTTTATTATTTAATATTTCTGCTAAATTCTATTTGTACGTTGCCCAAAAAACCCACCGAGCAACGTTCTTCAATAATGCAAAAACCCGTCAAAGTTGCTAACGATAAAATATAACGATAAAATATATTAAATATATATGTAATCCATTTAATGCCGTCTATCTATGGTTATATTAATACCCTGTGTACTCTTTTTAACTATTAACGTTAAAAATAGTATATAAGAGTCAATATATTTTTCACCCAATATCTGTTCTTGGATGCCTGCCATTGCTGGCTCGATGATGACTCGAAAGGTGTATATAAAAGTAGATCAATTTGTTAAAGCCCTCACTAAGAAGGACGAACTTTTTTTAAAACAACTTGTTTATCCTTTCCTCCCTATAGCCTTACAGATGGATTACATACGAAAATTATTAAACTTATGGGATTTTTAATTTAATAACTTAAGTTCGGTTTTAATAGCCTTTGTTACTTATCATTTTCAGTAGTCTTAAATCGAATTCAAGTTCCCACTATTCTCCATTCAGTTCGTTTGTACAGGGGCAGCTTAAGGGTGAAGGCCGCTGTAATAGTCTAAAGAGAAAGGGAGATTAGGTGTAAATTTAAGTATTGAGCAAAAAAATTGCTTTGCACCGCAATATTTTCTGCAGACACCTTTAGATTAAAAGCTTTGCGGCACACAGTTGTTGTAACTTATTAAATATATAAACTTAGTTAAACAACAACAAAAAAGAAGAAGTCATTTAATCTGCATTCCTATGTGTAGTGAACGATGTAGGATTTTTTTAGAAAGATAGAACTTTTAGTGGTAATTTATACACTTGTCAAAATTAATTGTAGTTTTATAGGTGAAATGTCAAGATAACGTAATCTTCCCCTGTACAACTATTTATTTCGATCACAGAATCCTTTACCGAAATTTGTCAAAGGTCAAACGTATACGAAAGAGGAAAATTATGTGAAATAAATCATTCAGTTTCCTTTCTTAGCTCTAAAAGAAAAAATGGTTAGTTTCCTGCGAGATAAACAAACAAAATCGCATTTCGAGCACAAGAGAAACGACAAAGTGTCTTTCGTAGCAATGTGAGTAAATAATTGGTAATTGGAAACTGAATGTGGAGGCTAAGAGGCCTGCCTCTTCACAATTTCAATAGAATAATCATATTATCATCTAATTGTTTGAAACTCGGACTAGGAAAATATTTACAGTTTTGAAGTACTTTTGAATCCTATATCTGGCTGGTGTATACACTGAGAAGCTATTGTAAGGAATTGAATGAGTTTGGCAGTGTGAAGAGTTAGGCTATTGAATGAGTGAGAGTTTAATGATTCATGGAGAGAGAATTGCTGCAACTGAATCTTTCTTTTCATGCCATGAGACTAACTAAATGAGGGGAGAGTGCGATTTCAATGATGTTGTTAAGCTGCCCGGCTATTTCCGGCAAGACCACTTACATCTTGTTGTCAAAGGCGATTCGACTAAAGGTGTCCCTAATAAACGGAATAAAATGCTTTTTGTTTCTTTTATTCAAAAATTGCAGAATTCTTGCACTTATGTCGGTCGACATAAGTGCATAAATTAATTTTGAAGCGTAATTTTATCGCACTTAGTATAACTTGTCACTTTTAGGATCCATAATATTTGTGCTTATGAAAATGCAAGTGTAGTTTTTCGTAAGCGTATTTACTATTTTTATTTATCTTTTGCCCTTTTTTCATTTTCGTTTATTCGGCGATGGTAAGGATACGCTGCACTATATACATGTTACATAGTTTAAACACTATGCGACAAGTTTTGGGTAAACCCTAATTGAAGCCAACATATTATAGAATATATGAAATGTTAAGTGTTTTGATAGACTTGCAATCGTTATTGATTTCGACTTTGAAAGTAGTATTATGAGAGGCAATACACGCATCGAAGGATTGATTGAATATTTGCCATAATGTACCTTAATATTTGTGGGCGGATTGCGTCCACTTTTACATTTTTCATATTCGGCCGTAAACTATTTATATGTGTGCGTGTCTAAAGCAATTTTATTTTTATTCGTAAACATTTTCAAAAGCAAGTTAGAGACTGCAAGAGGGACAGTCGTGTGTTACTAATAACTAACTTAGACTCTTATGGTGACCGGAAATTCATATGTTAATTATTCGTATGTAACGGACGGACAGACGGACAGACGGACTTTTGCTAAAGTCAGTCTGATTTTGTGAATACATATAACTGTTTATATCGCTGACGCGGCTTTTTTTGCGTCTTAAAAACGGATCAAGAAATATAGAACATAGTATTAAGCTTCAATTGTAGATGCAGGAACAGCCTGCATAGATAGGAATGTACAGTACAAATTGCGTTTGTATGATATGAAATAAATTTAAGCTCTTTTTGTGCCTTATTATGCATTTAGTTTGGGTATTTGATTAGCGGCGTTCATCACACATTACTTTGAAAAGGGTAAAGAACCGTTAAATATTACCTAAATACGATAAATTCATACAGAATTGTTTCGTGTAGTTTAAACATTTACCACCGAAAATCATCCTTAGGAGCAAGTTTCGTTTTTTTTTTTGTTTTATTTTTTATTAATTTTTTTTTTTTTTAATTCACATCAAAAACCTTTAGCGTTTTTACTGAAAATTAAATTAACTTTCATAAAACAAAAAAAAGAAAACAAAAATTGGAAAATGAAATTTTAAATCCACCTGTAACGCAACGCTAACGTTTAGTCGGAACACACGCACAAAAATGCACACAAATACATACGAACACAGGAGGTTGGGAGGAGGAAAATACTCCAAATAATGTTGAACATGTAAAATTTTATCGTTTAAACTGTGACACCGTTCAGACAATTCTAATGCTGAACACGATAGAAGTTTTAATACAATATTTCTGTTCTTTTTTTTTTTTTTTTCCTTTTGTTTTTATTTTCTCATTGTTAGGGTTTAATTATTTGCGTGCGTCGCTATGTGTCCGTCTGAGTTCAACGGTAAAAATAGCCACACAAATAAATTCTCTAACCATACCGTCGAAATAAAGTTGTTTTTGGTAAGTTTTCCTAAGCTTTATACCAACTGTGTGTGTGTGTGTGCGTGCATGTGTGTTGCATATGTGTAGCCTGCATCCAATCATCTAAAGCATTTGAATGGAAAATAATAAACGTTCGGTCAAATGTCGTATGTAATGGCTGGCAGTTGCAAGCATAAACGCACAAACACACACATACATACACAGCCATATAAACACAATAATGCATATATAAACATTACGAACACATTTACGAAAATTTTTTCGAAACAAGCAAAATGTGCATGAAAGAGTAATTAAAATCCCTCTTAGCACTCAGACCATGTTATGCCTCGCCAAAATTGTTCATATATATGTTGGCCAAGCCAGACGCATAAATAGAGATATTTAACCAACACACATATAGACACGTTGGCATTACCAGTAAAAAAAAAAAAAAAAAAAAAAAAAAAAATAACAAAAAAGAAAAGCAAGCCTCTTACTATAAAATAGTTGTCTAGTTGAATTTGAGTTGTACTAAAAGCATACACGGGAAGCTCAGTACATCCCCTCTCTATTACTGTCCTCAATTCCCTTTTTTCGCTCTCGGCCCCGCTCACCCCCACCTATGATATAGGGTTTATGGAAATATATGTGCGGTCATGTTTGTTGCTTGTAGTCTTCAACAGCCAAACATTTGTGGACGATTTGTGGGTACTAAAGCATTTTTAGAATTCAAAAGCAAAACACTGTTTGGCCTTTGAGGTGAGCCGTTCGTTTTAAATGCCACCTAATTGCAGCCATAGTATTTAATTAATCCCACCATTCAACTCTCTCCTGCTACTCCCCATCTAAACACTCGCAAAAGCAGTGAGTTCGAAAGCGAAGCTTAGCATGAAAAGTTGTGTTTTTATAACAAACAATTGCAAATCGCTTTCGTATGCTTGCTACACTTTTGTACGGGGTCCTGGTTAGTGAGAATTTTGTGAATTTCAGTTTATTCTAAGAGAAACAAAATAAAAAAAAAAAAATAAAAATAAAAAAACCGTTTATTTGTTTTTCAATAAAGAATCCCTACCAAAACAAAACACAAAAAAAAAAAAAAAAAAAAAAAAAAAATGAAAAACTTGTCCTCAGTTTATACATATCCTACGACACATATAGCTTTCTCCACACATTTGCATCAAACGACATTATTTTGCTTTTAAAAACTTTATACTTTTGCTTTGGTGTGAGCTGCGCTGTTGCTATTGCTGCTGTTCACTCGACATGACATTGGTATTGGTTGGTATTTTATATGTACGCACAAATCTCTTAGGACTTTTGTAGCCCTTAAGTGAATGCATTCACCCGCATGCTCTTACAATAAACTTTCTATCTCGCACACAAACGAACACACGCACAAGGCGGTTGCAAACATATATAAATATATATATATATATAAATATGCACACACATACACACACACACACACACACACACACACACACACACACACACACACATTTATATGTTAACGCAAAAACTTTATAAAAACAAAAAGGAAATTTAAATGCATTTAAAGTCGTAAAGATTCGTATGTATTGGTGTCTGCTTCTATATTTAAACGATTTTAGTCCAAGTGGCCTTTGGTCTATGAAAAGACCAAAAATTAACAACCTAACTTATAAAGTTTAGTACATTCACATGTTTAGCTTTTCAGATGCATTATCGTATCTATAAAAATTTACAATATTTGTTTTTAGTTAAACGTTCTTTTCTTCTTTGCTTTACACTTTGTTTAAATATTTTCAATTTCAATTTTAGAGCAAACAACGAAACTACAGTACATAGAACGGCATAGAGCGTAATAAATTGCTGTGCGACAGTTTTACTTAAATTTCATTCGACAAGCCTAGGTCCGACTTTTAATCTCCTCATCTCCTAAATTGATTGATGTATGAATGTTACTTCGTCCCATATTATATTCATATTTGCGGTTATTTTACGAAGTTTTTCAGTTCACAAAAGTAAGTGCATGCTACGCCCCACGTATAGATAGATGGTCGATTGTAATTTGAAAAAAGTCTATTAGTCTAGTGTGTTAACGTACGAAGGAAGACATACGAAGATGCATTATTGTTTAGTAAGATATTTCAATCGAGTGTAGCGCGAGCATTCGAATTGATTTACATCCGTGGATGAAACATGGTTATGAAACAGGAAGAATTCGTAATAGCTCTCATAGTAAATTATCCCTTTTATGAAGAAATGCCGGTGGTTTTTATACGTGGTATCTCATCCTTCGTAATATTGATCAATGGAGTTATTGATTCGAATACCTTGTTAAATGAAACTTACATAAACGCTCCTGTTTGATTCTCTAGAGACTATCAGTTGATAAGGCATAGCCAATGTAGAAGCATTTACGAGTTTATTTACCTCAGTTTGGGTTCTTAGCAAGAATTCAAATAAGATTCACAATCTAATTGATATATATATATACATCTTGTATAAAAAATCAATTCTTGTAAAGGTTTGTGCATTACCAATGTCACACCAAGATGATGATGATCAATTAAAACGAGTTTAACGTAGCTACGAGTACGTGTTGATTTAGTCAATATTGGCCATCAAGTTGAATATGCATGACAGCCGCATTACGGAGGTCAGCTGGATGAATTAGTCTATCAACAGAACAACACATAATTTCTAAAGATACTGTTATGATATGCCTGAAGCAGTCTCGCCAATCAGAACTTATATGGGCAAGCAACTATTCGGAAACCATTAATGCGTTCAATTAATTATGAAAGAACTTTATGTGCATAAGTCTAGGCATAAGTCTAGGCTTGTATCTAATTTCATTTTAATAAATAAATGAATTGTTTATATTTATCATAAGCAAACGAGTACCGTCAGGAAACAATCTAAATGTCATTCACTTTCTTCTTTTGTCTCTCTGTCTGTCTGTCTCGGATATGTGCTATGCGTTAAGAGTTTCGAAAAATGCCGAATTTTCATTTATATGAATGAATATATTGATGTACTGTCAACTGGTCACATGTTTACTCTGATTATTATTATTATTATTATTATTCGAGGCACGAAAATGTTAATTATTAACAAGAAAAAATTTAATAATTTTATTAACTTTAATAATATAAAAAAATTAATAAATTATTAAATACAAAATTTTTATACCTTACACTACTTCCGGTACAACGATGTATTCAGCTTGTGTGGATGTACGCAAAACCCAGAAGAATTTAAGATGGATCGACCTTTAATTACACCGATTGATTCAAAATCCTGCCTTATATCCCTTGTGTTCAACCTAGAGGCCGCATATTTTTAAGATATTTTAACAAAGTTTGGTACACTGACGTGTTTTAAATCAAACACGAACGCTACCGGCTGTATGTATGGTTTGATTGGGACCACTCTTTCGACTACAAACAACTGCAGGCTATTTAATATCGGGCCGTGGACAGCTATTATGTTTTT
This sequence comes from Glossina fuscipes, assembly GCF_014805625.2. Lineage (NCBI taxonomy): Eukaryota > Metazoa > Arthropoda > Insecta > Diptera > Glossinidae > Glossina > Glossina fuscipes. Next base: position 20,000,259 of record NW_023998414.1, on the reverse strand, counting down.
ACTTCCTCTATATCATATTTGAATAGACATAAAATGTTTAACTTACGCACGTTTGCAATAACATAACAGCAATCAATCCAGTGAGCAGCAATTATACAAATTGCCCGGAGCGATCGACGACTGTTATGTTGGACTTATGCGATAACATCGCTGATACGCATTCAACATCGGCATGAGAAATAGGCTAAAAAGCTCTATTGGATACCATGAAATTTTGGATTTAACAGAACCACCCACCATTCATAAGCTACATATCTTGCTTGTACTAAATCACGGTAAGTCTTATCTGCAACACTCTTTTGTTCCTTTTCTTCTTGTTTTTCTTCTTTGTCAAGCTACACCTTGTATCTTACAGATGTAATTTATTGGATATTATTGCGATAAGAAAAACTGAAGATAGCTGAAAAGGTCAACTTTAGATATTCGAGGCCCGTAGATTGAACAGGTCATATTAGAGAGGACGCACACCAAACATCGAGCCGAGACGAGGATTCGCAATTCTTTTTTTTGTTTTGTGACATTCTTTTCAAAATTTAGTCTACTGTGCGCTTTCGACTCTATGGATATTAGTAAAATTGCTCTTTGCGAGGAGATAATGGGAATAAAGAATTTAAAAAATTCGCTATTAAAATATAATATAAGACATTGTAGATTGTTTATAAAATCCATATTCAATTCTGTAAATGTGACTTACAGCGCCGACAGAGTCACACAAAGTCAATAGCAGGATAATGCAGCTAAAGAGATACTAGTTGTGTGGCCATGCTGGTCGTATCGTGGATATAGAAGAGTCATTCTAAACAAATTTCAATTATCTTACTTGATATTTCTTTTCCAAAAACTCCTTTTTTTTTTTTTTGCAATATTTTCAAATATTTATAATAATAATTCTATATGAAGAACTTACATAAGCGGAGAACACCCAAGGGATACATTAAAGAGAAAATTGCATATTAATATCTATAGAGTATCATTAAAGTTAAACGTACTAGACTTGGTGCGGTTTTATGTTTTATGTTATGTACTTTGAATTTATATTTCAGTGATTTTCGTTATTTCCTTTGTAAACGTTTGCTACTTTCTTTCATCTTTATGACTTTTAATGACATATTCTTTTTTGTATTGTCTGGTCTTTGAAGAACGTTTCGAATTCTTATTACCGCGACTTTGATTAACTTTTCTTTTTTGTTTTCGGCTATATTGTTGCTTATGCAATTCTCCATTTTGCCTCTTATTGTTTTTGCGACGCTTATTGCTGCCATTCGGACGTGTTTTGCGTTTTTCTTGCGAATTTTCGAAATTTTCATTTGCCACAATTTTATTTTCGTTGACATAATTTTGCCCCGTTTCTATGGTTTGAGGTTTTATAGCAGCCTCATACGATGGCGGATGGTGATTCGTACCACTGACCCGTATATTAGTTAGTTCATTGCAAGGCAAGTCACTGTAGATTACTACGCTGCCATAATTACATATAAATTTCCCATCAGATAGTAGACGAGCTTCGAATCTTCTAATTTGTTCCTTTCTGCTTCGATCGCTTCTTTGATGCCCATAATCGCTATTGGCGTTTGACTTATCAAGCAAGTCAAGAATTTTTAATGGTTTCTCAGATTTCGATTTATTAAAATGTTTTATTGTCGCAGCTGAAGATGATGATGTTTCTGCCTTTTCAGCCATATCAGAGGTTGATTGCAATTCGATGGAATCAATGCATGAATTTCTTGTTTTACCGTTTGAATCATTAGAACACAACATTGTGGGAGTAACGGTGAGGACTTGGAGAGTTCTTGTCGCTAAAGTTGATGTTAATAGAGGTGCCATGGTTGGGTTATTAATTATTCCATTATCCGCTTCCTTTGTTTCAAATACATTCCCTCCTAGTTATATAAAAGGTAATAATTTAGAAATTTGTAAAAGTACATTTTTTCGATACTTGTTTACCATCACTTTGCGCGACTGCTAGCGCAACACAGCTTACTGTGCTAATTAACACAATAATGAATTTCATGCCAATGTTTTCTCAGTTTGGCGTCTCAATCTTAACTGACGTTACCAATAACTTTGTTGATGATCTTATAGGGATCTGTATCTATTTTCCCCATTATTTATGAATTATTAATGAAATTTGAAGAAAAGGCAGGAATGAAAACAAAAAATAAAACTACGTTTGGTTCAAATCGAACTTTGAATACCACTCCATTGATCCAAAACACTGTTTATGGCTACTCATCTGTCACCGGATATGTGATGTCTTATCTATACCCGTCTTATTATCCCAGCAGTTTACAGCATTCATTTCATTTGAATTGTCTCAGCAAGTGATCATAAAAATGTTTCAATACGGACGGCCCAAACTTTTCTTTTCGGTTACGCCATCTTAGTGTCGAAACATGACGGGTCACGTACAGCCCTTCAAATTTTTTCGACAAAACGAACTGAAACGATCGTGATCGAAGTGATAAACTGAAACGTTTGATTTGAAAAAAAAGCCTAACCTCAACAAAAAAGAAGAAGAATAGAAATACAAATAGTGATCTTCTATGCGAAAAAAATTAATATTTGTTCGATTGTAAGTGCACAAAATCAACAAATCACTTAAGACTTAAGAATGCTGATCTGGTCTATATTCTGTACGCAGAGCTTTTCTCTTTGAAGTCTATTGAAAATTTGATATATTGACCTCGTTCTCGGAATTTAGCCCTGTCGACCACTGCCCGATCTTAGATGAATGAATAATCAAGTGGCAATAAGTAGCAAATCAACTCTTTTTTTTTTCGCTTTGAACGCATAAATAGAAGCGACGTTCGATGCTAACGAAAGCTAACTTCTTTTTTTACTTCTTTCTTTCTTTCTTTCTTTTTTTCTTCTTCCATTTATAAACTGACTAGTCACCAGAAATAAACAAATTCTTATACGATAAAATCAAGTTTAGCTGTTTGCCTTATCAAATGTAACCTATAATGAGGTCAGTGCTCGTCAGTTTGCTATAAAAATAGAAAGTTAACTTCTTTAGTTTACTAAAAAGTTTTCACAAATTTGTGAGGAACGAAAATTTCGAAAGGTTATTACGGTCAAAAATCTACAATTTATTACATAGACACTAAAGGGAGCTTTTAATTTTGAAAAAAACCGATACTGGCATTATTCCCGGCATTCTGGCATACTGGCATTCATTTTGCAAGACTCAGGACTGAACATTCTGAAGATCGTCTAAAGCATATATGCATGAATTTCTACATATTATTAAAGATCGTGACGGTCCTATCGGGACCATCCATTATCTGCATTTCGCGGATCATTTTTGATCACAGCTCCTAAAGAGCAAATCTACCTCTTGCTCTGAAACACTTGGAGATCGTGTTGACTCTTTAAGCCTCTGGTTCTAAGATACAATTTTAAGCAACGATATCTTGTGGATACATTGTGAACAGTAACGAAGCCGGCACTTGTATGCGAAGATGTTTTGACTGACTTTGAAGTTTGAAAATAGCTTTGCTCTCTTTCCATTCTCTTTGCATTGCGATGGTTCTTTCATATAAAAGTTGTTTGGTATTATGTGACAATTTTTTCAATTGAGTTTAGGGTTTACTACGCCGAAACTTTCTGTTTTCCGACAAGTTCGCTGGATATCTATTTCCCTAACTGGTGCCACCTTTCTGCTGTTCTTCAAATGTTTACCTTATTTACCCTGAAACAAGTGAAAAGACTATTGTGACCTACACGTTACCCGAAAAGTATTCATGTAACTACTTTCCAACATGAGATCTTACAAGGGAAGTGGTAGAAAAAGTAGCTTCCACTCTTGAGCCAAAAGGTCAGTATACCGAACTTCATGAAAACATCTTAAAAATTGAGGCTTGACTGTTTCCTGGTCTTGCAAACATCCGTAGAAACTGAACACAGCCTTGTACAACAAGTAGTGTAAGGCATAACGATAAACTTTGCATGATTGTCGAAGACATAAACATTTTTTGAAAATTTGATAAACATTTTTTAGGCTTATTAGCTGCCTTCACTATGCAGAGTTATATTATACTCTTATCTTCTTAATAGTCTACCAATTTTTCATTCTTACAACTAATATCTGAATCTGTAGCTGAATCGCGCTTAAAGTCATTATAATGAAACAAGTATTATGAGTAAAGGAAGATCGAAAACAATAAGATTAGCTAATAAATCTGTTGATATCTTTTGTGGATGACATACGTTCTCAAAAGTTTTCCGTCTAGTGGTCCCTTTCTCGGTCCCGGAAGAGTTGACTATTTGATTCTACTCTGTTCACACCTCTGCAGTGTTTTCTGCTAAAAGTTTTTTCATTTCACTTGAATTTGGCCAAAGACAAGTTAATAGAAACTTAGTTATACCATCTTACTATACGTTGCAGGCTGGGTTCTCTTTTCGATTAAGCAAGTCATTAATACGCATACGTCCTGTGTAATCTTTTTACCGGGAAGGAAAAGGTCTGGTCTGTCTCTTCAATTGCGGAAAGATTGGATAATTTCGGCAGTTGCTTTACGCGTAAGCTTCTTTATAAATGGCCACTTGCTCATTTAGATGGGATTGGCAATTGGCAATAAGCCTCCGGACAATTGATGTACACGCCCAGGAATTAAGGATGCCGTCGCTAGTTGTTTACAGATATAACATGTTAGGTCAATGAGACTGACTATATGCTATCTCTAATCTGATGATTTTTGGCCATACCTGGACCATGTTGTGTTGTGTAGCGAGTCTTATAAACTTTGTAAAAATTGGCAAGACTACTCAAGTGCTATATAGGTTACATTGAGCTGATCTGCACTAAATTCTCACTAGATGAAAACTGTTTTGCAATTCGCTTGAGGAGTATAGTAATCGATATTAGTTCGAATAACTGATTATCTAAGCTTAACCATAAAGCTATCGTTTACATGAAGTTTTTTTGTGTAAATCCTTCTTTTGCACTTCTTTCGCTTCTAGAGTTCACGAATTCATTTGAATCGCTTTTAATATTTTGCTATGATTCAGATTTTATTACTGTTATCGACTACGGTGACAGCAAATAGTAATTGAGTGAATGAAATTTACTATTATTTTTGTTATAGAAAATTCATTCATTTTGTTCTTATGCGCGCTCGTCAATCTGGTTAATCATTTTGTGCTCAGCTTTATAAGCTTTTTAATTGTTTTTGTTTTTTTTATTTTTGATTTTGTTTTGACAAAAAATGTATATTGAAATTATGAATATTAATGAATGGTTATTAATGCCATTAAAAACTGTGGGCAAGTATGTCCAAGTGTGCGTGTGTGTGTGTGTGTGCGCGTGTAAGTTTATGCGTGTGTCTCTATTTGCATAGACAGATAAAAATCTATTTAATTGAAATTTTACAAAAGGAAAAAATGCACATTTACAGTCATTTCTCATTTTTTCGTTCACGTTTACCACATTTTCCCCACATTTTTTTCTTACCTTTTTTGACATTTTCAATAAATTCTATATTGGATAAGTTTTAATTACAATTTATGTACGGGCGATATATCAACAGGCATATAACGAATAAAAGTGAATCAGTGGACTCAAAGAGATATATGTTAAATTTAATTAAATCGCTTTTTACTTTATATCTATATATATATATATATATATATATATATATTTTTTTTTACTATATGAAAAAAATAAAATTTATATGATTTCTTTTTTGTTCTTGTTTTTTTTAATTTTATATTTAAATCAAGCCCTTTAATCGTGTACTTAACAATTTCTGAGCAATTGTGTATTAAATACGTATATAAGAGGATTTCGCTTGATTCATTCGTTGGATAAGTGTAAAGCTTGTTGAAAAGTATATAAAAGAGAAACGCGTAGGCAAAAAAAGAAAACATTCACGAAAAGCAATTTTTTTAATAAAATAAATATTAATATTTCAAATTGAACGTGAAGGACACTCACCGTACGATAAATGGCGGCTATTCCCCACTCTACCAACCTACCTACCTTCTTCGTTGTTCTGTAAATCATATTAATTCGTTTGCCTGCAATAGACTGCCATTTTCCTTTTTTCGGTATTCGAATAACTTATGAAATTGTGAAAAATAGAAAACGTTATCTGCAAACCAATCTGAAACATTCTCCGAATCGAGACTATATAACCGTCGTACTTCATTCATTCACGAAATCCAACATATTCATGTTCAATAAGGACGATGGACTCGTTTTACATACCTCTATTAAGCATTTGCCCAATCGGACTATCATATTAAATTTAATGTTTGTTGGGACGTTTGTTACCCCATAATAGGTGAACATATATACACATTGGTACATTTTTGAACATTTTCACTTTAATAGAATTTAAGCATGTTTCATGAAACATATATATTATGATGTTACATACGACATGGAACAATTGACCCATTTTAGCAATGGTCCAAACACTTGCAGGATTTGTTTTAAGCAACAATAAATCCACTAACGTAAAGAAGACTGCATCGAAATTCTTATAAGATAAACAAGGATACGAAATAAATTACCTCACATATACATATGTATATATATGGCACGACAATTGACAGAACGACAGATTGATTTCTAGATATTATCAATGTTCAAACGATACGTCGATGTCCAAATTTCATGACCTTCTGACAATTAGCTTACAGTTGTTACAGTTGTTTTAGTGACATCGCTTTCGTAATTTTCAAATTAATCGAAAAAATTTGAATTGCTTGTGTGTTGATTCAGTGTTGCTTTGTGTTGTTCACTTATTCTCCATTTCGGGTAAAAGTGAACACATGCATTGCACTTCATTTTATCGATAAGCTACTGTAAGGTGCTAAATATTGGTGTTGGTATTATTCCCCTTTATTTACTTTTTACCATTATAGGATTGGGATTAAATATTCTGAGGCATAGCTATAAGCTATTCCCAATCTCCTATTTAAAACATATATATTTTACTATAAGCCAAAAAGATATATAGGGCTAATAGATGGATAAATGAACAAGATGTAATAATTTATTTCAGAAATTGGCAATATATCGATCATAGAGTACTTTATAATCGAACGAAAAGGTATCTATTGCTGTTTCATGCTGTAATGTCTTGAGCAATGATTGAAGATTGAAGTAAAGTAACAACTCTAAGGTAGAATTATATGATAATCAGCTTAAAGCAGGGCATTGTATTCGGATAGAACAACCAAAATATATTACTCCACACATTATGGCCGAGTATGCGAACGTGTCAAGTTTTTAGTACCGTTAGTGATCGATTTCAACTGGTAAAGTATGCAATATCGTACACTCTTGAAAAGTCGTAAACTGAACTGATTTGCATAAGCAAAGTATGAAAACAGATCTACTTAACAATACTGCCATTGATTGATTTGCAAAATACAGAAGAGCATTGATCTCAGCTTTAAAACAATCCACGAGATGTTTTTTACATCAGACATGAGATGAAGCTCTCTTATTGAGCAAATGCTGGCACTCACATGTTCCGACAGTTAACCTGATATCGAGCCAAATATTCAGCGGCCTCAGGAAGAGCCAAAAAGAAGAGAGATTTAAGAAAACCTTTGCATTTTTGTCTTAAATAAAAATAAATAAATTTTTTTTTTTTAATTTTTTTATATTTTTTTTTTATTTTTTATTTTATTTATTTATTTATCTTTTTTTTTTGCTTAATATGAGCATTCCACTCGGAGGGCGCCACCTGCAATATGCTCACGGTCCGAATGCAATGAGGAACGAGAACGAACGAAATCGGGAGGTTGTGGCTGCAACCTAACGGGTGTGTGCTCAATCGACAAGTCCTATGCTTTTACTGACTGGGCACTTGCTAGGGCTGGTTTCTAAAAAGCCAAGAAATTGAATACGAAAATTGTATGTAAAGCTTTTGAATAAATTCCTTCGGAGTAACTCCTAATTTAATCCTGCAAATATTATACAAACATAAATAAACTGGGAAATAAATAAAACAGATGAAGAGACCGGGAAAAACATATACATATATATATATATGTATAGCCAAATGTAAGACTGTAAACTAAAGGCCGGATATTCGCACAAATTTCGAATTTCTTTCCACGTTACACTGCTTGTTGGCACTTTCTTCTTCTACCCCTACTTACAAAATGAGTTTTTTCAGATGTTGTATTACTAATCAGCATTTTATATCCAATCATATGTTATTATCACAATGTTACATTATATGACCGGCCCAAAATATATTTTCAAATTGAAAGATTGATATCGAGATACATATGTCACGGTACAAAACTACATTCAACATTTTCCACGACGTACCTCTGCCATTTTTGCATCAGCATCAAATGCTAGTCTCTGCACAATTTCTTTGTTGTAGCCTACACCACTTGTAGTGCAGGGTGTATTAAGTTTGTGCGGACGTCTGCAACATCCAGAAGCACTTAAGCTATACCCGCCTTTCATTATATCCATCGATTAAGAAGCATTTTCCGAATTGATCTAATTCTACCTGTGTGTCTGATGTCTGTCCATGTAAATTTATGTTCAACCTATAAGTCGCAATTTTTAAGATATTTTGGTGAAATTTGGTACACCGACGAGCTTTCACTCGAGGACATGTCTTATTAAAAATAAATTGCGTCGAATCATTTTTGCGCACATTACACATCATATAAAGTCTAATTCCGTAAAAGCCGTTATATGAAAAAAATGTGCAATTTTTAACTTTTTTCGACAAAGGTCACAATTTTTTGAATACTTTCTCACCTAACCCTTCCTACGAAAACTGAAGCTTTGTATGGTAAAAGACAATAATTTCCAATAAATTTTATGGTGAAAATTGGTTCGTGAGAGTAAATTGACAAAGTAATCAAAGTTGGAACAGGTAGGTCTAATTTTTTTTTGGATATCATCGCATACAAGGATTGCTAAGATATTCAGATTTTTATATGCAGGAAGGGCTTAATTGTACCAAACTGGATCAAGTTTGAACCACATTTTACATTCGTTTTCCCCGTTCGTTTCTCTTCACAGGTTTAGCTTAGCATTGCAGCAAGCATTGCGAGCGTTGCAACGCATTCAATATAATTTCGTTCGGCTTTACCACGTGTACAATGTATAAAAACTCAATGAGAAATTTTGAAATTGATTTTGCAATGCTATGTTAAATCCGCAGAGATTTAATATATCAATGATTTAATGCTTTCTTATAAAAACATTTATTTGAAAAGCGATTTACTACGAACTACAATGACATACTTGTTCGTCATGTTTTGCATAGTTCACTTACGACGACAAGGTTTAAGTGGAAATTCTTCATTTAAAATTCGTTTTCTTTTCAATTCTTAGATATTCTTTGTTAAATATCTGTACTGCGCTTTATTATTTCAATTTTGTTTCTCATTTAGTTTTATATCGCTTTTATGTGAAAATCACTCTTTATCCACCGAAATCTCTGCTGTCCTTTTTACTTTTTATCATCAGCTTTTTATTGATGTACAGCAGCTTCATGTCGTCAAAGTGTTTTACTCTCTTTAAAGTTAAAAATTTCATTTAATTTTCTTCTAAATCTTATTCGGATGCATGCATATATATATATATATATATCATGTATATCTAATCGAGTTTTTCTCTAACCGATTCAATCTGGCCCATGGTATAGATGTTCCGTTTTACTGTATAGTTCTTTGAGGAAATACAAGGAAACAAAAAGGAAAATGTCGAAGAAAATAAAATGAAGCAAATAATACCTGAAGCAACACAAGGCGATCTATAATGATGATGATGTCAACAGCAACAAGCAGCAGCAGCAGCAGCAACAAGAAAATGCAAACAACAACAGCAACAGCAGTAAACGTTCATATATTTTATATATTCGTTAAAAGCCAACTTGTTCTACATAAAGCTTTTGTTTGCTAAGAAGTAAAATTTTACAAAGAACGCAATCATCGTCTGCTTTTTGCTTTTCTTTGAATTGAGCTCAGCATTCATATTCATTTAGTTTAAAGAAAAACTCAAACGATTAATGTTACGTCAAAGTACAACGACAACAACGGGCAACAGGCAACAATCAACATTCATATAAATGTTGTTGCAAACGGATCAATGGCTTAGAGTGGTTGGGTGTTGTGTAGAGATTTTATTATAGCAACAAATTCACATATACATGTGATCTTATGGTTATTTGCAACGAAGATGTGCAGTGCACAGAGTAACGGTTGGCAAGTGCATAAACATAGGTACAACTCAGTAATGAACAAACAAAACAAAACAACAACAACAACAACAACAACGAAATTACGTTTTATGCTTTAATTCTTTAGCTTCAACTATACTACCACAACTGCTACTACAGAAGGACTTGATAATGCTTTGTGGCTTAAGTGCCAGAGATACATAATACGTAATAGAAGGAAGAAGAACTTACATGTAGATGTGTACGCCTGTGGGTATGTGCGTGTGCAAAACCAAAGCAAGTTGAAAATCCTATAAAGGAAATCCATGAAACCGAAGTAAATGAAAAAGACGCAGCACAAGTTAAAAGTGCTGACAAGTGCATTTCATAAAGATAATAATTCAAAAGATTTAAATTTTCGTTAAAAAACAAAGACAATGAATGAATAAACATGGATAACAATAACGTTAGATGACATACGGACAATAAACGATGCATAAACGTTATCGACATCGACATCGATATCGATATCGACAAGTAGAGGAGCAATAATTAACGTTCGACAAACTTAGTGGGGAGAGAATCTCAAAATTCTCAAAGGCAAAGTAAAACTCGTATGTAAACTATAAGCAAATTTTCCAAAAATTATTCCTTCTTCTTCTGATTCTTAAAAATTCTTTAATATTTTTTGTATGCACATTTGCGAAAGGTGAAGAAACAATTTTTTTGAAAAAGGAAAAGATTGCAAAAGCCACCAGCTGTTCGTCCTGATGCATTTTGACTTTATGAATTCCGTAAACAAAATGCAAGTTGAATCTAAACCGTAGGGATTTTTTTTTTTTTTTCTAGAGATAAGGAAGACAAGGTCTTTTCTTTCTTTCTATCTCATTAAGTTGCCCGAAGCTGAAGCAAGTTCGCCGTCAGTACTAAAATAGCGAAATCTGCAAAGCTGAGAAAAGTGCAGTAATGGCTGAGTTTATTGCGACCAAGAAAAGAAAAAAAAAAAAAAAAAAACATTCAGAGGGCGAGAGAGAACTAAAGAGAGTGAGAGAGGAAAAAAAAATAAAGAGTTTTACTGCTTTATGCTCTTGTAAGTTCATTTCTCATTTCGCTGCGCACTTACTCTCGAAAGGACAGTTTATCGCTGTAGTTATTGCTCTTATATTGAAGAAGAAAAATTCTGCTGGACTATGTCGCTCTTTTTCTTTCTCTCTCTTTCTTAGATTCTCATCATCGTCTGTGATGGTTTTGTGGTGAGTTACGTCTTTTGCCTTTTGCGTTCTCTCTCTCTCTCTCTCTCTCTCTCTCGCTCTTTCACTTTTACTAATAAAATATATATTTCGCGTTTTGTTTTTTATTCCAAGATAGCTGTTTTCGATTATTTTTCAAAACACGACCTTATTTACCACAATATATGACTGCTACTAATAATGTGATACGAGGGGATGGATGAGATAATGATGATGATGATGATGATGATGATGATGGCGAGGGGGTTAACATAAATGTAAACAACCGTAAAAAAACCGTCATCGGAGAGAACTGTAGTAGAAGAGCAAAATGTTGTTTTTCTTTTCCTTATAACACAAAGGAATGTTTGTTTTGTACGTTAGAAACATATATTGCAAACGTATAATGCCAAAGTGCACTTTATGAATATTTTAATAATCAAAAGAAACGAAAAGAAAAAAAAAAAAAAAATGAAAGTTATTCCATATATGCATATATATATGCGCTGTATTAGAAAAATTGCAAGTTCACAAATCAAAATGAAATATTTCTTCTTAGTCACAAATGTTTTTGCAAATTATTAAAAATAATTTTGAGAAAGCCAGAAAAGAAGACAATGACACAAATTGCCGTTTTTGAAACTTACCACACTTTTGAACCCCGAAAAACGTTTTCATGCTTTTACGCATTCCATCGATTTTATTACATCTTTTAGAAGATGGCTTAGATAGTTTTGTTTGTATTTTTCTCTATAAGGAATTCATATATAAACATAAATAGGAATTTTAGTCATTTTAAGGAACACATTGAAAGCCCTTCAATTCACGTGTCGAAAGTACTTGCATATTGGCCCAGTCTTTGAAGTAAAGCGATTAGCAAGATCAAGCCGACTTCTACGGAATTTAGGTAAACATTGAAAACACGCTGTAATGCCAACCTTGGTTTTTTAGAAAACGGGTTGATAAAGTCGTTGCTATAGTGAATGATCAGTTGGCATAAAATAAAGGCATAAAACTTATCGATTGGACATATGTCCAGCAGGTTTGCGGCCACCACCTCTTTCTTCTCTCCTTTGGTCACTTGAAAAAAAAAGTCGACGGAAATCTGAGATAGAGAGAGCTTCAACTTGCGACATTGCTGCTAAACTAGACACTGATCAAAAATGCTGCTAGATACAGAGAGAATCACGGTATTGGGCTTAAGAGTAAAAAATATAATTCTTAATTATATCTCAGTATATATACAAAGTATCAAATCCAAATACGAAGTCTAGGCCTGTCCATCCACCTGTCTGCCTGCGATCAACATCCTCCTCCATGGTCGCAATGGATGCTTTGAACTTGTTAGAATGGGTCGCGGAAAAGCTTGTGACGTGAAATAAAATTTTTCCAATCAATTTCGTACTTTTCCCCAAACGGTCCAAGAAGTATGCCTGTTGCAATCTGCAGTCTAATACCTTTCCTTTTAATTTGCAGTTCCTCTTACCTCAACTAGCAGATGTTGCTACGTTCATATGAAAGCATTTCTAAATCAACTTTGCCGACGCGACCGTTGAAGAAACATATAGTTGAGCACGAGTCGAAAGGCGTCAGTGCCCCCTCCCGCCCACCTCCCCCCCCTTTTTTTTTTTCTTTAGCTTCGCGAAAACAGTTACTTTTATGGCGAAATAGTTTTCAAAATCTGAATCTGCGACATTCCGATTGATATATTAATTTGCTAGGCAAGCACGCGTGATATCCCCCACTAAGTTGTAGCTGATTTCCCAACTTTGCTCCGCTTTTTTACTTTTTTTCTACAAGCTTTATTGGATACGACGACTCGTTCAACAAACAAAATATTCACGTACAGGATATGCGGTTAATTCATGACAAGTTAATATGTAATGTTCAAGCTGCAAAGAGACGTCATATGAATCACTTTTGTTAACAAACAGCAAACATTTAAGCTTTGCTTAACTCTTGCACATTTGTATGCTTTGAACAGTCGCAATAGTCATTTATGACCCGATTTATAAGAACATAAAGGATGACCAAAATTGATCGCATTCACAGGGTATCAATAATGACATCTCGAAATGTATAATAAAGCGAGATCTCTTGATAATAAAGTTTCCCGACCATGCAGACAGGGAAGTCATGTGATCGCGCTTCCAATGTCTTCAGGATGGGTAACAAGCCTTTCATTCGTCGACACCCGCAAAAGATTTGCTAAATGCGAATGGTGTGGAAACCACTTCTTACGTCAATTGCCTGCTGACACTGTGGAAATCAAGCATCAGATGGCTAAAGCGATGTGACGTCGCACACGATAATCAAAGCTGAAAAATAAATTCAACTCTTAGCTCTAATAGATTTATGTTATAAAGCAATACCATTAAATGTCTATGTGATTTATTCCGTTCATTTAAAGATACTCCACTTATTTCCCACTGCAGTCGTCCACTTAGTATCTATGAGTGCGCCATACATTGTCATTACCCTTGTTAGCATCTGCCCTAAGGCTAGATATGTCGATTTTCACAAATATTTGAGATGGGACGGAACGTGACTGTTCGCACGCCACCGTGCTAGTACATGAGAAGTGGCAATTTTCTCTCAGGGATATTATCGATCTTTGTTGGTTATTCGAGACCAGACTATTGATGAACTGTGAATTCGAACTATTACGCTCGTCCATCATGTTCTAATATATCGGGTCATAAGTGGCCATGTTATTAGGACGTTCTTCTTGGAAAAAAAGCCTTTGAAATCCTTGTGTGGAGATGACGCCGATCCATTAAAATGACGAAAGACTATGAAAAACTTTCGCCCAAGCGAGATCGCGTCTTTTTAGGACTTATAGAACGGCAGTAAGACACATGGCTTTACTCAGGCGTGGCGAGAAAATCAATTTGCTTGGCAGGCGAATGTCTTTTGGTTGGATATGTGATGAAAATTGTCTGCGATTTGTGAAGATTGACTTTCTGTTTCCTATATGAAGTATATTTGGCTAACCGTTACGCTGCTGATTTAGCGGGACCTGACCTGTCGAGAAGTTGAAAATCTTGTATATTTAAAAAATTGTTTGACACAATTTGTTTGACTTGCATTTTCTTTAATTTGAAAATGTCTGCCCCACGGCAGCTTATGCACAGAAGGACTGAATTAGTTTGAATTTTTCGCTTGATAACTTCAAATTACGTTGCTTAAATTTTCATGGCCGACTAGAATGTTTTCGATTCGCTTTACATTTAGGTTGCCTTCCAGATTGAGTTCCTACTAATCTTGTTTTTTGCATTATATACAATGGTATTTACAATGTAAGTTTGTAAGCCCCACTAATGCGCTTAACATATTTGTAATTCTTCAAGTTCTTTTGAAAGTACCCCTACAGCTATACAAATTTCTCACTAAAAATTACGCTTAAAGCGTCTTCATAACCGATAAACGGACTCTGAACTTTTTAAAAAAGCAATTTTTTCTAGGTCCACGAGGTATGCTTTTTGTGTAGTCTTTTAGACCGATATTATTTGATAATTGTCGATTTCAACCGAGTAATGCAAATAAGTAATTTAATGTTTCTTTTTTATGTTATGCGTTCAAATGAAGTAAAAATAATCTGCGTTTGCTTTTGAGTTGAATGCTTAGCCACTCGAAAAGTTGTGTTTGCTCCGACATGTGGTCAACTCATAGTGACGCTTCACATGTAAAAAGAATCTTCTAATACGGCGAAAACCTTCCACCTCCGTAAACGTCTAACAAATTTACTTTAATTGTTTCCTACTTTACTAGCTCCAACTAACCAAAACCTTCTTCCTGCTTGGATATCGAAATATTAATGAATTAGTCCTCTCTTCTATCGTGTAAGGGTTGTTGAGGTGCTTTTATTGTTTTATAGCTCAGTGATATTTAATTTCTTCATTAGTAGTCGTAGCGAAACGAAGTCCACTGCTTTCTTTCGTTTACTTCGCCAGTAACTTGAAAACGCTTACCTTCTCGATTTTTTACATAAGACAGGGATTTGCAAACACCGATAGCTGAAATATATTTTTGTATTTGTAAAATGCATCTTTTCACATATTTATCCGAATTCTTTTGAAAATAACTTCGAATTGTGGCTTGAAGAATTCTCATAAAAATCTAATTAAATCTCACACTTACGAATTAGACCTTTTCAATGAAATCAATTCTGGCGCCAAAATTCACCGAAAATTGTCATGTTATTCCCCCCAGAAATACAATAAATGACTTTTCCACCAAGCTGCTACACACTTGTAATGAAATGTTACCTTACGAATAAAGTTCTGATTTACTATTAAGTAATTCACTTAAACGCTACAATAGTTGATTGCACGCTTAAAGGCTAATATGGCAAAATAAATTACATTCGCTTGGGTTTATCGGAACGCAATCATGGAGCATGATGGGAAATCATCAATGCAACTGGTTGCATATATAATATTGTCATGGAATATTGTCTTGCAAACCGAAGATATGTTTTCTCTGCCAAGGACTCGGATATGCCAAGGAGTGAGATATAAAATGGAAAAATTTGAATATAAAAGCAAAACTCACAAAAAGATAAAAGCAAATCTAACGCCATTGAAGAAGGAACGCCTTGATCTCTTAATTTGGTAGAGTTCCTGTTCACATCGAGCTTAAGTAAAGTCGATTTCTGTATGGCTGCCTAAACTTCTCTTTTATGGGAAAGATAAATTTTGGGGCAACAAACCGTACGGACATCCTGAAATCAGTTACATAACATAAAACTACTTTTATGTCTATTTTTTAGGCCTTGCTTCGTATAAGGGCTCTCACGACAAGCGCACCTATGTATGGCTAAACTGTTATTTCGCAAAAAGTCTGATTTCAATTAAATTATGGTGAAATTGTTCTATGGCTCGATTTGCCCGACTTTAATATTTTTACTTGTGTTTTTTATCTATGACAATTTTTAATCCTTATATTGTGATACCATTGTTTGTTCAACAATATACTGCCAGTCGCTTAATTCAATAAATATATATATATGTCTTTTTTTTTTTTTTTTTTTTTTGTTTATTATATAGCCAATAACTCCGAGGATGCTGTCTATTCGTGTAATACGGTGACGGTCGAAAAGAATTGAAGAAGAGAAAGAGATAGGGAAGCGACCGGAGTCTAGTCGGTGTTTGCACAATCGGCAAGTGTTATGCCTTTACCGACTAAGCACTCACTACAGCTACGACCAAAGTAAAACACTCAATAAATATGACTAACATATAGTTTTGAAAAAGTGCATTTACTGTATAAGCAATAGCACATCACGTACTTGTGTAGCTATTGCTAGTGAGGAGACGCACATTTTTCCTTATTCGTACGCCAATTGTAGCTAGTGACAGTTTAATGAATCTATGGCGTCGTACTCTTGGGCATTGAGCTCCGAAATGTTGAATGTACGATCAAGGACAATTTCTATGGCTAACCGAAGTCTAGCCGAACCCAAAATTTTAGCACTGAGATTGGTAAGCAGCAGTCAGTGTGTTTTGTAGAGATGCACTATGCCATGTCTGCTTTGTAATGTTTATTTCAATACATGACATTGTTATACGACACATAATTGTTTTTTGTATTCTTTCGTTTGCAAGTTTATTGAAAATCATTCATTCGGTATCTGTTTTTAAACAATAAGAGATGATAACATTTCGCAATTTTGTTGCCGCTACGCTTGCAAGCACGATTTTTAAAAAATTTTATAATATTTTCGTTGTTTTCAAAAAAATGATCGCTTGCAGGCTTTTGTTCTTCAAAAATGTGATCATAGCAGTGATGAAAGCAGTTTCTTCTGACAAGAGCGAAGAAGAATACATAATAAAAGAGTTGAGAATCGGTGGGAAACGTGATTCAAGTTAACCAAAATCCAAAAATCTTTTGTGCCGAAGCGGTTACGAATTACATACAGAATCGAATGCTGACAAAATATATAACTGAAATGTCATGCGGTACGAAAACGAACCAGCAATAAGTGACTTGCGCGTATTTGTCTCTGTTTCCAAGGGAAAGAGGCGAACGCCTATAACTTAGCTATAAAAATTATTGTTTTTGATTATGCTGACAAGTTCAAAACATTAGGTTGTTAGAACCACAAGTAAGCACAATGTTAGCTATATGTTATATGTTAACGTGCACAGCCTTGGTGTTGAACCTTGACAAAGATGTGCATGTAACAGTTACGCAGAAGGAATACACAATATTGATAGATGACAAGATATGCGCTCAATATCTCAATTGATTTGTAGGGAAACAATATCTTGATATATCGGCATCAATTTTACCATAAAAGGTCTCCAACTCTGCGAACAAAAAATGGATACAGTGTGGATGGAACAGTAAACTGCTTAAAGACGTCCCTCTATATCGTGATATTTGGAATTATTTCATTTTGTGTTATAGAAGTTCAATTCTTAGCTTACGTTTTAATCTATATTTATGTAAGCAAAACGACGGTCCTGGCACACGTGTGATCAGATGAAAAACTTAAATAAGAGAGACATAAAGCATGAATTCATTATTTTACCACTGCCATCACCTTCATCTTTACCGGGTTACCGTCTTAAAGTACATTACATATATAGGATATATGGAATATTCGGATGGATATGGCTATGTGCACACAACATAAGCTAAAAGTAGAATTATTCGAAACTTAATTAGTAGGCGCATACATCCCATTGACTTTGTCAAATTTCGTGACTTTCGTGTAATACTAGCTTAATATAGGCGCACTATCATTATGTGGCGAAAAACTTAGAGCACTTTCGGAAGCAACAAGAACAGGAAAGCAGCTGAGATAGGGCAAAAAAATCTGGTTCTATGGGTTACTAGCTGAACATGGCTGTGCGACGAAAACCAAAGTTATATAAGAACTATCCAGACTGACTAACAGAGACATCTAATCTAATCTAATATGCCAAACAGTTTGCAATTTTTACATATTTGTTATTCATTTTTTTTCTTTCTCTTTGGCTTTTTGAAAAGCACATCGCGCCCATGCATCGGCTTGTTTTGAGAAAATGCAATTAAAAATTTTTCCATAAAAATGTAAGGTAATAGGAAAGAAATTGACTGAATTTGTAATATATTTTAACCTACATCTCGCCGATAAAGATTTCGTTATTCAAATACGTGCAGCCCGATAAAAACACAAAAAACTTATACAGATTGCGTCACGTTTTTCCTGAATGAAAAAAAGGGAAGAAAACGATGAACTCATTGTTATGGTGACCTTTACGATATACGTACATACATATCAAGCATTATAAATACCTTATATGCATGCATAATGTACAAATGTATTATAGGGATGGGGCAAGTGTTCGAGTGTTAACATGAATATATCACAATGTTTGTGTTGCATAAATATCTTCCTTGATATCTTTCTTTTATCTCTGGCGTTGTCAGCTAATCGAAGAGTACCCTTTTCGTATATCATTTGCGTAAGTGTCAACTCCCCTCTCTATACATATATAAATATGTTTATAGTTCTTACTTACATATATATATATATATATATATATAGGTGATACGTGAATTTCATTACTTTCGTACTATGTGAAAACTAAATTTGCGGGATAAAGTAGCTGCAGTAAGTAGATGGGTCTTGATTATTGCTTTATATATATGTGGCACTATGATGTATCGGCCTATCAGTTTTCATGCAAAGAAGGTGACCCGACTGACTAAGCAACAAAACCATGATAATGATGACGTTGCATCATCCACAAAAAAGAAAACAGCATCCGCAATATAGAAATGAAGATTTTCCATTCTCATCACTTTGTATAGTACGTGGAAAGGAGAAGGGGACAGTTGTCTTCGAGATGTAACTTTTTCAAATCTGTTACCAATATTTTTTTTTTTTTTTTTTCTTGAATTTCTTTTCTAATCTTTGCTGCTAAGAAAACAAAGAAAAGTAAAGGGAAAATATTAAATTTTAATTTAAAATAATACAACAATAACAACACATTCTAGTGGGGATAATCACCAAGAAGGAAACTGTAAATATATATATATATATATATATATATTTATATGTGTTTGCCGTTATATGCGACGAAGGTAAATAGCACAGGGCTCATGAGTTAAATGTGTTTTGCTTCTTCCCCTTTAAATTTTTTGGTTTTTTTTATTTTCTCTTTTTTTTATTTTGGTTCAAGCTTCACAAAGCTGTCTGTGTATCTATACAAAGTCAATCTAGCGTAGACATAAAACAGCTGCACTCACATTTCCTTAGATGAAGGTATAGCAAAAGCATCAGCAATAAAAAAACCAGTAAATGCAACAACAATAACAGCAATTGTTGCACAGTAATCGTCACAAGTGGCAAGCATAAACATTTGAGGCGACAACATCAACATATCTACACGCACCAACTATGCACCATTACTATGCACACAAACACGAAACGCAGATACGAACTAAACGGTTTATATCTATCAAGAAATTTCTTTGAAAAATGGAGAAACAGGTAAAGAAATAGAGTAAGGGTAGAGTAGTTATAGCATAAATTGCAAACCAAGCATATATATATATATATATATATATATATATATAAAATGTATAAACACACAAATAGATATATGCATATGCAAAGAAAAAACAACATTCAAGCAAAGATGAGCACGTTGTATATAAGTAAGGTATTTATAAAGTTACAGCAAAGAACCATCGGTGTCTACTGCACTATGTATGCTTACGTATGCATGCATATATGTGTAAATAAACATAAGCAAATACACCTACAGCTACATACATACATACACACACACATACACACACATACATACACACAAACAATCATTTTTAATAGGAGCTTTCCAAAAAGTACTAAGCCTTTAGAGATCAAAGTTTTATTGTTATTCGAGAGCACTGTCTTCCATCCCGCCAATGAAAAGGCTTCCAGCCTTGAAGAAAGCACAGTATAATGTGTTTATTGCGAATGGCTCGATGGTTTGTTCCAAAAAAAACTTGCGATTTTCGTAGATATCTTACCTAATGACATTTAGTCAGAATTTGCTTTAAAGCAAAATTCACTCCACTTCTAAGACGACATTGAAAATATACGCGGTCTGACATTGGGAGCGATATGAGCTTTCCAGTTGAAAGTAAGCCTTTATATGGTAAAAAGTTCTTATTTTACGTATTTTATAAGAAAAAAAAAAATGAAGAATTATTTTAGATGGCATGGTATAGGGTATCTAATGCAGAGCCATTTCAGATCATAACATATTTACTTTCTTTACGTGTTTTAGTCTATTGGCGTCATAAGTTACCCTGTTGCAATTAATATTTACTTGCTATCACAAGGGAGAAATTCATTACGTCTCTTTAAATGCGTACTATATACTTCCATGATGCTAGAGCACGTATGGCATAGACAATACAGTTTTCTCTCGCTTCAGTCAAAATATTTTCGCCGCAAGCCGGCAATAATGTGTGCATGAAGTAATGTCCCTGTATCATGCTATTGCTATATCTAAATTGTTCAATAATTCTTGTTCAATAGTTCTTTAGGCTCTTAGCGACGTCTGAATTGCTTTTACGCTAATCTTGTATGACTTTTCCTTAGTATACTATTCACTTCTTTTCTGTAATTGATCATCTAATTCAAGAAGCATTGAAAACATATAGGAAGAAAGCGACTAGTTCAGCTTTAAGCCGCGACTTTTGATAGCAATTCGTCCCTTCGTGTGCCTGCTTTGGTAAATTTATCGAAATGAATTGATCGCGATGCTGTACACATTTTTACTTCTTTACCGCTTGCAAATATTTATTCTCACATGACGTTCGATCGAGGGCAACAGTTTCAGATATCTTGGCAAGTGTCGCACTAATTATATCACGAAGGAAAAATTCAATACTTTTTACATCTCCCATATTTATACACACGTACAAACTTTTCTGCATATAGAGGTAAATTGAGAGATCTGGTTGTCTGCCTTTAATATTTTTTTTTTATATTCGTTTTTTTTTTTCTCAATTCAAATAAAATGCGGAAGCGGATATGCCGACAGAGAAAAAATGAATTCCCTGAATGACGAACCAACTAGCCTAACACTCCAGTGCAAATAAGTGTATGTGAAGATGCAAAAGAGCTATAAATTCGAGTAGTCAACGGCTTATTTCGACCTTACGATCAGACGATTACAGCCTACGTGCCTGTCTGGAAGTGAAAGCAATCATATAATGGATTCCAGTGTCACTAAGAAAAGGAACGATTTTTTTTTTTTTTTTTTTTTTTTTTTTCAATTTAATTTTAAGATATTAAATAGACTTGAAAATAAAGCTATAAGCACAACCATGCCCAATTTTTGATTTTCTATTTCTTATTCTAGCATAAAATTAAATTGTATTTGCTTCGGTTTGGAAGTAATAAAGAGTAAATCTTGAGGTCGATTGCGCCAAATAAATGAATATAGCTGTGTTATCCATGCAATGACAAACTTTGTTTGTTTACAACTTTATGCGAAAGGATGTCGACATCATTCTACCCCTATATCCATAGCAAAACAAGAAGAGATCGATGGCTTATAACATTCCTGTACAAACATTTAGAGATATAAAGGCACTCATACATGAATGTCTTGCTATTCTACTGGGCTGTAGTGTGTATGCACACAATGCATGTGTTTTTATACATGAATATGTGCGAGGAACGATGCTGCACTAACACATACAATATGTATTTGTAAACTTATGGCTTGTGGGAAATAACCGCATCTGACCTAACCACAAAAGCCTTTGCTGTAGACCGCAATTGAAAGTATGAATGGCGGGCTCTCATCATATGGGTGTATCCATGTGTATGCTTATAACAGAACCAATATTCCTGCTTGTATGTGTGCGTGTGTGTAGGCTTGATTGTATATATATATATATATATATATATATATATATGTGTATATATATATATGAAATATATGTATGTAGGATATGTTTATATATATGCAGAATTTTTTATTATTATTATTTTTTTTTTACTCTGTCTCTTTCTCGCTTTCTCTCTCTCTCTCTGTCTCTCTCTCTCTCTATCTATCTATCTATCTATCTATCTCTCTATCTCTCTCTGTCTCTACAACTGATGACTGCGTCACCTTCATCAAGTGAATTTTTGTAAAATGTTTACCCCGAAAAAAAAAACAACTCGAAAGAGAAGCTTAAACAGGTGTTGACTTGCATTCCGTGTATGCGAAAATCTTGCTATCCCTTATGTACATTTGCACAGCAACTGGCTTTGCTCTCTTACACATAGCTACATGTTTCGTATCTTTTATTTGTTTGCTATAAAGTTTCTTGTCGACTGGTTCTGCTGTTAATTTTATTTAACTTTTACATATTTTATGCAATATTAAAAAATTTTCAATCGTATATATGTGTTTGTAAGTTTTATTAAAACTAAAGATTACTGTAAATATATATATATGTAATGCATACATAAATTATCAATAATCTGATTTCATTTTTCATGTTTAGGTAAAATATTATCCTGTTTAGAGGTAATTTAAGTTACCTTCTCCTTAAATTTTACGTCCTAGGGCTTATCTCCTTTCCATAAAAGAAAAAAAATAAACAATTTTTTTTTATATATGTATAGAGTTGGAAAGGTCCCTGCTTATTCATTACAGTAAGGTAGACTATAGTAAACGCAATTTTGACCTCTTCAGGCGTAAGTTGTTTTATATGATTTTAGAACTGATCGGGTGCACGTAGTCGGAGATTGTCCGGTCTATTCTCGGCTTTTTTTTTCCTTTGCCAAACGTTAAAAATCCAATATCTATGCAACAAATACATAAGCAATTGTTTTTGATATTTTTCAGAAGTGGCAGATCACGCTAATATGGATCGGGTAACTCTAAAGATATCAGATTCAGCATCAGCAATGGCAACAGAAATCTTTTCAGTTCTCTGCATCTCAATTCGCAGCGCAATTGCGTTAGCAAATGCCAACTATATTAATTGCCCGAGAACAAGTGCGACTGCTGTTGTGACGTATAGCCACTACTTAAGACAACCAATCAATACGACGATATCCTAGTTAGTGCAATCATTTCCGGGGCTACTTACAGCGATACAAGTACATACATGCATATACATGTATATCTGGTGTTAGCATTAAATCAAGGTAAGCCGCCACCTGAACAAAAACCCCATACACTTTGTCGACAACGTGAACGAGATAGAAACGGACGCAAAGAGGCGCAGACTGTAGGCTTAACGCATGCATATACATACCTAATACTGCAGAGTGTAATTAGCGAACGGACGCAGCATATGTAAGACATGAGTATCTGATGAAGGAGTATATACCTTTTGTTTCTTTCTCTTTCTCTTTCTCTTTCTCTTTTGTAATATTAGCTGAGCCAGATCGTTGTAAACGCTAGTAACCCGTTAGCTCCGACTTGATAAAACTCAGCTTTATCTGTCTCTAATCACGTCCACAACTGCACGTCTCAAAGGAATGTCTCTCTATTGCATCCAAGACTTTTATTGCAAGGTCAGAAAAAAGGTTTGGAATATATAAGTACGCCCACCATAACCAATAGATTGAACGCACTACGTTTTGACATTTGGCTCCCTTCTACTAAGTAGGCTACAATATTACAACCGGTGCATTTTAAGTTTGGATACTCAGCGAATACTGTAACGGTGTATGTGAAAGCATTGATTTTACTAATGAAAAGTATTGGCACAATTATTTTATATCGCTTAGCCGTCACGCGTTCACCTTAAATCTACTTGAATAGCCTGATGTGACGTTGATGATTTCCCTATAGATCGTGCATATTATTGATATATATCATGAGAATGTTAATCATTTCGCTTATTATCAATTTCATATTAATTAATGGAATGTGTTTAATACAAATATAATTTTAAAAAATATAAAAATAAATAATATTACTATTAAAAAAAATCACAACTTTATCAATTTTTAGGAACTTAAGGAGTAGCAATGACATGATGGTGGAGAGGCGGGGAAACGAGCTTACGAAATATGACTGAAAGGACTTAATATGTCGCAGTTCTTTTCCACACATCGCAATTTTGGTACTCGGTTCTATTTTCCTGCCCTTGGGGTGCGTTAAGATAATCCATATATCCTCGAAGAAGATCATCGATCTGGGCTGCGATTCAAGGTCGATAATGATATTTTGCATACCATTTTGAAGGGGAAGGGGGTGGGGGTGGGGGGCGGTGCATTTATTGTTGAAAATAAAACAAATTTCACTTTATATTAAATTTTTATGCACTATTGCTCTTCTTCTTCTTCTCTCTTCTTTTAGCTTAAAATTACGAACCTCCATAAACAGAAAAACTGCTCAAGCTGATTAAGGCATTTAGGCAAACCATCGACTAGTACGTTAGAGCAGTGAATAGAATAAGTGAAAATCATATTAAAAGAGATAAGACGAAATTCACATATTGCTATGAAAAATGTTATTAGTCCCATTATATATTGGGTTATCTTGGATAAAAAATGCCCCCCTCGTGAATATGAAGGTATAAATTCAGTTTCAAATGCACTTTAAAAATCTTCTGCTAAATCCAACGAAATCACGTATCGGTTATATTTTTTTATGTACGTAAATAAACATTTGATTATTCATACGTATACGTAATCGTGTAGCTCATGTTTATATGCATTTTCCTTATGCTTTCGTAAAAGTCTGTGAAACAAAATACCAAAATTTCATTTAAGATTTCGTATGAGCCTTTCAAATGGAAATGATATCCTCCAGCATACGGAGTCAATAGTGATATATAACAACGGCAAGCAACAGCAACAAAATAAATGCAACTATAACCCCAGCACAAATACCCAAGCAACCTAACACACATACATAAACATTTGCACAAGAAAACAATTGTATACGTACGTATGCTTGTATATACAATAACATTAAGTAAAGAATGTATATGGGTGAGTGCATTACACATACATACATACATACATAAGGTCAACAGAATTAAAAACAAATAATTTAAAAAAAAAAAAAAAAAAAAATACATAAAAAAAAAATACAAAAAAGAAGAAAGCACATATATACACGCAGGGAGGAATATGGTGAACAAACTATAAAAAGAAAAATAAGAAACAAGTGAAACGAAAGCAATGAGTGCGAACGACCGTGCTGTTTTCGTTGTTCGTTGTTATTTGGGGATAAATTTTTGTATCTTTTTTTTTTTAAGTATTTTATTGTACACCTTGGAATGAAAACTTATGGTTGATATAAACTCAAAAGTATACACTATCAGTAGAATGCACACAAGCACGTAAACAAGCACATAGACTCTGCGTATAAGTCGTACATAAGCTCACCTCAAACATGACTAGAGGGATATGCAGCGGAACATACCACAGCAATATTGGTGTTGTTTTTGTCTTTTTGATATACGAAAATGCGTGTAAGACACGCACATTCCTATGGATATGCACACACGCGCGTATATAGATATATATAAATATATATGCACTTACACACACACACACACACACACACAGATACAAGTATAAATATATTTTTATTTATATTTTTTATATATATATATATATATTTTTTTTTTTTTTTTTGCAGTTACAACTATTGTCTACCTTAGTGCAACACATTCACGTTACTGATGTTTTTGTAATGTTGCTTTAGGCTTGTTAAAAGTTATATTCTGGAAAAGACACAAAGGTCTTAAGGATTATTTCTACATGTTTTCTTTCATTGCTATATACCGTTCAATGCATGTCTGCTTGTGTATTTCGTGCTTGTCAGTATACGTATTAAGCTCGACTTTCTCATGTAAGTTTTATGGCCAACCTTTCTATATGGAACGCTTAAGCTCTCGCACGCAAAGTGACAAAGCATAAGTGTTGTTTTGACAACGCAACAATGTATGAGTTTATAAACCTACAAAGTTACATATGTGTAGGTGCGCCCGTTTATTTATGTGATTCCATTTAACAACAGCCAACAGCAGCCGACAACTGCCAACAACAGGTAACAACAACTGGCAACAACTTTTGAAAGCAACATCAACTTTTACCTCAATTCAGTTTGAAATAAAATTAAACGGTTTGTCTTTCTTTAAGAACGTATGAGAGGGCATTTAGTGATAATATGAACCGTTTCGAAAGTTAACAAATTTCGACTTGATGCCACATCACGTCTACTTTTTAGAATTTTCAATTAAATTTGTATGTTTGCGTATATATATGTATATTCATTTGCTTATCCATATATATACATATATATATATTTATCTTGTGGCTGATATCTGTGTAGTTGTTTAAGATCATTCGGACAAGAACAGGAAAGCCTCTAACTAACTAACTAACTAACTAAGTAATCAATTTATTATACTAACAGAATTTTGTCGTTTGTTATTGTTAAGCGAGTTATTCTTCACGATT
Organism: Glossina fuscipes; assembly: GCF_014805625.2. NCBI lineage: Eukaryota > Metazoa > Arthropoda > Insecta > Diptera > Glossinidae > Glossina > Glossina fuscipes. Next base: position 19,973,464 of record NW_023998414.1, on the reverse strand, counting down.
TATTTCCATCGGAATGCTTTATTTGTCGTCAAATCGATTAACTGTACTTGATTTACTCCTAACTGTTTATATTCAAAGTAGAAATTTCTCTAAGTAGTAAATATTAATAACAATGAATGGTGAGATTATTACATATATTAAGACGTAAGATATTTCGGAATTTAATTTATGCTCTCATGTAAATTGTAATAAAAATTTAATTAAAAAACTTTCTAACAAAGCAATTAACATTCACAGTCGCTACGAATGTGAGAAGGTACTTACACTACTTTTCCTCATTTTCAATTTTAAAGGGTTTCATCCACTTGGCATTCGGTGAGGCAACTATCTTTTGCCCAGTCAGCTCAAGTCCATTTCCTTTTTTATATTATTTACTTACTTATGTAGCTTATCTCCATGATCTTCAAACGTTTTGCTACAAATGCATTTTTAATTCTTTAAAATTTTATATCTTTTGCTAATAACAGCATAGTAGAGCAACAGTTTAAAAAAAGAAACTTTTAGAAGAAGTGAAACTTAGTGAGGTTTATACAAAGTATTTTCAAAGCGGCACTGCATGTTCCTTTACTTTACTTACTTTGCGCTACGATTTACTGACATTTGCTTTAATTTTTTCTGACATCGAAACGAACTGACATACTCACGTGCGTTCATTGCATTTAGTTTCATGCGAATAAAACACAAAAGTGCAATGAGTGAAGGAAACATTGGTATCGCGCACGATAGTGTTAATAATGACCCAAATTGAACGTTCTAAGAAACTGGATATCTCTGTGCCGTACGTCGCGTAATGTTAAGAATTAAAGATAAAGAGTCTTCACGTATAACGGAACTTTGCTGCAAGCATTCCAAGCCACATATATTGAGGATGATAATGGATTACTTGGGAAATTATCTTTTGCCAAGACGAAGTATTTTTTAATCAATGGCTTGTCTAGGTTAAGTAAATAATTTCGCCTTAGGTACTCCTCTTTTGTATGATATGGCAGCGGAAGGAATACTAGATGTTCAAGGCACTGCCTATTGTCAAACGTCATTTTTAGTGCGCAGTTAGTTCATTTCAATCATGTCTGTTTCCATCAACGAGTCCAGTCGACAAAAACAAAAAAAAAAAAAAAAAAACCAAACGATTGTCGAAAAATTCGACTTAGCCAAGGCGGGGATATAATATGGAGCGTATTTAAAAAGAAATCTTTTCACTTTCGATTTTTTCGAGGTAGAGTTTCGTCCGTCCGTCCGTCAATCGGTTAGTTAATCTGCATGCAGACTGCATGCATTGGTGTCGATTACACGTTTAGTATTCTTTACATTTCCCTTTCATGGCACATTCATGAAATCGGAAAGTTCCAAGCTAATATTTTATTTTTCTACGTTCTGTGTTGTCTTTACATTTTTTCTTCCTCTTCCTCTTCCTCTTCCTATTCCTATTCCTCTTTTTCTTTCTATTCCTATTCCTATTCCTTTTCCTTCTTTACTTAACCATTTACAAAGTTTTTGCTCATTTTCGTTTTTAACAGATTTTTGGTATTTGATGTCAGTTTATTTTCTCTTTAATACAGTCTCTGTGTGGATTACTATTTCAAGTCTCCTTACCAAGAGCTTATCTTGTGCTTGTATATGTGCACGCATATAAATGTGAACGTATGTATCTATAGAACTGTTAAGGTGTCTTTGTGTGAAGTATGTTAAGTGTGTTGATTTTTGGGATTTTTACTTTGTTTAGATTTTGACATTTATCGTTAACTTTCAATTGTCGAGTATCAAGTGGTGACTTATGCTTTTTCATTCTATGGGAATCTCTCTTTCCCTCTCTCTCTCTCTTTCTCTCTTTCTCTCTCTCTCTCTTTCTCAGTCTATTTTTTGTTATTTATGCAATAGATATATATATACATCGTCGTCTTTTTCTTATATAAACAAGTTTTAAGGAAGATTGCTTTGTAATTGATTTAATTTATGGAAGTTTAGAAAATTTAATCTTTTCATACGAAATCTTAAAGTCATTTTAACTAAATTGTCATATTAATGTCACAGATTTTAAGATTATCGAAAAACTAATACACAATAATATATCTTTGTGTCTCTGCATAGCATATACATCTCAACTTTATATAAAGTTTAAAATTTTGATTTCATCAATTAGTTAGCTTGTATTGAAGTATCGATTTTCCGCTTTCCGAGGCGATAATAATTATAAGAAAAGTTTCAGTCTAGTTGGCCTATTTACTCGGCCTGCTTGTTTAGGTGAAATAACAAATTTTGCATTCATTACGTTCCGGAATCATTAGGGAAACCATTAACATTTAGTACCTTTCAGAAAACCATTAAAGCTCAGATAAGTTTAACAGAAGTACTAGCGTTAATATATATGAATTTTATATCAAAAAAGCATAGACAAAAAATGCAGTAGATTACTGCAACAGTTCGTCATAGCGATATTAGTATGTGGCGAAGAAACTTGTACTTGTACAAGCGACACTTAAACTTTCTGAATAAAAAGTGTATCGCAGATTAACCAACAAGACCAACCAAGAAGTAAAGATTTGCAAATCATGCCAAGTTATTCGCACTATTTTTGACTGTTCTAATGAATGACAAGGTCGCACAGATTTTTGAAAAGGAAATCCCGCATCTCTTATCGTGAAACTGAAGATATTAAGACTGATTCATAAAGCAACCTGCACTGATAATATAATACAAAAAATCCGTCTTATTCTCCTCAAATCAACATCAAAAGAAGCTTGAAGTAACGTTTAGCCCTCTCCCCGTCCTCTCCCCGTCACTTAGACATAAGTACCCGTATAGCAGAGCAAGATTTGATGTATGCATACAATTTTCTCCAAGTGGGCCTACTGCTGCAAGGTTGTTAAATACATTGTAAATATAGTTGACTTTCACTCTTAGTCGCATTGCTATCTAAGGTTGAGTTTTATTACCACTTTTAGTGGTAAAATTTCGTTCTCAAACAGTGCAGTTTTGAGAGCTTGAATATAAGACTTCACTATCCCACTATGGTATGGCTTTGTTCATCTTATATCCTTAAAAACCCCCCTTGTTCAATTCCCTTGCATTTGTATGCTTTCGATTGCTCCAAATTATAAACTAAGTCTTACAAGAGATTTTCATGAAAATTTCTATTCAACTGATGCAGCCTATGAACCCAAGTGTGGTCCGGATGAATTGATAGATACGTATAATGGCCATGTAATAAAACAAAATATCACGCAAGGGATGCGATTGGAACCTATCAAATGTAATATACAAATATAGTTATATAACAATCATATCATCGGCATCATAAATTAAATAAGTAGTAACAAGTAATCACGCTACGTGATATGTTGGTCTTACAGTCAACAGACCTAATCCATCCATCTAAACAAACCAAAAAACAGAGAAACTCTTAACAACAAAATTTTCCTTCCATGCAGACAAAAAATGAAAAGTCGTTTGATCGCATCCAACTTGGTATTGGAAGATTTTACGAGACGTTTGACTACCCTTCGACCTGTTCGACAAACGACTTCTTATGTAAAGTCGATTATGTTTAAATGTCGGCTAGCAGTGATGTGAGATATAGGCAGGTATTGATAACTATTGACGAATGCCGCCATCAGGCACAACTGTGTCGAAGCCAGGGTGACGCCGTGCAAGCTAACAAAAGCTGCAGATAATTACAAGTCTTAGTTGAAGGACATTACACAGACTTATGTTATAACACAATATCATCAAATCTACATTCGATTTATGCCGTTATTGAAGACAATCCACTTAGACAGTCTTATTCCATATTGCAGTCGTCGATTAAGCATCTATCAGTGCGCCATACATTGTCATTACCGTTGTTAGCATCTGCCCTAAGGCCAGATGTGTTGATTTTCACAAATATTTGAGATGGAACGGAACGTGACTGTTAGCACGTCACCGTGCTAATATGTGAGAAATAGCAATTTGCTCCCTGGGATATTATCGATCTTTGTTGGTCATTCGAGACCAGACTATTGATGAACTGTGAATTCGAACTATTACGCTCGTCCATCATGTTCTAATATATCGGGTCATAAGTGGCCTTATTAATAGGCCGTTCTTCTTGGAAAAAAAGCCTTTGAAAGATGACGCCGATCTCTTAAAAACGAATGACTATGAAAAACTTTCGCCCAAGCGAGATAGCGACTTCTTAAGTCTTAGGCGTGGGGAGAAAATCAGTTTGCTTGGCAGGCGAATGTCTTTTGGTTGGATATCTGATGAAAATTGTCTGCGATTTGTGAAGATTGACTTTCTGTTTCCTATATGAAGTATATTTGGCGAACCGTTACGCTGTTGCTTTAGCGGGACCTGACCTGTCGAGAAGTTGAAAATCTTGTATATTTAAAAAATTGTTTGACGCATTGTCGAAGATGGCCGGCTTCTAGGCTGCTTTTGAGTCGAAGGAAGCTGCGACTGATTTTTGTATTGGTTTCTCTGCTGCTATTGTTATGTCGTCATTATAATAATTTACTATTTGGTTGAAGGAGGTTTTCTTTCCAAAATAAGCATTGGTGATAGCATATTTCTCATTCAGTGCAGTGTCAAAACGTCTTTGCTAGAATTTTGCCGGTTGAAAAAAAGTTCTCCGCCTGCTGCTTTTCTCTGAGTTTGTATGCGTAGTCTTTCGCAGAGAATGAAGCTACATAGGGCCCGAAAGTTCAATCTCAGCGATTTCTGTAAAAAGTAGCCCCATATTTGTTTTCATGAGATTTTTACACTTTTGCTTTTATTGCAAAACCCTTAAGATTAGCCACGTAAATCCTAATGACTCGCTTGTTGTTAACATTTGTCGATATCGGATATTAAGAAGGGGGAGAAATTATGGTTGCAACTCTTCCTGTGAGCATGGAAAGAGAGCGCAAGAGAGAGTATTTACAATCTTGGTACCCTTTGGGGAGAGTCAGCATGCTTTGGTCAATGTTTCACGAATGCTCCTTCTATCATACGTACTTGTGTTCGCAATCAAATTTTATCTTCTCATGTAATAACATGTGTTATTACAAATGAGATGTTGAAACAACCCAGCAATTTTCACAAACTGCTTGTCATATAGTGTTGATCTTACGTATAGATCTGTTAAAGGAAAAGTTGGCCAACTATTTCAATCTTGCTTGAGTATATAGTTATTTAGAATCGCTGTGTATTATAGCAGGCGTTCTATATGTGAGTGTTCTACAATCTGCTTGGTATCAAAGTGAACAATTGTGGACAATATCTAGTCATCTGAACACATATGCAAGTTCAGAAAAGTAAAAAACATTGTAGCGTGTCACGAGCCACCATTGAATACCTTACGCAACTTTGCTTAACTTCTTAACTTGACTTTCACAGTAAGGCGTTATATGGAAAGCAATTGTGACTATCTGCATAAGTGTTGCTCTTGATTGAATTCAAAAATTTAAGATGTATAGACAGACAAGCTTAAGTCAATTGATAAAGTGATTCGGAGCCGGCCTGAATAAAAGGTGAACTTAGCTCACGTTTTTCTCCGCGCAAACTTGATATACCCATGTATCATGTATCAATGGTATAGGATACAAGAAAAATAATATTAGGTGGTTGTGTTAGTTTCGATAGGCGATTTCTGCGAGTGAAAATTATGAAGATATTGGACGTACTGTAGTGTCTATACAATGGTTGAATTCGACGCTTTTGACCTTCCTCTACATAAAATAACGGTTTTCCTTTAAATATTATTGATTTTTTCGGCGCACGGCGACGCTAATCGTTGAGCACTCAAAATCCTCTTACTTCTAAGTTCATTCCTTTTTTTGGTCTGTTTGAAAAAATCTGCTACAGAGGATTATGGAGGTTGTTGTTCCATCATTCCCCAATTGTAGATTTTGGCAGCGATGGTTTACGTATCGCCAAATGAATTCATTGAAAATGTCATATTTTGGTCACTTATTGCAAGAGTTGTCCAGGCTGCATTGGTGCAGCTCGAATGGCAATTTCTGCCAGACACAGCATATTCACCGGACATGGCATCTCCTGATTATCAGTTGTTCAGGTCGGTATAGCATGGTTGAGCTGGCACGCGGGCTTGCAAAGTTGAAGGAGTGCGAACATTGGTGATCGCTGCCAAACCAATATAAGTTCTTTCGTAAAGATATTGCCATGTTACCAAAAATATGTAAAATATTGTAGAAAATGATCGAAACTGTTTTGAGTAATACATAGTGTACGAATGTTCCACAGTGGATGCCTTCGTCAAGTGAAAAAACTATCACAATTAACGCAACCTCCTAACATTATACATACATATGCTGTAATAATATCACGGTTTAGCTAAAACAAGATTATTCATGATTTGACCTTGGTATCTCATACGGCAAAAATCATGTTAAAATATATATGCCATTAAATTAATTTATATAGTGTTTATATATGCATTAACCTTTCGCTTATTTAAAATTTTTTCGAGTAATGGTTTTTTATTTATTTTTTATTTTGTTGTCAATTTTCAATTTTCTCTTCTCTTTTGTATAAAATGGCTTTAACTGGTAAAAGTGTTAAAGTTAATGTATTTACATACATACAAATCCATTTAGAAAGTTTGCGATAAAAAATTTCATTTCAAAAGTTAATATTTTTGTTGTTATTATGGTTGTTGGTTTTCTTTTTTTCTGAGTTTTTTTTTTTTTTTTGTTGCTTAGTGCACGTGCTGTCGCAATTCTATGCTGGCGGGGTGTTACGAAAGCAACAGTAAACAAAACAAGAGTAACAGTAACAACATAACTAAACATAGAATATGAAAGTGTTTGGGCGATACGCTTTTCCCAGTCAACCTTTTTAAATTGCTCATGTGTTGACGTGAAGTGCAACTGTTATTGTAAATAGCGTGTAAAAATTTCCGTCATCTTACAGATAGACACTTTTTATTGTAATCTCTGTTGATGTATATGAGCAAAAATGGGCAACAAGTTTTTTTCGGTTTTTTAAAAATAAGAATTAAATAAGTCATAGTTGATATTTTGTATGTATGTAATTGCAAGTATATATATCATTAATTATACATATATTTTAAAATTTATTTCTTAGTTCATTTACACCCTAATAACTTTACTATCATTAAAGTTGCATTCATAAAATGCCTTCCATGCAAAGTTGTTCATAGAAGTGCACATGCTCGTAGGCCATACTTACATCGCAAAGACTTATCGTCAGTCTTAAATTACTCTCTACTTTTTATCTTAGTGTAGTGTTATTTGTGCGAATGTATGCAACACCACGAAAGGACTTACGACAGATTTATTTAATATTTTATACCTTCTGAATCGATCTAAGCTTTTGCGTCTAAGGTTTTGACTCAAGGACATACCTTATTAAAAATAAATTGCACTGAATCATGATCGCGAACCCAACCCATATAAAGCCTAACATCGTAAAAGTCGTTAGGTTTAAAAAAAAAAAAACTTGCAAGTTTTAAGCTTTCTAGACAAACGCACAATAAGTAACAGTAGTTCCGATATTCTAAATGCTGTGCAATGCTGACAAAATATATACGTTCAAAGAGGTGTTCTCAACTTGCATGCGACTGCGGGCGTGTTCTTTGATCGTTTTGACCTACTTTCAACACCAACATATGCATAAGAATGCTTCAAGGCTTCTACCCAACTCGGCGGCAATAACTTAATTTTTGCCGGCGAGGCAATGTATACCACAAAAATTACAAAAACAGACAGAAGTTTAGAAGAACGAATGGACATATTTCAAAATTGAGAATTCAAAAAGGTTTGTATCTTTTCCCGTCAACAACGGCGGTTGACATTGAAGGAATAGCATACCTTTGTATTTGATTTGTGCAATAAATTGAAAGTGACATGAAAACTACTTTGTCTGTCCTTCTCTGTATCTTTCTAACGCTAATTTTACGAGCACCATTTAGTGAATTTGAATGACGTTTCGCACAGTGGTTGCAGTGTTTTTTGGCCGTCCCGAAAGTTTATTGGCAGGCAAGACGACATGGCCGCGTTTCAATGCGACGTATTAAACGATGGTGCAGGGTTCCCACAAATAGCATCCAAAGAGCCCTATTTGTTGCGTTTGTAAAAGAGTCCTCACATCAACACCGTCACATAAATGCGGTGAGTACTTGTTAATGGACGCGAAAACATACTCTACAGCTTTGATCTGTATGCTCAGGTGAGAGACTTTTCAGTGAACCAGTGAACATATGCATTAACGAATATGCCCAGCGAACAAGACAAGTCGGGGTCATTGCCCAGCCATCCTTTACTGTCCGCGACTAAGAGTCTCGATAGAATCCTGAAAGTGCCGGTTCTACATGCGAATGGAATGTGATCCATTCACTGTAATGGCTACGATTGCCAAAAAACTTAAATAAGTTTGAAAAAAGTCTGAATTACCGCCCATATCACAATAATATATTCACATATAAAATATTGATCTTAAGCATATTAACAACATTTATCGGATGCACACTTATTAAGGCGCATAGGCGTATAGGAGATGCATATCAAAGATTCATCCTAAAAGTCGAATTTTTCTTCTTTTTTTTTTTTCTTGTACAGCAATGAGTTTTTCCTGATGAGCAGCAGTTTGTCTTTAACTTCGCATTTCCGTAATGCTTTCTTTGTAGGAATGGACGGCCGATTGCATTCATGGGATTTGCAAAGTGTAAGACTGTTCATTTAACAAAAACAAAAACAATTTAAAGAAATTCTTAAAATTATTCTCGCAAATTAAAATATGTTTGTTTTCTTATACAACAATTAACGCTGAACGCACAAATAATTTATAATAATTTTACTGAATTTTATGTTTACGCAGTACAACTATGACAATTTCCAGACTCTTATTCTTTCACTGCACTTTAATTACCCGAAAAGTTGTAAAACGAATACAATGCAAACAAGATATGAATTTTAATTTTACTCGCGTACTGTATGTTTAACGCAAGTGTGTCAGGCTAGACCGCAATTTTTTTTTCGTTTTTAATAAATATTTTAATGCGCGTTTATTTGTATGTAAATTGTATATGTATACAAAATATACACACATAACATACATACATACATACATACATACATACATACATAAACGCACACAGGCGCACGCATGCATGGACATATGCATGCTGATATATAAGTTATGAAATTTTTCCATTTATGTCATTATCGAAGGTATTTTAATCCATCAAGTAATTGTTTTCTTCTTGTTTTGCTGCTCTTTCCTTACCAAGCACGTAAAATGAAGGAAGTCGTGAAAAACAACAAAAAAAAAATAGAAAAAAAAAATTAAAAAGAAACGGAACAAGAACGCAACATCATCATGTTCTTTTGTTAAAAACAGCTGCAACATATGCACACATGCTCAAACCGTACCATACAAATGTGCATTGCACACAATAGCTAGCACACGTGAACACATATATGGATACGTATGTGTATGCAATATTTTGCTACTCAACATTAAAGTCACATTGTAAAGCAGTAACAACGTATATATATGTATGTATTTATATATATATATATATATATATATATATATATAT
>NW_023998414.1:19942706-19963523 GCF_014805625.2 Glossina fuscipes | reverse complement strand
ATATATATATATATATATATATATATATACGTATATGTATATCTGTATGCATATGAAAACTTTCCTTTATTTGTTTGATGTGTTGTATACATATATGTATATATATATAGGAGAGAAAAAAAAAAAAAAAGAAAAGACGAGCAAACCAGTAGTATTCTTCTTCTTCTTCTTCTGCTTCTCGCTTCTCGTTTTTCGCTTCCTCGGTTCCCTTCTACAGATATTTATGTGTGTTAGACCTTGTTTCGTAAATTTCCAGCCTTTAGGCACACGCCATCGCATAAGGTCATTGCATCCTCAAAACATTAAAACATACACAAAAACGAATTTCGTATACGTACGTATATGCATTTAAAATATTGTAAAACACCAGAGAGAGAATGACTCTGCTCTCATGCCATTTATTCAAAGTGGCCTGTGTGTTGAATTATGGTTGACATTTTGGCCGTTAGCAATGTATTCGCATATATACATACATGTGCATACAATACGACACAGTGTATTTTTTGGCAATAATGATGATGATAATGGTCCTGGTGCTAGTACTGGTGTATTGGTGCACTGTTAAATGCAGACACTGCTTTGGCTCTAACTATGACTTGGGCGGTGAAGCCATATAAATTTTAATAAAATTAGCAAAAAAAAAAAAAAAATATATATAAAAAAATATGAAAAACAAAATAACAAGAAAGCTACATTGCTTAAGGCAAATCTTGGTTACCCAACACCTAAAACGAATATAAGATAATCGTTGGTTAGTTAAGCCAATTAAACTTTCCTACTATACACAAATAGGATATCTCTTATAATTCAATACCGATCTACAAGACAAATTTCCTTTTAAGGATCCTCGTCCAGTTACCCTGGATTATTGCGATATATGATTAATCAACAGATTAGATTCAATTTATTCTTAAAGTGCGCTTCCACAACTGATTTACGGGTGCGTATCTCTAGATTCATTTTTCGATTTATAGCTTTTTTGTAGCCTATATATATGTATAACATTGATAGGGCGAGTACTCGGTTAAGCACTAAGTAAAGTTTCAAATTTCCTGTGAATTTCTCAAGGACGAATAGTAGGCAAACGTGGTGGTGATAAATGCCATACATTCCGAAATGGCAGCTACGTATGCAATGACAAAGTTAATACACCATCTCTTTTTGGTTCTCGATTTTGTATAAACTCTCTGCAAAACATTTGAATGTGAAACTTTTTACGATAAAAAAAAGAAAAGAAGAAAAATCACTAGAAGAATAACAATACTTTGCCAAATGCCAAATTGAAATACATTTAGTAAATTAGAAAAATAACAAAAGTAGATGCTTGTTTTTTTTTCTATTTTTTTGGTTTATATAGAAAATGAAATTTATTTAAAACAAAAGAATGTGAAAAAACTTAAGATCATATCATAAAGGAAGAAGAAAAAGAAGGAAAGAAATAAATTTTAATTTTCTAATTGGGCAAAAACAAAAGCAGATTAAAGGTAAGCCTATCGACGCAACTGTGACTGCTTCCAGCTGCAAACTTATTGAGACTGTGTACTTACTTAGCTTTGCCCCATTTTTCTTGTATATAATAAAATGCTTTGATTTCTAAAATAAATTTAATTTATTTAAACTGAAATGTTTTCTTTTTAAAGCCTTGTCTCTCCATGTTTTTCTATAGGTGTGCGAACAAGGTTATGGTTACGAACAAAGAAGTGTTCAAAGAAGCAAACGGTATGACCGTAGGCTGAGAAGTTTGATGATCAGCCTCGTAAGCGATTGCGCATTCACTACAATTGCTAACTAGAATTTGAACGCGTGTATGCGGACCCTTTTTTTATCTACTAAGCCATACGATCAACCAAAAAAAGTTTCTCTTACATTACAAAAGCAAAAAGCAGAATATTCAATAGGTATTGTTTTTTAGGTGGGAAAGTCAGTACTCGTAGCTCAACCAGTTAAATGCAATGTTAAGCATTTAGTGAGGAGCTCTAAGCCTGGATGTAGGTTATTACTGGTGACAATCCAAAGTTTTTTTAACCTTAAAATTCATTGGAAGAAATTGATCTTTTAAACGCTGAACGCAAACACATATCGTGACTGTGCATCCATTGCACTTTTATATCCAGTCTCATGTTCAGTGAGACTATATTCCATTGCACTTGTATGACTTTGTCTGTTGGCGTTTATATGAATATTTCGATTCGTTTTTCTTAAGGGCTGCACTATCCCTTAGCATTTCAGACTTCATAAACCGATTTGCACCACAAAGAAACATATCGGAAAAACGATGCAGTACGCATCTCGAGATGTCCTTGAGAATGTCGGCAGAAATCATTTTGTATTAAGGCTGAAAAGCCACACCAAAAATGAAACAAAAGCACTAATGCCACTTTGCGGATTAATAAATTTATGGGAATAAGGAAAATGCCATCGACACTTCTCAGAACTTTTGACATGAACAGCGAAGACTAAAAGTTCCCAAGCGGCATTTTTAGAAATTTAGTTTACGAATTGAATGAGTGTAGAAGCAAAAGAAGGAAACAAGGAATTTTTCAGAATAATAAATCTTCCCAGATTGACTAATTCGTCGAGGTAGAAGAATGCGAAAATGACACCTCTCTGAGAGGAAAGAGCAAAATAGACTTCGCGAATGAACTGAGCAAAATGAACACTTTCCCGCTGAAGCAAGCTGACTGCAAGGTACTACTTGTAATACAACGGCATTAATGATATGTTTTTCATGCTATGACTAGGCCAGTGAAAGAGGAGAAAAAGCGATCGTTATTTTTTCTCTTATTCGGCAAAAAGGATTAGACAGATAACACACACAGAATCACGCAGATAAGCATTTACCTACAAGGAAATTATAGACAAAAAGCAAATTGGAAAAGAAAATCATATAAAAGTAAAACGTTCTACACGAGAGCATCTGTAGAAAGGTAAGAAAGCTTACAATCTGAACACAAACGAGAAAAGCGCCGCATATGGAACGCTTATCGGCCAAGTTACGAACGTGTTAAGTATAAGATCTTAAAATTAAAACATTACACGCATTCAGTTCGTGCACTCATTTATTGATGACTTGATAATAATATGATAATAAAAGCTGTACTAACACGACAGTAATTCTATAAGAAATCAAAAAAAAAAAATGATTTAGTCGAGCCTAATATTTTCGATATTAGCCGTGGCTTGCTGATGAAAGTATTCGTTTCTTCCGCTTAGACGTTTTAATTACAGTAAATAGCAAGTAGTAAGTCCGCCCAAAGTTAGTTATCTCACTGCAACTATCGATAGATGATTTAAAGAGAAGCAATATTGCGACGAGCAAAACGAAGAATTTATGTATACCTCACGGGTGTCGCTAATGTGTATTTTTGACTATTACAACAAATGAAATAATGAAAACGAATACGTCAGCCTAAAGTAATGGACATGCAAATGGAAATTTAATCTCAACTGCTTAAAATGCTTTCTCTGCATATACATAATTCATTGTTCGGTATTTTGCGTTGATATGTTAAATTTCAAAATTTTGTTAAAATCAAGCTTTTATATAAATTACAGAAATTAATTTTACATTGAATATCCTTTCGATCCTAGTTTTCCCACTGCGTCTTCGCTTGCTTTTCAGTTCACTATAAATAGTTTATCATTTAAATGTATTAGTTGTATAACATACATATTCGTAAATAAATGCGTGAATGAGTCTATATATGTACTTAAAAGTCTCGATATTACAATATATACAGTAGTGTGAAAAATAATTTGCTTACTCATTGTAATCATGCAACTCTGTAATCATGTAAATGCTTGTTAGAGGAGGATAGACGAAATAGCAACAACTAGAGCCTCTGCTAAGACAAGAAAATTTCTTTACAGTGATTTTTTCTTATGCAAAACTGAAAAGTATTGAAAAAGATTTCTCTTTTTAGAAAATACAGTAAACATAAGTATATATTATATAAGTATATTATATAAAATAAAAATAAGAAAATATGGTGCAAAGGCTTATAGACACTTATACGCACGCATACGTCACCAATTTAGTATTGCCCATCTTCCGGCGAAATTTTATCGGGTGGTGCATAGAGAATTTCAAAAATCTTTTGAACCAACGGATGGGATTCCCCTTTGTCGACTTCTTTGCAGAAAATTTCAATTTCAAGCAATCGGGAGAAATAACGGTCTCGTTCTTCTTCTAAGCCTTGCAAATTCAGACGCATACACATAGCCTGAATCGATAATTCGTCGATCCGTTGATTCGTTGCAGCAATCGCGTTCTCGTTCGATTTCTTACTGATGCTAATTGCTCTCTCTGCTTTCGTGATCGACTCTAATGCCGTTGATGATGATGATACCGTTGAGTGTGCTGCTGAAGCTGTCGTCAATGATTCGAATTTTTGTTGAATCGCTGCAGCTGCAGAGAGTATTTTGTTTACGTTTGTCTTTCCGTAACCCATCTGCGCACCGTCTCGAGCTGCACTCGCATCATAGTCCTTTCCATCGTAATTGGCATCAAAGAACTTCTTAAACCACTGCAGAAATTCGAAATTATCTTGAAAATCGCCTTTGACTAATTTATCCATTGGTATTATCTTGTCAGCCTTTACTTTTTCGAATGAAGCTTGTAAAATTTTAAAATTCTGAAAATATTCATGCTCCGAATTCGCACAAAACTTGACGTGTGTCATGGGCACCGAAGAAGGAAATAGCATATCCATAAATTGACAATAAGCAGCTCCTGTGCGAAGCTCGTCGATTTTGCCGAATTGCGCCTGCAAACGTTGATTAACCCAAGCCAACATATCGTCTACGGATAAATTTTCAGTTTTTGCATTCGTAGCCATTCTTGATGATGATGATGATGATGAGGAGATGAGTATATATATATATATATATGTAACTAATTGGCACTGGTCTTGTCTGCGTTGTATTAATTTTCGTTGATTCTTCAAAGCTAAATTGACATCAAAATCAGGAACTGAAACAAAGAGAGCCAGATATTAGAAGAATAAATTTTTTGCATGTCAAAAATTCTTCAAATTCTTTTCTTACTTTTTTTTTCTAAATATATATGGATATATAGATATAAAAATATATATAGTGAATTTCTTTAGCGAGTTTAGCTTTCTATTTTCGTTGCTGCCTGTTCGCCGTTCAGCTTTTTATTTTCTTAGATCTGCAATTATTTTCAACGCAATGTTTCTATAAAATTTTGATTAAAATTAAAATGTTACGATGATGACAAAATATTTTGCTGCAATTGATAAGTAGTTTTTTCTAAAATATATTTTCTATAGTTTTTTTTTTCTCTTTTTTTAAAATAAATTATCAAAATTTGTTTCGATTATAATGACTTGTGTGCTGCTGCAAGACAGAAACAGCCAAACAATTGGCAACTAAGCGTCGAGGAGAGAAAACACTTATCACAAATAAGTGCATCTCACCATTTGTGATTCGGATGAAAGGACATGACACTGTTATAGCGTACTACAATAAGAAAATGAAAGTAATACACCTCGAGTAAGCCAACATGCTGCGTTAGGGCGCCTTAAGCGCGCATAATAAATAATGCTAGAAAGCCTAGCATAGCTGTTTTATAAAAAAAAAAAAAAAAAAAAATCAATACTGAATATAAATTAAATGCATACTGTTGTCAATTGTCTACATTTCAGTTTTACTTAATTTTAACCAAAATCTTAGGGTGTGTATTTTCCAACCCAAGTTGACGACCCTGGACAGTAAATCATCATTGGCTGTTAAATAGTTGGAGTAGGGGATAGAGTTCAGTATGTTACTCGCAGAGATATTTCCTATTTGCGAGTTCATTAAAAAGAAGTAATTTGTCTAATTGAAAAAAAAAAAAAAAAAATGATTTCTTATCTGTTATCATGTAAACTATCAGTGTTTGACGTTGCATTTAAAAATTTTATTGCATATGTAGCAGATTTTTGGGAAATGCTCTATTATTTATAAATGTCTACATTACGCGTTTATCGCATAAGTAATAATAAGCGCGAGTTTCTCCCTTTTGGTTTATTTTGCTTTGTTTTTTAAGATGTCTAGGCGACTACAAGGTAAGAATGTCGAGGACTTACTCGCAATCGATTTAAAAATGCAGATATTTCTAAAGATGAAAAGATCCCAGACGTGCAAGCTCTAATAAAAAAATTAGTAGACAATAATGATAACGATGAAGGACAAGCCAATGAAGATCCTGACTGATGTGGCAGTTCTAAAAATATATGCGGACTTGCAAGTTGCAACGCATTTTCATGGACTGAGTGCATGATATGCAAGATTGAT
Organism: Glossina fuscipes; assembly: GCF_014805625.2. Taxonomy (NCBI): domain Eukaryota; kingdom Metazoa; phylum Arthropoda; class Insecta; order Diptera; family Glossinidae; genus Glossina; species Glossina fuscipes. The sequence goes on along the minus strand of NW_023998414.1, from coordinate 19,957,226 downwards.
TTCCTGTATTTCGCTCATAAATAATATGAAAATTCCTATGCTAACAAATAATATAAATATATAATCATTTGTCTACGCCTACAATAATTTTCGTAATAAACGCGTAATGATGCCAAAAGACGCCTTTTTTTTCAAAATATATATTCAATAGTATTAACTGGCTTTCATTGTCATTGCATTCCTATAAGAAATGATTTCTTCTTCTTATCCTATTAATTGCAAATACTATTAGTAGAATAGTGATTGACACCAATTGAAATCATTAAAGTGATGGAATAATCGCAAATTCGCAAATTCTTTATATTTATACCAGTAGGCAACAAATACGAAGGCATTACTAAACGTAATCTTATGTTAGGTTTTTCCATAACGAATTATATCACAATGCGACTCTCAGTCAGTTATAAGAATCTTGGGAACAATTAAAATATTAATTCATTTATAATATACATCAATACTGTCTCTACACATAAACATGAAATATTAGACACAGGTCACATATGCAAATGTGTGTGCAAAGTTCAACAGTCACGCGAAGTCACCATGTTGCAACATTAGGATTAGTAAATATGTTGGCGAAATAAAAATTTGTGGAGCGCAAAATTATTGCTGCATAATGGAAGAATCGTTCACCCTAGTGAACAAAGTAATTGTCAGAAAAGTTTTATCTGCTTTAGAGGCTAATTTCCATAGTGTCCAAGCAATGAATTTGAATCATGCATCACCCACGGCCTCGGCGACAATTGTTAACCTTGCAATACTACACTTCTACGCCGCATGTACTTGAAAGTTTGGCGATTTTTTCGCCATTCGCTTGACTATGACCATAGGCAGACTGAAAATGCATTCTATTCTCATGTCATACCTCTGGAACTAGCATAAATTTTTGGCCGGGCTTTGCAATCAAAACAGCATTATTTACCTTGGCACACTCGCGAATGAAATAAACCTAGCGTAGTAATGTTGCAATTCAGTGTCGCAAGCTTTCGACATAAGATGCCAATGTGAAATGAAGCTATTGAGACAGACGGCAACGGTTGCGAAAGTATTGCAATTGTAGATCAAGTGAACTATTTTCAAATTCCTATAGCGCAATTTATGAGTGAAAAGTTGAATAGAAAAAAATTGAGTAAATTACTTAAGCCATGCAATCGTGTTTGATTAGAACCTAAGAGCGATCACCGCACAACTAAACCCATTAAATTCTTGAGGAGTTAATTTTTAACTAAATTTGATAATATGACAGAAATAATTGAGCTAATTTAGCCATAAATTAATTCTGTGACAAAGCAAAGGAACGCTCCCTACAATTGCTACTAAGTTAAACAGTATGTAATACAGCTGTGATAAGACATGAAAGTAGTTGTCTGTTGAAAGGGAGATAAAGACAGTGGTAACGGAGACTTAAGACTACTCGATGGAGATGGTTATATCTAATGAAAAACTTGGTCTAGTATCAGTCAAATACAATGGTGTCGGCTATTATGTACGCACAATTGAGTAGCTATACACTTTCAGGCAATCCCATCCTTGTTAGGATGAAACTTGGCGACACTATTTTAACAAAAATTAGAAGATAAGCTGCATTAGTATTGTATGTATTCTTCTTCTTCTTCGTCTTCTTCTATTCAGCAAATCAAAAACCCAAAATTTGCTATGTATATGTATTGGTATTTTGTTCTGTCCATATGTCCATATGACAATAATAAGGAAGAAATTTAACGTATGTCGAGCAAACACGTCAAAGACTGATCGTATACGTTTTTCATTTTGAACTACAGGGCTCTAAACAATTAAAGAAATAGCGATCGAATAGCGATCTCGTCCGAATTTAATGCCGTATTGCAAACATTCCTATTACATTTTTTTTACACCACTGTAGTTGTTTTATAAGTAAATATTTATTAATAATTTTCGGAAGAGAAGAAAAGATAAATGAAGTGCTTTTAATTGTTTTATCAATAATTTCCGGTGAAATACAATAACATTTTAGAAGTCGTTCCGGCACAAATGAAAAAACTTATGACTGCATAAGGAAAAGAAAAAGAAAAGATGAAGAAGAACGAAAGGCAGAAATGATTGAAAGAGAAAAAAAATAAAAATAAATAAATAAATACATACGAAGATTTGAGGGATAAGAACTTAAGTAACTTTACATAATATTCATGCTTAAATATATGTAAGATATTAAAAAGAATAATATATGGAAAAATAATCATATTATGATGAAAATGCTTACAATAAGGTATCGATAGAAGACTAAATATGACTGTAAGATATACTTATAGCCACACAAACACACACACACACACACACACACACACACACACACACACACACACACATACACATACATCTCTCTATTTATATACATAGATATATATGTGCATGCGTAAATGGATGATGTCGATGATTCGTTCATATACATATACACATATAAGCGTTTAATTCAAAAGAGAAAATAAGTTGTAAAACCTACTTATTATTATTGAAAATCCATCTTATATAGAGATTGTGCAGAAATGTTGTGCATGCAATGTTATTGTCATCAGCGTTTCAAACAATGATTTATAGATAAACAGTTAGATTATTGGATAGATATGTTTTTATAGTAAAAGATAATGTCTGAGTAAGTGAGATTTCAAGATAGAACATAAGCGTATAGATAGAATCGCAGTGCGACGCATTATTTATTGGGTTGAGTGGGTGTGTATTGTTGTTGTGTGCGAATTATTTAAAAAAATTCAATGAACGTAAAACCAAGCATATAATAAAAGCGCTGAAGATAACCGCAATATTCTGAAGAGGAACCATAATTGCTTGGCTGTGATATAACAATTCTGTAAAATATATAGATGCGCAAAACTGCATGAGATACGTAACTTTACATGATTTATATATATATATATATATATATTATATTATATTATATATATATATATATTATGTATATATATATACATACATACATAAATACATACACAAATACATATAAATTTATATAGATATATAATACTTATATATAGACAAATATTGCTTGCATCTTTTTTGTTTGTGTTTGTATTTGTATCCTATGTCCCTGTCAATATGTTCGAAAAGGTTTTATACGGTCTTCAAAGTTGATGGGATTTTTGTCGTTTATCTTGTTTCTAATTCATTGGATCGCAAAAATGTTGTGTTCACCTTAATTGAGCTTAAAATTTACATAGCAATATATCCAGGAACTCAAAATACACACATGTATTTACACATATATACAGCATTCTTTCTTTCTTTCATGTGTTGTTATAACGGCAATAACTTGCGAATGGTTCAACAACTTTTCAGACCGATACACAAACCGTAACACATCCAATTAGAAGAACAACAATAACAACCCGACTTTGACAACGCCAACAACAACGACAACAACAACAACAACAGAAAAAGCAAGTAAGAGAATTTATATTTAGTTTTGGTCGAATTTTCAGTTACCGTTCACCGTTGTCTTGAAGAAAACTCAAAGAAAATGCAATTTTGATACTCTATAATACTGGAGAGGCATGTGTGATTGGTGCCATTTTTTGTACGGAGACAGTAGGATCGTCTGTATACATGATTACAAATTTTTTATTGTTGTTGTACATTATATATTAGTAAAAAGCAGAAAAACTTACGTTTGTTGCTTTTATAACAAGGGATGTTCTCAGCTCAAGTGATGTCGTGAGCGTGACCTTCGACTGCATTAACCCATTTTGAACAATAACTTCCGTTTAATAACATCCAATATTTTTCCCGGCAACGTGAGGCCATTATATTAACTTTTGCGGCCAGACGACCATTTACCATAAACATTAGACAGAAGGACAAACGGACATATTTTTGAGTCCACTCAAAGCTTGATGCTGGTCAAGATTATACATATATGGGGTATCTGGAGCTTTCTTCTGGAGGTGTGCCAAGGGTTTTGACAAAACGAATAAACGCCGATATCTCTATAGTGGGTACAACAAATAGCGATGAACGTATAGCGGTTTTACGGCGGAGATAAAAGGGGCAGAAGAGGACAGAAGAGAAGCATTAAAACATTATCAGAATGTCACACGAAGAATGTAAACCTTTCAAAGAATAAATAAAAAAAAAAAAAAAAAAACAACGAAACTAGGACTATTTTTTTCTTGTTTTTTAAATATGTAAACATATTTACGTGTCTACCTACATTAATCTGTTAAGAACACGACAGTGTCTTAATTTTGAAATTTTTTTTTTTTTTTTCTTTGTGCTCAATGATTATGCTTCATTGAACAAACATCAAATAGCAAAAGCATCGATAGAGAAATATTCTCGTTCGGTTTTGTAATACCCACCATCGAACGCTGGGGATACATTCATTTTATCAAGACGTTTGCGTTGCGTTCGAAGAAAGCTTCAAAGGTTCCAAACAATGTATATATGTTATTATTCGAAATGAAATTTTGACCCGATTTAAGCGTGTTCATCTGACCATCTATCCGTCCGTGTAATGTCTGCGGGAGGCACTTTTTTACCGTAAAAATGAAGCCTTAAACGCAAATTGCTATTGAATATGACTCAAATCGCACGATGACCTTGTAACCTATATGTGTCAACTTTCTCGATTTTTGCTCATCATTTATAAATTGCACCGAACGCACGATAAAGATTTTCACGTATGCTTTAAAAAAGTATAAATAATCGTCCACGCCCATAAATTACTGTTTTTGTTCTTTTCTACAGTCCTCACTCAGCTAAAGGAAGAGAATCGGTTGCAGGCGAATAATATTTTCCTACTTGTTTTATATGATCTCTCAACGCTACGTCTCTACGTTCGGTACGCTAGATGATTCGAAAATGTTTGCATAAGAAATTAAGGACATAAGAGGAAGATGACAAAGAACAGAACCTTGTTCGCGGCGTAATGCGAAGGATTAGCTTGCGTCGCTACGTTCTAGGTGTTGACCTCTCTTATTATTCGGCGCAGTAAAAATGCAGACTTTCTCGTAAGCTTTGCAATGAATTCGCCGCACAGTGTCACTTTTCGTGTCACTTTTTACAATGATAAAAACGCATTACTTCACAGTCGTGTTGTTGAAACCAAATTAAAATTGATGTCAACCAGTTAAACCGTAAGGTTCTACTGTTTCGGTAAATTCCATTCGAATAAATATTAGATCAAGCTCGTCTCCCTTCGATTCTAATCTAATTGCCTTTGCCAATCAGGTATAATTACTTTAAAAGTCAGCTGATGATACTTCGAATACTTCGATATTCTATCCTATGCTTAAGCACATGTTCATATAAACTTTAAAATGAAGTGAATGGACACTAAAATTGACTTGTACATCTTTGATTCTCAGCTACAACAAAGAAGATAATAAATAAGTTTTTAAGGCGGCCCTTAATACTTTCGCAGCTACATGTACGTGCGTTAAATGCACATAACAATGACAAAGAATTTATGCAATGGACTCTGTCGGTTTATGCTCAAACAAAAGGTGAACCATACAAATGCTTTCCACGAATCAACATGCACTTCGTTACCTACTTTTAAGTAATTAAGAGGTGCAAATTGTTATTTTTTCAAATTTATTCCTCTTCTGCTCGCTACCATTTACTGGAATGATTGTTAACCTGAATAATAATAATCTATGCTTAGTTTACTTTTTTTCGTTCGGTTGATTTGACAAGCATTCTGTTCATTCGATGATTAAATCGGATGTCAGACTGGCCATCAATTATTCTTTATTGCGAAATGATTCAAAACCGAACTCACACTCTCTTCCGATTTTAGAAATGCCATATACTTTCGATCTTGCCGAACTCGCAGCACTCTTTTTACTACTTATATCGATTTCGATATCTTTGGCATTTAGAACTTAATCATTTTCCGTAGCATTTTCCTTCAAATCATATAACTACAGAGAAGTTTATCGATGAAAATATTTGTTTTTGAGAAATTGTCGACTTTTTCAAGCGCAAATCTGGCAAATATTGCAATTAATTAAATTGATATGATATTAAGAGTATGTAAAATGCGAAGATAATTCTTGTTCATCGGATATTCATCAAAATTCTAACTCATCTAAAGGAAACTATATAATTGGTGTGAAAGTTTTCTATCACTTTAACACTACAATCACCAAAGTTTTATATATAAGCACTTCTATCAAAGTAAAATAATGTGAATTACTGCGTATACCCTGAACAACTTGCGAAATTATACGTGGCTGAGAAGTTGCTTGGGAAAGAGCCCACCTCTTATTATGGTCACTGAGCCAGAATCATTTTCTAAGCTTGTCCGCCCGCCCGCCTTTTTCCCTTCTATTGTTATGTTCAACTTGCAGGTTGTAATTTTTAAGACTTTTTCGATCACTTAATGGTGGGCTGTGGCTCGTTATAATGTTCTTACTTGTGTTGCGGCAGATATTCACATAAACAAAGTAAATTTCCAATCCAATAAAGCTTCTATGTACGAAAAACGAAGAAATTTTTTTACTTACCTTAGGCGGTAGATATATGAAATTTGCACCAACATGTACTTTGTTTTTTCAACGATCTTGATACAACACCAGGTGTGTTTATATTTCATAGATATTCGTGAAAAAATACCTATCAAAAGATCGCACATTCTCGTAACGTATACATATTTACACCGTTTGTCGTGCACTTGAAAGGGGCCCAATATTTATTGAGCCTGCCTGATCCTCTGGCGTCAGTACAGATAACTTTCCGTTCGCTCCATAAGTTCAAGAGAGTTTGATGAAATGTGGTGCACCGACATGTTTGACGTCCATAGACACGTTTTGTTAAAAATGGATTGGTTCGAACTATTTCTACGATCATATATATATCCTTGGCAACGATCTATTTTCAAAAACTTAATCCGTTTTAATACTTTTAGATGAAAATTGTACTCAACAATACCGAAAATTTGAAAGGAATCGGACGCATTTTGTATTCCGTCCCTTGCAATTGCTCATAGGCGAAAGTTTCAAATGCCAAGCAGATTAGTTGATCCAAACTATTGATATGATTTGAAAACATTTGGATTACACTTGCCATTTATATGAAGCTTCTCAGGAAAGGAAAAGGAACGACGCCCACGACGTTGATATTCTTTGTCAACATGGCGGAAATTTATAATCTCTGAATTATACTATGAAGAACTAAAGATGATTAACGATTTCGATCCCTTTCTATCGTTTCTATCGTTTCTATACAACAGAAATTCCTAATTTCGCCAAAGTTGAGAAACCAACAAAAAAGTAATGAGAACAGTTAAAAAAAGTACATGCAGCTGTGCTCGAAACCTCAATACTCACCTCCGTTAAGACAACTAAAAAGAAGAAAAAAAAAAAAAAAAAACATGAGAAAAAAAATTAAATTTGGGCATGTTTTAATGCGCCGAGTGCAAGTGGCCGACTGTTTCCATTTGTGCGTACAAACTATATAGAGTCTCTCTCACCCCCAAAGTATAGTCGGGCATTTCTATTGTAGCTTCCGTTGCGCTTTACGAGCAATGCTCATGTAAGTAGATGTGTTCTCAGGTTATGTCGTACATAGGCGTATCTTTTGAGGCGTGAGCTCGCCCACACCCGGTACCAATCTGCATACAAGAATTTTCAATATTTTGACCAAATTTGAAACTGATGTCTTCACCTTTGCAATCAAGAGATTGTTTACCATAAGTATTACACAGGCAGGCAAACGGACCGAGGGACGTACTTAGTTCGAATGACATTTTCATACTGATCAAGAATATATATATTTTACAGGGCTTTTGGAAGTTTCCCCGTTATGTTGCAATGTATGTTGACGAAACGACAGTTTAGCGCTGAGTATAGAAGTAATAGAGCGGAGAGAAATGGTAAACTAAGCAAAAAGAAAATGTATGTAATGTAGCATATACGTGTGTATAATTTCTTCCTCAGGCATATTATTCATGCAAATGGTCTTTAATTAATTTTCGCGATTGATTTTTATCGCAATTGTTTGAGTAATTCGCATAATGATTTTATGTACATATGCAATTAACTGTGCGTGTGTGTATGTGTGTGTTTGTGTTTGTGTGTGTATATATGTTGAGTTTTAGATTTAATGCATGCACGTTAGCCCGCATGTACGCAGCCTTCGATATATCTGCGTATATTTATATATATATATATATATGTACATATGTATGCATGTATATGTTTATAAGTAAAGTTAGTAGTTAGGACGTACGTGTATATGTATTTGTGTGCGTATATATCTGTATGCGTCTACATTTAAATCATAGGCAAATATATGTTAGTTAGTCTAAGCAAATGAGGCATGCGACTGCAACGGTTTGTGGTTACCGTAAATGACTTGGATGATGTTTAAGTGATTTTAATTGGTGAGGTAAACGCAGTCTTTTCTTTTTTTGTAATGTTTATTGTTTGCTTGGGTATTTTGCGTCCATATACAGCCCAATGCGAAAGCTGTAATTAATGTAAAAATATAAAATATACACAATTATTTTCTATGACGTATAATAGAAATCGAATTCGTGATGTATTCCCAGGGGAAGTTGCTAAGCGTAAATTTAAGAAAATCAATAAGGAAACGAAAGGACGCAAACATACCTATATTCTGAATTAAGAATTTATATATACAGTCGTTCTTTCTGTCTTAATCTGTTATTGGGTTTTTAACATCTAGTATCACTCAGGCACATACATAATCTTACTTTTGAATTGATTGATTCATCTGCCCTCCGCTCATTTACGACTTTTCTCCCCGGCCCAATTTTTGCGATATAATATTTTAATCTTAAAGTTTCGCGTTCTTTATTGTGCGCTTACTCTGCATTGGCTTTAATCGCTTTCATTAATTTCACAGTTATGTCGACAATAGAGTTCGCATGTAGGCATTTTCCTGCTATAATTTGTATCTAATATCGACGTGACGCAACTCAATGTCAATGAACTTTAATAGGCTCTTAGAGATAAGGCTCCACTAAATTCAACATTGTCTGGAGTTCTCTGTAATGTTAGCACACATTTCGCATCCTGCAATGGGGACAAGTTAACCTAAAAAATATTATCGTGAAAACCATGTTACGTATAAACGTAATTTGCTATAACTAAAGGTCTATGTCCATTAAGTTCAGCGTATGCCGGAGTTTATTGGAAGACTGGGAACAGCTTTCTAAAATAAGCAATTAGCTGCTGGCGTTATACATTTATTTATATACTTTTAGTTTTATATCGTGCTTACAGCCATCTTGACACATACTTGACTGAAGTCGCTCAAAATTGTTGAAAGACTTCTGTCATCTCCTTGCAGTAAAGTTAAAGCAAAAAAAATAAATAAATAAATAAATAAAAAATAAAAAGATTTATGGAAATTATATTCAACTATTCATTCCATACAATATTGGGCGGACGTGGTTGATTTTTACGGCTTTTATAGGACACAGGTCAGGATTTCAATCGGATATCTGCTGTGTGCTGCTGATCATGCGCTCATCAACTAAATAAATAATAGGAAATAAATGCACAAAAATTTGATTGCACATTCTATGGTCGATGCTGTAGCATTTGTGCACAAAAATGAAAAAAATTGACCACGCCTATCCCATCTTATAGTGTATAAAGATTTCATTATTTTTTCAATAACTTTTCAATGACACGCAGAAACCAGCTTCAAAAACCCCATAAAGTGTGCAAGTTCGTGGCTCTTGGCTAATTTCAAATCTTCAGTGCACCTAAACATGTCCGTCTGTCCATCTGTCTGATTGCGCATCTTTGTATTGTTTATAGTGTTTTAGCGAGAAGGACAATGCCGCCTACAAATTTGCAAACGAATTTTGAATGGACGTAAACGTTCCAAAGGACATACCTGCAATAGAAAAAATCAGCTACGCTCACTCCACATAATAGAACATGAAAATATTTTTCTTTTACTTCTTTTATCTTTTCTAGGATTGCTTGTAGGTGATGGGTAGAAAAGATTCGGTCACCGGATCGAATTTAATTTTCTTACTTGTTTCTCATAGTGTTAGCGAACTCATTAAATTTACCAGCACTGTAAATGCTATAGAAGAATGGAATCAGCATCACGACCTCAGTTTCACTTAGGATTCTCAGCTGGAATGCCATCTATCGATTTGTTCCTTTTCGCGCGACACTCTAAATGCAACTTTTGGTTAGTGTTGAGATGCACGTCATATCGTTCCATTCCGTTATTTAATTGTAAAACAGTTCCAAAATTTCTTGGCGTTCATTACTTAAAATTGGTTTTCGTTAAAGTCAAAATAAAGTCGAAACGAAAATTGAAATTCTTTTTGAAGACAAAAAGGTCGGCTTAAGGGCTTAAAGGGTTCAGAGCCTTCACGTTACGTTAAGCCATACAAGTCCTTGAAAGCGTATTTGTTATGTGTTCGCGACGCGCCGAATTTATAAATTAGGGAACTGTGTGAGTAGTAGAGTATGATTTCGACAATTGTGGCATGCAGTTTGAAGAGAAAGCTCAGCATAGCGTAGAGATGTTCGCTCTGCTTGACGAAAAGAGAGCGCTTTGTAGGGTACTCTTAGTAAAAATGCGAGTTCTATCGATTGTGTTTTTTTGGCAACGTAGGCAACTTATCAACAACAACACAGAGTCTCACTTATGCTAATCAAAGATTTATCTATGTTGAAGCGAGTTACATATGAAGAAATGCATTTTTTTGTACTTTTATCGACAGACAGTGACGAAAGAACATTTTTTTAGAAAAACATTCGTTCGTGTTAATTGCTTCTCATATTATTTTCGTTCTTGCAGTTCTCACTCAGTTGATTTTATTTTGATGAGTCTTGCCAATCTCAACGAGGCTTTAAGCAATTTTTCTTTTGTTATTTTATCATTTCGCTCTTTTGCAGCATGTTTTCCTTTTCTTTTTCTTTTTCGTTTTCGTTTTCATTTTTTTTTTTTTTTATATTTACAACTTTTTTTTCTTCACCTTCCTGCTTTCTTTCGCCTTTGAAAGGATGATCTAAAGAGGAATGATGGGAAATGCGATTTTTATTTAACTAAGTTGAGAGGGTGAGCGAAGGATACTCGATTGTTTGCTCATTTTCTTCCTTTCAAATGTTTTGTTGTCCTCCCTCAAAAATGAATTTGCCATTATTTCTATTATTTATGTCAGTGTGTAATTGCTTTAACGTTAATTAATTTAAGAGCTCGCTTAAATGGTAAGCAAATGTTTTGCAGACATAACACGAAATTAAAAACATCCATATAATCTCTGTACTCTGCACTTGGATAACCGAGATAACACAATACACCTGAAATACAAAAGACAAACAATCCATTATCTCATGACGATTGCAGATTGAAAAGAAGATTAATGAATTTGCTTTTAATATTTGCGTAGACACACTAACACTTACACATATATATAAATAAACTTATTTTACAAGACACTCGCATACAGTCAGCGAACTAATAAATGACAGAAAAAAATTCCAAAAAAAAACAAAAAAAAAAAAGGATATAAAAATGCAAATTAATGGGAAAATTTTATGATATTAGCATCGAATGCCATGATTTGAGAATTTCTAATCAGTTTTCGCGCCGCTATCCTTATTCAAAGAGAAATTTGTCCATACTTTTTGCAAAGTTAAACCCATGGCATAGGTTCACTTAAATCTGTATTGCCTTAGGCAACGCGGTAATTGACCTTGTGAACTTACAGAGCCAGCAAACGCAAGCTTAGAGAGTATGTGAAACGTGGCAGTCCACTGAAAACTAAAAAAAAAAAAAACAAAACTTTCTTAACTCAATGGCAAGCGGTTACGTTGTAAAATTGAGCTAACATTCTAAGAAGACCGTGTGTCGCGTTCCAATCCACCAACCGCTGATAAAGTCGGCGACATTTTTAACGAAACTTAAGAAAATCTTCGAACAGCGTCTTACGGCGTCGCCGCACAATCAAACGTTAATTAAAAAATAGAAGCTCGATGATTGATTGGCGAAAAGTAGTTGGGACCGAATCAAATCGAGCCATTTTTCAAGGGATTGATTATGAGCAGTCAAAAGTGGGTTACCTAAGATAACAATAGGCGAAAAATATCTTAGTCTAAGGTGAATGAATTTGCAAAAATAGAAGGTAAAGTCTTGTGTATGTATCTGAAAGGGGATTGTGAGTCATGAGCTATTTTCCATGCTCTGCTGTTGGCAGCCAATGAGATTAACGCGCGAACTTAAGGTAAATCGCCCAGAATTGATTGATCGATAGGAAAGGCGCCATCTCCCATTTCGACAATGCCAGACTACACACACACACACACACACACACACATTAAGTGATTCGGAAAAAATTAAAAAAAAGCTTAGTTATATTCTTGGAGTTTGCTCCGTCTGCCTACTACTAGTAGTACTACTTGTTTGGCCTCCTGCAGAATTCTCTTACTGTGTGGTGGAAAACTTACCTTAATTCTCATACTTTTTTGTATATATTTTTTGACACATTTGCTCCATACATAGAAAAAACGAAATTCTTTCAGTTGACCAAGATCAACTCACCTTAAGCGTGATTGTATGAAAATTGTTAAAATTTTATGGGTAAAATGCTTCCGAAGCAAGAACAAGCATTTGTTTGATTGTGAAGAATAAGCCAAAGGTTTGCGGTTAATTAAGAATTTTCGTTGCACGCGTATAGACAGATCGTACATATGAAGGTTTATTCTTCCGCTTCCGTTTTCGCTTCCACTATGTTAAAGTAATTGGTGTTTCCGGTGTGGAAGCATTATTATAACTCTATATGCTCGTGATCAGTCTAATATTCGAAATAGATTTATCTGATTTATGAAATATACAAATCGGTATAGGAAATCGCCTTAATCCGCACTTTTTCGACACAAACGTCTTGTAACGTGTTTTCCGACACTATTTTAACAACGCAGTTATAAAGTTTTGAAAGTGAACATTTATTTATATATATATATATATATATATGTACATTACGATTTCTAAAAAGTAAATAACGTACCGACAGACCGATATTCGTTAATTGCAGCAAGATTTCCGGTAATCAAGATATAAAGATTACAATGCGTTTGTGGTGTTTATTTGAATGGTTAGCTCTAGTGGATGCAGTGCTCGAATCCTTGCATAGCCTCCTAAGACCAATTAAGTAAGTTTTAAAATCAAAACAAAATATTTAGTATAGATAGAGGCGAATAATAGTTGGCTTCTTATGTGCGTTTATGCTTCGAATGTTAGCGACAATCAATTCGTCACCAAAAGTGACGAGTAATGACCAAATGAATCTCAAACTCGAAATGTCTCACAAGCAATGATAATGGAACGGATGATAGAATAACGTTTGAACTCTACTATGTTCTTAAGTTCCAGTCGGATTCAATTGAATCCTTGGTTTTATCAGGAATTTGCGTGAAAGAGGAAATTTTTTCAAAACATTTCCTAGACATACTTTCATACAATGTGCATAAATTTTGATGAGTCCGCGACATATTTTCGCCATTTCAGGGCTTGGTGTTGCTTTACTTTTCTGGGAACTGGGATGACCAAAGTCTCGTCCTACATATAATGTACGGCCTACTTACATATCTAATACGCATGCCAAGCGTGAATATACGTGAATCGGCGCTACGAACGTATGCACATAATCAATAAGATCTTATTTAGTTGTATTTCCTTACTTCATTTTGATATTTCTATTTTCTCGTTTCTTTACAAATTCATTATTCTCTCACTAGTTTATGAAATTACAATATATATATATATATGTATTATATGTATTGTGCGTATATTTGACGCTTTTGTATTAAAAAGTTCATTAGTTTTCGGCTTTTATGTAAGAAATCTTTCTTCCGATTATATTATATTTTCGATAATTTTTTTATTCATTTTTGTCTTCTTCTTTCTTTTTTTTCTCTTTTTTGAAAGTGTAATGCACTGTAATAAACTTAAATTGCAAATGAATTGCAAACATATTGTTTTGTTGCTATAAAATGTGAATGCGTTTACAAGCAGACTGGATTCGAAATTTATAAATATGCCGTAAGCATGAATGCGTCCAAAAAACACAGGCATAAATATGTCTTTATATTGTGCATATATAAATGTTCCCAGTACGTCTTAATATAAAATTCTTATTGTTCTTGTCTACGTGAAAGTATCATAACGTTAACACACTTGCATATACACGTATACAAAATGACATATATATATATATATATATGTATATATATATATAATATAAAAGATTTATCCTCTTTCTTCTTCTTCTTCTTTTTTTCTTCTTTCCTTCATTTTTGATTGCTTCTTGTTTTGTAGGTTGAAATGTGTACTCACTTTACGTGTTTTTGTGTTTGGATAGCTTATGCATGTAAGGGATAATACGTAAAGGAAATTGTTGTTAACATTGTTATTATTGTTATCGTTGCTGAGAAATTTTACTGTTAATTTGCTTTGACAAATTTTTGAATTGAAGATTATTAAAAAATACACACATTACTGTATATATATATATATATATATATATATATATAT
>NW_023998414.1:19879232-19942606 GCF_014805625.2 Glossina fuscipes | reverse complement strand
TATATATTTATATATATATATATATATATATATATATATATATTTATCTATACAATGTATATACATATGCATATATATATATATATATATATATATAATAAAAGAAGACTGCGAATAAGAGTGTTGTGCATGAACAAATACTGAAATCCATTTGTACATGTTTGCACAAGCAAATATTTAAATATTCTATATAAATTTAGCTGTAGGTTTTGACTTCATCTACATCTTTCCCTCTTCTCTTCCGTTGCTCTCCATGCTCATACTCTCTCTCTCTCTCTCTCTCTCTCTCTCTCTTTCTCTTTCTCATTCTTGCATGTGTTGTGTTTATGTCATAATTTTAATAGTTTCTATTCACATGGAAACAGTTGGTATTTTGTGTAATTATTTAAGTGGAGTAAAGGGATTGACGCATATACATATAAACATATGATATGTACGTACATATGTACCAAACATGTGCCTGCTGCTTGCTTTTCATACAATATACTACTTGCGGTACAGGGTGTACTAAGTTTGTACGGATATATATAAAGCCCGAAAGAGCTACACGCAGACTTATGTACCTTATGTACCGTTTGCTGATGCTCGTCCTACAGATTGCATTTTTCGAGATATTGTGATGAAATTGTTTACACTGGCATATGGTTCTTGGTTCAATGATGGACGAATCCTACTTAAAATGTATTCGAAACAGATTCTTTTTTAAAATCATTCCCCCCCACATAACTCTGACTATTTGAAAAAGTTATTATATAAATTTTTCAAAATCTCGCGCAAAATATGGCTAACCATTAGCACTTGGATATAGTAAATTGATTTGGCAATTTTCGAACCACTACCCTTACCAGCGTGCCTACGATTAATAGGTCTTTGGAGCGCAAGAACATCTAAACTAAAATAATTTATATATATTTCTGGCCAAATTACCGCAATTTGACATAAAAGTGATCTATGCCAGATTTGAACTAAATAGATCCATTTTTTGAGGCCCACCTCTTATTGCTTCTATATAGATTTACGTAGAATCGAGGTTTAATTTTGGACACTTTATCGCTAAAATGAGCAAAGAATTGTGTTACGCGAAGTGATGTAGGATATTTAATGGCTCGCCGTGCCGGGCTGCAATGTTCTTTTTTTCTTTTTTTTTTTTTTTGTTTTGCAGTTTGCTTTTAGTTTATATTCATAAGTTCTGAAGTTTTATTTCTATAAATTCAGTGGCTTACACAGTGTGTGTGTGTATAGGCATAAGCGTATAAGTGCATTATGTGGCAGTAATTTCGAAACGATGGTTAACTAGTTGCGGAAGGCTCTATTTTTCATAGCACTAAGAATTACGACTTTGTTAATTCTAAGGTAAAAACTAAATAGACCTGTTTTAGAAGAAAAATGTTTTCGGGTAAATCACTTAACGCAAATTAGTTACTTTCATGGTACAATATCCCGCGACTAAGCTCCGGAAATACTTTCTTCACATCTGTTGGTTTCACTGCTCGGATACCTTGCTCTAGCATTCTTTCACTCACATTTTCTGCACTTTCATGAGAAAGATTTCATAAATTGTTAGAATATTTCGCAGAGCTATAAGTTAAGTTAAACTGGAAGATATACCAAAGAAATTATATAACGAAGAAACTATATACCCAGATCGATAGTAATATCCGATATCGTACGATAAATGCTTGCTTTCAGAACGTTCAAAAGCAATCTGGCACCTTTGGCAATTGTTGCGCTTTTTGTCTATCGAAAACTCCGCTAACCTTCGGGGATACGCTATTTTATATCTTTAAGTTGACAAAGCCCAACTAAGGCCCACTAAATATTGAAAGAAAGGGCTACCAACTCATGTTCCCTTCAACAGACTATGATCCGCATATCATTTCTTGTGTGTTAATATTCCGCATCTCTTTCAAGAAATCGTTGCCGGGGATTTTGTCTATTCGATTTTCAAATAGTCCGAGTCCTTTAGATCGATATCTAATCTATTGATTGTCAAACGCTAGCAAAATCGTTCTCAAATGCAACTTGCGCGGGCGACATGTTCACGGCTACGTGGATGGTAGGCGCCGATCCTGTAATCATATGTAAATCAATGTAATGAATTTACATGGACGGATGTATGCGCCCACATACTTCAACTAAATATGCTGCATAGTATTGGATTCCTTTTGTATCGTTATTCATGTTCATTAAATTTAAAAGTGTTGCTGCTCAAGTTATAGTTTGTCTAGCAGTGGCAACCGCTTTTCTCACTTTTGACAGCGTTAACTGTTAAAGAGAATTCAAAATCGCGCATCATTTTGAGCTCAGATCTCCTACGTTCGACGGCGGCGATAGAGTAAATTTGGCTAAGCTAGACGACCTGAGCTGACAAAACGAATGACGAAATTATGGTGATTTCAGCTGAAGCTACGGATTTTCAGTTAACATCTGACAAAAGGTCGACCACATCAAATTTTAGGCAACTTTTAGACCTAAGACATATTGTTCGTATAGCGGCTTTACGGAACTTCGCGAGTCGGACAACTAACCGCACATAAAACGGGCGCGTTGCGGTCCTTCACACCATCTTCTTCAGTACGCTCTTCTTCAGGGCGTTATGAAGCGCTACGTTAAGTCTTTGTGTGATTAAATCACCGAATTAAAATAACGGCGCAATTGAAATCGCGAAGTGAAAAACCTCTACAGATGAACAATTATTGTTCCGATAAAATATTGTGACTTCGAAGCACTAAATAAAAGAATGAGAAAATTAGAGAAAATCATTGCTTTTGCGCTTAAGATTTATCAATGCGGGCGTGAAGTCCATTGGATCTTGCTGAACGAAAACATTGACGTTTCCTTGAAATTCGGACGAATGAGGCCCCATCTAACAAAATAAGCCTCATCTGCACACACATATGTGTATATATATATATATATATATACTGGGATAATTCTTCTCTATATACATATAGATGTGAGGACATTGAAAAATTCCCTGCCGTTTTTGTAAAAGGGTGCAGCTAGCACTATAGGGTCGTGAATTAAACATATCTATAACTTTTCCATCTGAACGTTTAGGCCTTAAGCCATACATGATAATATAGATTATATCGAAAGTACCATTTTTAGTATCTTTGGACCGTGTTCTATTTCTAGTGTTTGCAAGTAACTGGGCAATGGATGCGTTATGCCCTAATAACCGTAATGCAAGACTAGGTGAACTAGTAGCATCAACAATAAAGCAGAAATAAAAAAATCATTAGAAAGCGTTAACAACAACAACTGATCAAATTATGACGAAAAACTGACGCAATATGCGAAAGTCATGCAATCGTTAGTTCTCAGTCTGATGCCTCAGTGTTCCGGCTCTGCACAACAAAACACGGTCAGAAAATGTTAACACCGATGATCTGATATCATCAGCCAGTGCTTCTTTTCAATAACACCGGTTGCAATCAATGACTCGCTTTTCGAACAAGGCCTTTATATTTGTTATGATAACCCAAAAAAAAAAAAAAAACAAAAAAAAACAAAACGATTCCAAGTGTTGATAACGTCTACATATCAATTGTACTTTCTGCACGGAATTTCTATTCTACATAAGCGGTACGAGTCTACATAAGCGGTAAAGTTATTAATATTCCTAATATATATACATATTTATGTGCATAACAGTATACTTGGATATGCAAACACGTACCCATAACTTGGCCACATAATAAATTTTAAAATTTCCTTTTTTCTTCTATTTTGTGTCTACATCATACATATGCACATAGGACACATATATTTACATACGATTATGGCACAAATTTGATATAACTATACATAGTAGTGCACTTGTTTTCCTTATTACCAGATATATATACGCACTCTTCTCTACTTTCGCATATAGGCTGAGTTCACAAACACCCGCCCGCCCGAACACATGCTTAAATATTTCGTATATATGATTATCTAACACAATTGTGTTTATGGTTACTGCACTACAATCGCAATTACAGAGTATGAAAGAGAAAAAGCTTTTGTGTTTGTATAAAACCCGAAATATTTTAATATAATCAAGCAATTGCATGGAATATATATATATATATATAGATATTAATATATATATATATATACATATATATATGTGCATGTGTACGTTCGTCTGTGTATGTTCGTGTTTGTGTGTGTGTGTGTGTGTTGTGTGTGTGTATGCTGTAGACAAATACTATTGTATTGACTAGTTACTCTTTACTCATCTCATGCAGACTGACTGTTGTCGCTTAAGCCTGTTGCCTTTCATGTGTACGTTGCTTGCTGTGCTTTATTTTTGCTTTTTTATTCAATTTTTATTTTCGGTAAACAACCAACAGTCCTTTTTTGCTTCGTTAGTAAGAATAAGAATATATATCTGTATATATATATATGTATATATGTGTGTATATATATTTTGCCATTATTGTTTAGATAGTGTATTTAGCTTATATGTAGGTTTTTGGTAATTTCATGTGTGAATTAAAACTTCATTTGTTGCATGTCTGACGCTTTTGAAAATTTTATCCTGCCGAATGGAATAAGGGTGAAAAAGAATGGAGATAAGCAAATAAATCTAAAAGATGACTGAAATTCGATTTGCTTTAGTCCAAAGTTTTTAATGCCTACCATTAGCTTATATTGGAACGAGAAAACTTTTCAATAAATTATCATCATTTTCTTGTTTCCGGATAAGCGACTCATTATCAGTATATAAGTATATAAGTGTGCGATACTTGGTTGCATTAATGTACGATAATCCGTAGGATATATTTATATATATATAGAAAAGCGATATTTAAAATCCATGGTTTAAAAGCTTCTTGCAGGGATTAAAACTATTTTGCAAGACATTTTTCAAAACAAGGCAACGAAACACATAAAAAATTCAATTCGATATGATGATGAGTGTGTTTTGAATTTGAAGAGAACTTTTTGTAATTTTCCCAATTTTTTGCCACTATATCTAAGATGTTTTCGAAATACTTCTGTGACGACGCTTTCACGGCGCCAGTTCTTACTGGTTATGAGCATAAAACCTGCCAAGTTAGATGTACGTAAAGGAAATAAGCGAATTGCGTTAGATCGCATGATTTTCAATAAAAACTCATTGGATCGTTTCATGAAATAATAATAAGATGTCAGTGGCAAAGTGGTCCTTTCAGTCAATTCAGTCTTGGTAAATGCAATTCGCTAGATTAACAACTTTTAAGCCGACGTGATTGAAAGTGGATTGGCTTGGACCACAAGAAATAAATCTGTATATGGCAGCAAAGTAACCTTTTTAATATTTTGACAAATAGTTTCAAATTTACTAAATTTGGACTACGTTGGTTCGCGTCTATGTGTCGCTCATACGCAATTGTTCGCCTGAAAAGTAAACAGTTATTTAGGAACAAGATAAGGATAAGGATAATTTTAGGCAAATAAGTTAAGAATTATCGTATCGATGAAGTCATGCAGAGCATTTTATTGCCGTCCTGCTCGATTAAGAAGTGACAAAATCAAATACTTGATGCTTCAAAATATAATCCCAAGAACTACGTTTTCAAGCGAGGACATTTGAAGAAAATACACAAACCATTGTCATTATAAGCATTGTTACAATTGTTAAAGAATCTACTGAGCTGGAAGTGAACTTCATGTCCAAACATCGTAAATTTTTCCTCGATACAGGGTAGATCGTTTATTAAGGTACAACAATCGGAACAATCGGTCGTATGTTTAACCCTTTCTCTCTCTCTCTCTCTCTCTCTCTCTCTCTCTCTGTTCTCTCTCTGTTTTCTCAAGCACTTCTCATCGGTTTTGTACACTTGCAAGGGCGAGTTTTTAAAGTGAGACGTGCACTAACTTGCAACGCATATTTAAATCGTTTTGTACTAAATCGTAGACACTCTACTTGAATATATTTGCTGCATTTAATCTGCAAGTGATTGAAGTAAAGGAAAAAGTTCTTCTTTCTTTTCTTAAAACCATTGAGACTTGGAAATATAAATAAAATAAAAAATATAAGCATCATGCACGAAGAAGCAGTCAATTTAAATGCTAATTACTTTGAAAAGCTCTTTACAAGAAACTTGAAAATCATAAACAAGCTGATTAAGGTCGTCACTGCACAAAGAAAATTTGCGTTATTCGCACACTGCGCAGAAAATTTTCTGTGAATAACGCAATTTCAAAAAAAATTTTACAAATAATGAATTAATTACTTAGAGTATGTAACATTTCATGGCCAAGTTGAAGAACGTATAAATTCACTTACCGCACACGCAGTATGTAAGATTCTCCGAGTGTTTGATAACTTTCAGTTTTATGATTGTTGATAGCAAAAAGATCGAAATATATATATCCTTTGAATTCTTCGTAAAAATGATAGGATAAATTTTATTCGCTTAATATAGGCAAAGATGTGAAAATAAAAAATTTATACCATCAGTGATTGCATCGCAGCCTTTACATTATGTTTTCAAAACTGACAGCTTGAAGAACGGATATGATTAGAAGAAATGTAGTGAGAGAAATGTTTGAATTTAGACTCAGTTACTTCATTTCTGAAGTTATTTTCTAGCTGGCCTACAAAGTGCTCATCCATACATAACTATAATTAATACGCCTTATGACTGATCAAGTGAAAATTATTTTTAGTGACGCAACAGTAACAGAGGCCAATGTGGGCCAGATCCCGTTCTAGCTGCTTCGATTTAGCCATTGCAAGAACATTTTCTTAAGATGAATCAATCATTGACGTCAATATTTCAAGAATTTTTTCCTGCCGCCACCTGATCCGTTAAACATGGGCAATAGTCACCTGTTGCGATTGATTTGAAAATGATTCGCCTGAAGATGATTGATCAATTAATAAAGTACGAACTGCATAACAAGAGATCGTTTAGTCGTTTTATGATGACCGGAGCTAAACGACCCGTCTAGGGACAATCGATGGCAGCAAAGTCTCTTCATCTTCATGCAATCGCTGAAAGTGGAATTTCGAAATCAAGCGCAACTTGATCGCAGACAAGCCAATGATGGATAATAAAAAAAATTCGGCCAAAGCTGATTATAAATATTTCTTTTTTCATTTTGTTTTGACACAGCTCTCATAGAATTAAAATTGTATGAGGCAAAGAATGCAAAGCTATAAAAATTGATTTGCAATAGCATTATAACTTTAGTCGAATGTCGAGTAAAGACAGCTAAAGTAGAAAGAAGCTGCGATAAAATGTTGAAGACTGTTATACCATTAAATCTACGATTTTTGACATTGTTGATATTTGTCGAGGGTAAGCTATAATGATCGAATTGTAGTTTTAGTCTTTCACTGCATTAGTACATTTTCAGGTGCGTTCGTCGCGCATGGATTTTTGCCAAATGATCTCACAGACGATACAGAATCTGTTAATAATACTTCGATTGATAATTTGACTTTGCCTGTCCTTACTAAAATACACGTTATTGAGAGTAAAAAAAAGAGCCGCGTGAGTAGCACAAAATCGAATGGAGTAGAGGTTATTAGAAACGATAGGTCCGAAAGTTCTCTTAGGCAAAACAGTGACAATAATTTGGAGGAAGAGTTCAATAAATCTTCAAAAAATTTCGTTGTTAAAGTAGACAATGAAACCATAGAGAATCTGCAGGACACATCTACGACTCGTTCTACGGAAAGAAAACCGTTTGGTGTGAGCAACCTTTTCGCGGGAAAGAAGCCAGCTGACGACGTTCCATTAAATCCCTCTCCAAGGCAACAAGCGTTTTCCCCACCCTCTACGGCAAGCTATAATCCAAGGAACATTAAACAATTGTTGAGAAAACGACTTTATATAGGCAAATTGGGATTTTAAGCATTACAACTGTTACAAGTTGCCTAAGTTTAATATAATTTATTTTAACTAATAATTTACATAACTATGTGTAATTTACAATAGACAAATTATAGTAAAATTATACCGCCTTAAGGTGACTTTTGAGCATCTAACATCGCCTAAGCGTTATCGGCTTTCATTCATAGTCATTTGTGCTGTAACATGTGCTGGGCCATGTAATGTGGCTCATTACCTTACACTTCTTACTAACTCCACAGATGGCTAATGCGAAGGTTCAGCCCGTGTAGTTTGTGTAGGGACTTTAAAAATTCGAATGGCAGATGAGATGAGCAAAAAAAAAAAAAGCTCTGGAACGCATGAACAATTCGACCTAAAGTGACCCAATAGCTTGTGTTGATCAAGAGCATATATAATCAGTATGATCGCTGCTCTATTGCTGCTTCTATTATTTTTTGTTTCAAGACTTTAGTTTTCGAAATTATTTCTCGCTCTAAATAAACAATAATAATAATAATAATAAAAATAATAATAATTTTGAATTATACCAGTGGTAGCTATTCACTGATGATGGTTTCATTTGATAGGATACTGACAATGAAATAAACAAAGTTGCATCAGCCAGTTCCATTTTTTCTACATTTCGGTCTCATCGGTCTTATTATGTTATTTAAATTAATATTTGTATTAAACGTTCTAGCAGCACCAGGTAACGACAAATGAAACCGTCCACGAAAAAATCCAGTTCTTCTTATCAAACAAAGCTTATGTGTGCAAATAAGAACAGCTTTCTTCAATGAGGAGGTTCTTAAGGTCTCCTATCCATTTACATTTTACAATTCGCTCGAAAATAACACATGTTGACTAAATTTCCTAAACGAGTGCACCTTAGAGCTAACAGCTTAGCATTACAATGATGTTTTTTACCAGGTTCGTAAGCACTCTTCTTAGGATTTATTTAGAAAACACGGCGATTGTGGACAGGCACAAAAAAAAAAAAACGCCCAGACATAAATAAAAAAAAAAAATGCTAAGATAAAGGTTCGTAGCTTGACCTAAACTGGTGACTGCATTACATGACAAAAGCAGCCCACTTGTAATTCGAATCAGAGAAGTGAGTCTTACGAACGCGAACAACATCGTCACTGACTTGATCGAAAGTCAAGTTTCGTTCGTTAAACCAGTGATATCATCAAGTTGTAAGCATCAGTTGGAAGCGTTAACAATTTCATAGGCGAATAAGAACGATGGGTTACACGTGCACATTCCGTGAAAGATTCGGTTTTCTTGTTAATCGATTGCGATAAGAATAAAGAAAAGAAATTTTACATAATTTTTACTAATTTAACAAACACGTGGAACAAATCGATCAAAATATATTTCTTTGGTATAAAAATGGAATTCTTATTAAAACTTGTCTTAAACTGAGTGTAAAGCAAATTGAACGAACATAAGAAAAGAGAAACTTTTTCAAATTATCGAATATGTTCAAATCGTTGAACTGTTACCAATTCCTGATAATTCATTTACTTTTAATGCAGAGTAAGTAAATCATATGTTCGTTGCTCACTCCAAGTCAAGTTGTTATACTTTTTCAGTAAATCTTTCGATGGGTCAACTTTTCGATGGAAACCTTGCCTATGTTAGAGACATCACCGATTTGCAAAAAATCGAGGGCGAAATTATAACGCAAATAGGGGCAATTGAGCAAAAGCTAAATCAAGATTTGGTAAAAATTCGCACTTTTTATAACGATGTTCACGCTTGGGCAAACAGTGCAATGCAAAAGATTCGCAATAGCCAGCCAGGGGTATGCGCGAATTTACTACAAACAGGTAGTACGCCGTTCAATATTCCAATTATTATGCCTACGAGTGAAACTTCAGACTATAATTTAAGTCTATCATCTAAAGCACGAGCAGATCATTCTAATGATGTTTTGTCTGCCGAGGCGGTAGATGGCAACATGTCATCCACGATACGGTAAGAAAGCTGCAGTAAAGCATTATTGTCATCAGAACAGCACCGTCTCCCACATAATAGTTTTACACATTCGTTATCGTAAAAATTGAACATTTACGTATTTGATTACGCGTGACGTTCTATCTAAAATGATATTTTTCAATTATATAGCCGAAGCATTTAAAACATTTTTATTTGTTAATAGGTGAAATCAGTTTGATTATGTTACTTAGATGAACATTAAAGTAAAAAAAGAAGAAAAAGATAACTAATTAAGAGACTTAATTACTTCTGCTGCTAATGCCAGCTAAATTAATGACTGAACGATTTCTCCGATATCGGCGTACATATTTTATAACGTTCGGCAGTTATATTTTCGAATTTTCCAAAATCAAAAATATAATTATATTGGAACGAATAGGTAGGTAAAGGATATGCTATGTCCTCTCTGCAGTACACATCAAATTTCTTAAATAATCTACTAATCTATATAAATAACTGATCGACCGCAAGAAAATCAAGAACACGCCTCGATCATACTATTGCAACATACTAACGGATCCTTAAGAAATGTGCTCCTCCGATATGCAATTGTGGGAAAAATCTTACGATTAGATCTATACTTTCTGAATGCCAAAACCTTTTCAATATTCGAAGACCCGTTTTCGAAGCATCCAACCCTGGACAACATACCATCAATAAAATATTGAATGAGCTTATTAAAGCTCTTAGACCAACCATTTACCAGTATAACTTTAGAAAGAGAGAAAGAGAGAAGAGTGCTACCGCTAATTCTACTTTCTAGCTCGAGAATTTATTTCTCCGATCCAAGTTCATTATAATAGTAATGATAGAGCAATCCATTTATACATCTGATCAACGGGAATAGTTAAATTTTGTTTCTCTCTGCTGGCATCACTATTGTAGCGCTAAAATTCCATTTGGAGACATAAACTGCTTCTGAACCCTTTTTTTCGTAATCTTATCACGATAATTTCGGGGATCAGCGTAATAAGTCAAATGTTCAGACAACACTCATAATTGTCCAAATTTTTTTTATTTTACATTCAATATTATAGTCTCAATATTAAGGAAATTCTAGTCTGAACCTTTGAATTTGTTTTTGGTAAAATTTTTGAATCAAGTTTTTCAATTAAGTAAATCGTATCCGCAATTGCAAGAAAAATATTCACAAATAAAGAGAAAGTAACGAGATGGAGTATAATTTAAAATTTTAGTGAGTAAAATTTATCAAATCCGAAAAAATTTATTGAATACAGAACAAGTCTAAACGAAACACAAGCGATCCTCGTAAATTCGCTCGTGATTTCTATTATTTCAAAGTCTCGCTCGTGCAACATTGCTTTCGTGTAACACAAAACAGGTTTCAATACAACACGGTACTCGTCATTACATTAGTCTTTGTTATATCTTGGTTTAAGTAAGTATGCAACGCGATACGAATTAATCGTGTTATACGAGGGGCACCTGTGTAGCGCTTTAATGCTATTTTTTTTCATAACCAATGCAATGTACAGGCCGTAAATGGTGTAAAGGTGTTTGTTAATACAGGTAGACCCACGTGCCAAATATCAGCTTCCATAGGTCCATTTCCTCGCCTTACATCGACGACATGCATTTCTTCTTAATTCACCTTAACAATAAATAAATGGTTAGCTTGATTCCCCGGCCAACATACTTACAACAACTTGACAGCGATAACAGCTGTCGCAATTTTTTCATTCATTACGGCTTGTATATCGCCGTCTTATTCTCGTACGACCGCCAAGGGGGTGGGGTTATAAAACGATTGATTCCCTTTTCTCGAAAGATATTTAACTGTTCCTCTATTTCAACTTTTGCAACCCTCCCCCCAATGGTGCTCCTTGTACATTCATCACCGAGAGGTGACAGTATGCTAAACTTATGTTTTCGTTCGTAGCATATCGACTATGCTTCAGGTAGCCCGTAAAATATATATACTTGATATTCCTCAGTATAGGATTCCAAGTTGATTTAACTATCTCCGCCCATTTTTTCTCTTCGGTCATAGTCTAATACTTTGTTAAATATACCAAAGCATTGTTTGAAAGATGATTAAAAGCATGATGGGCTACGAGAAATGTATTCAATTTTCAAAATATTACAACACTTGTTAGTTCAATGCGTTGAGTAGCGAGTAGAGGGTGGCTCGAAGCGAATACAACTTTATTCGTTTTTCTTTATTTTTCGAGACCGAGAGATAACCGTCGCGATGACATGTATATTTACATCATGCATACGCATTTTGCGCAACATCGTACGCATATGTATATGTACATGTTGCGTATTGATAATTAAAGCACAAGTTGCGCAAATACACGGTTTTTCAATAAAACTGATTTCCTTTAATAAAAAATTAATTGAAAAAAATAAATAAAAAAAATTGGAAAAAGCAAAGTTTTTTTTTTTTTATATCAAATCGTATTCGATGCTATTAAGTGCTATTAGATGCAACATCATTCAAACATTCACCGGCATTCTTGTTGCAGGAATGAATTCAGTGAATCGAGTTTCCAATCTCACTACATTTGACCTAATTTCACCGATACAGATACGCTCAATATTCGTTCTTAATTGATATACGAAATCAGTTTTATTGCTGTAGACCAACGAAAGATATGAAAAATCACCGAAATTTCTTGAAATTTTTACACCACCGAACTTGTTATGTAATAATTAGATTGGTCTGCTATAAAAGGCCATAAAAAATGCATTAACATCGATCTCTTATGTTCTCCACTTACAGGTAAGGACCAATAATGTGCAATAACTCGAACGCCAAGGAAAACGGCCAACTTTGCGGAATGTGCCTCGTGGATAACTTGAATAACGTGAATAATTGGCTTCGTACAATGATACACGTTTCACTTATTCATTGGAACGGAAATGAAGCTAATCTTAGACAATGATTTGCTTAAAACAACGAAGCAAAATCAGCGATTTCACAACGTTCCCGATAATCGAAACGAAATCTTAATTCGTGTGTGAGAATAGTATGTAGATCCACATACTTTGACTTTACTTGACTTGAATTGACAATTGCCTTGGTGACAGCGACACTGTTTGGCCATCAGAGAAAGTAAGGAAGCGCACTTAGGAGGACGATAACGACGACGAGCGCAAGAAAAAGTTTGTGTACATGAGCACGCGACAAGCAAAATGGAGTAATTTTTGATACTTAAACCATAGCCGCCCCCTGTGAAGAAGGATTCGTAAATCACGCATATTGAAAAGTCTTGTACCCCCCACCATCATCACTACTTCACCTGAGAGAATGGAAGATGTCCTGCTCCCATCAACATACCTCGCAAAACATCATACAGAATAAAGAATTTTTGATCGGTCGATCATATACTGACTGAAACGTTTCTCGTAATACGTTCGAAAATAATAAAAATATCAAATATATCTATGCGCTATAGCGGTTTACGATTATCATTTTAACCTTCGGCATGTACAGAAAGCAAAACTCTTGACAGTGTAAAATATCGACGAATGCGAAATTGTGAGTATAATTTATTTTATTTTTTTTTTTTTTTGAGGCTGCAATAAACTGAAAACATAAATCAAAACTGTGAAAAAGTCTTCCACGTGTAAAAATCATTAGCGATTCGATATGTTTTGCTGATCGTTAAAATAAGAACTAATGAACATAAACTTCGCTTGGAACAAATCAATCAAATAAAGTTTCGCTATAAAAATACATGTGAAAGAGAAATCTCGTTTCACACTGCGTAGAGTGGAGTAGCATTAAAAAACGTATTATAAATTCTTAAAAAAAGAAAAAAAAATAAATAAATAAATGTCCAAATTATTGAACTACTTTGAAGTACTGTTCGTACATCTGCTTCTGTTAAGCGGTGAGTCAATTATTCTTCGCACTCGTACGTTAATCGACCTTTCGATATATTTCAGTAAAATGGGTGACAACACAGGCATTGCAGCATAAAAGTTTTCCTTGGCAGAATAATGATAAGTTTTTCAAGCTAAATTTCCGAACTGCTAATGATGTTTTACTGCAAGCGGCCTTAGACCGCCTTAACTTTAACATAAAAGCAAACGAATTAGAGTTAAATCGAAGAGTTCAAGCGATCAATAGTCTTTATAACGAAGTTACCGAATGGGCTCGCAATGAATATCAAACCGTGATTGATTATCAGAATAAAATGTGTCAGGACGAACAACAACAACCGATATATCAAAATGAATTGGATGCAAATGGTGATAGGAACGGTGTTGAAGAAAAAGAAAAAATGGTCATTGAACATGAAACGGAACAAATGCAACCGCATGGATCGGATTTAAATGAAAATCAACTTTACGATGATAGGAAAGAAGAAGAGGAAAATGAAAAATTACAACAGAGTAAATTGGATTTAAATCGAGATCAGGATTATGATGATCAGATTGAACAAACGAGTCCTGACTATGAAGACGAATTTCCGCTTCAGGATAAATTGGGTTTAAATCATGGCCTAGATGATGATCAGATTGAACAAACGAGTCCTGACTATGAAGACGAATTTCCGCTTCAGGATAAATTGGGTTTAAATCATGGCCTAGATGATGATAATGGAAGAGAAAAAGTGGATTTTGATCGCGACGAAGGGGACGACGAAGAAGAAGACGAGACTCATCAGCTCAAATCGGATACAAATCAAGTGCAAGGTGATAGTGGTATAGAAGAAGTTCGTAAAGTGGAAGAGGAATATGTAAATGAAAATCAAAAATTAGATTACGATAATTTAGAAAAGTTGAGTACAGAGCTACTGAAGCTTAGTGAGAATTTCAAAATATTAGAACATGAAATCGAATCGCATATGTTGATGATTGGAGAGCACATTAACGAATATCAGGCATCTTTAGGCAGATTGAATACTTTGGAAGAAGAGGTGGAAAATGAAGATGAAGATGAAGATGAAAATGAAAGTAGAGAGAGTTATGTGAAATACAATTTCGCATTCCGCAATAATTTGCATAACTTGCTAGAAGCAATCGAATCAGATATATCAAATTGGGACATCGATAAAAGTCAAAATTAAAAAAATCAGAAATATTTTTGAATGCATTCATTACTATTCGCAAAATAAAATTCCGATTATATAAGAGTAGCCGTGAACACTTCAAAAACAACTCATAAAATATTTATCCATTATGTAGTCTAAAATATATATTTTTATGTTTTATTAAACTTAATGGGTCATAATGAAGCTTTTTGGAGCTTCTTTTTGTAATCTGCTCTTTTTAAACGATTCCAAGCCTGCGCTACTTCCTGACAGCTTGCGTGCTGATCTTGCTCCACTAGTTGCAAAATTTTATCGACTTTTTCAATGACTGCGAGGTGTGCCCTTGACATCAAAATTTCCTCCTCCTCCTCCTCGTCCTCCTCCTCCTCCTGGGTCCTTTGTTCACTTTCACCATTTATGCTTTTTTGCACATGGCGTATTTCTTTAGATGCCTCACTCGAAAGAATTCGAAAATCATCGTCACGAAAACGTAAATTGATATGTCACATATTTTACAGGTATATTTGTTTGAGACAATCAGGGGAGTGTTGTCCGATATATAGGCGTCAACATCATTTCGCGGAAAAAAACGCGGAGAATATTCAATGTATCAGCGTGAGACGCTTAATTTATTATTTCAAAATTGTCACCAAAAATCCGCTGAGAAAACTCAAATTATTATAATGATAATAATGGTTTCGCGGGTACGTACGCAATATCTACAAAAGTTAATTCAAGTGTCACCTTTCGGTCGAACGATATTTTTTTTTTAGCAATCACTTAGCGAATATTCTCTATACGTGTAACACGGTGATAGTTTGAAAAAAGTGGGCGAAGAGAGAAAGGGACGAGCCTCAGACTGAGAGATGCCTAACCGACAGATAAGTGTTATGCTTTTTCCGACCGAATACCCACTATAGCTACAACCACACACTAAAAGTATGGTCTGCGGGACTAGGAATTGAAACCGAATATACCGGCAATACGATGTAATTTGATTAATATTTCCTTTAAACATCATATTATATTTCTGATGCACCTAATGTCGTGTTTTATATGTCAGGTGTCAAAGGGTTTTTTTTGAAATGTTTCCCACAGTCATCTGCGGTGAGAGTGGTAATAATTTCTGTATTCACGATGGTGGTGATTGGACGTCCAGCTATCACAACTGTCATAGGCCCGTTGTCGAGTTATTCGAATAGACAGACGGTTTCAGTCGTGATGACTTTCTTTTTTGTAGTCAGACTCGCAGGATACTGCGCCGAGTGCGTCCAGCCTAGCTATGCTTCGTTATTTCTGCTGTTATTATAGGATGTGCTCATAGCGTTCGACCATGTTTTCTTATCTTATTTCTTGTACGTTTACGCAATAGTTGAAGTCGATGCAAACGCACTTCAGTCTGTTAGTCAGTTTCACACTTCTTTCAACTTTTCGGTAAATTCATTGACCCTTATCACCAAATATTCCTTAGTGCCGTTAATGCAGAAAGAGTTTAAATACGCTCAGCTGTTATTATTCGGTCTAAGGCCATCCCTTATTTGTGTAGCACTAGTTCCCGGAACCTAGTTTCGTCATCAGGTTATTAAAATTTAAATATATCGTTATTTTTCAATATTCTCCATAAATTTGAGAACGTTTTTCCTTTCATTAAATGTGGTCAATCATATAGTTACTTCGTCCATTGCGACCTCACGCGATATTTTTCGAAAGTTTTACATTTTTGAAATTGTGGCGGAACAAGTTTCTATGATCTGCTTCTATATTCTTCCATCGGTAACATTAATGCTTTGTTTACAGTGGCGTTGTTCAATTCTATGAAACGTTCATTTGTGGGAGCGTTACTTAAGGCCTTCTTTTTGACTTCTACATGTTCGATCGATCCTATTCATCCTTAGCCTCATCAACGCATCTTTGCCCAAAAGGATGACTGTTTTTATTGCGCTCATTTTATGGGCTCGTTTTTCATTTCTTTAATTCTAGTAGACGCCCTTCGTTCGGTTTTTATTTTACTTTTCCGTTTCGAGCCTCACTTGAGATGAATACTCCGTAGCCGGAATATCAACTCAGTGTTCATCCAGTTACGATCTGTAGATTAAGATCAATTAATCTTATCTTCGTATTTTGCAATTTTTATTTTGTTGTTGTTTGCGTTTGCTTCAACCTTCTCATCTTCGGTAAATAATAAACCAGTGCAGCGGAGTGTCGATTCGGATATTTCTGCTCACATTTCATGGATCCACCAACTTTTTATGTATGTAATCCGCTTGGCTTTGGTGCAGTGTATTTAAGTTCCATGTTTTTCTTTCACCGCAGCAACGGCAATAGCTTCCGATTTGCACGACGGCAGTTATGTGCCTAAGGCTATTAATTTCTTCTTTGTTCCGTTTTTATGCCATAAACGGTTCGGACGTTTCCCGGGTAACTAGAGCAGCCAATACGACAAAGTCATGCAAGTGTTATCTGTGCTTCTATAATAGAGGTCCCAGCACAAATAAATGCTGTTCGTTGTATGTGGTCTCACTTTAGAGCTGAAGCAGCAATGCGAGTCTATGCGCCGTATGATTTTGCACGCTATGTACGCTAGTTGTGTAATGCATTGAATGACGGCAGCAGTAATGCACGATTAATACGCATCTATTGTCTTTAGCTTTTCATATATCTTCTGCTAAAATCGTTCTGCTTGCTTTACATATGCATCAAATTTAAAGTGGTAAATGTACTAATGAGTACATGGGTGTGCACTTTTTTACATATTGTTAAATTGTGATGATACCTGCTGGTAATCAATTGAAGCGTTCGCCTTAAATAGGAGCGAAGTTCGTTGACTCTTTGTGTTTTTGTATTCGTTCGCCTAACAACAACAAGATGTATGCGCCTAGTAACCAATGCACGATAATTTTGAGGAGTATCTCTCTGAACTGATGCACAGCTATCGGTGCAACAAGGTATAATAATGCGGAGGCCAGGATAATGTGTGCTACGGTAAATCCCGGCGATTAACGTATATGATGAGATGTCTAAGTAATTAATTGATTAAAAGGCTGTAATTAATAAAATCCTAGCCTATATATATATATATGTATATGTATATATATATATATATATATACATATATATACATATATATATGTATATGTGTATACATAATATGACGACATATAGTACGATAAAGATGTATGGTATGTGACTTAAAATGTCGAGAGCTTGCTTCCAATCATACAGACCATGACCATAAGCATCTTTAAGGCAGATTGTTGTTGTGTAACCGTAGAAATTGTTAGCTGGGCCATGAAAAATTTGCCGTTAGAACTACGGGAGATTTCCACGGGTAAAAACTTTATTTTTGTTGAGATATAAAAGAAAAAAACTAATTTTTTACAATTATTATATTATTTAACGGAACAAATCAGGCGAAACGTATTTTGCATAATAAAAACTCGATTTCCAATGAAATCTCGCCTCACACGTAGAGCAAATTAAATTGAGTTAACTTCAAAAGAAAAATTTTTACGAATCATTGAAAATGTTGAAATCGTTCAAGAGCTACCAAGTTTTCTTTTTACATTTCCTTTTCGTACAAGGTAAGTAAAGAAAATCAAAAATCGCATAGATAATAAATACATATACATAACAATGAAAATTGTCATATCTTAAGCGATTTGGGCGGAAGTTAGCGAAGAAGAAGAGGAAGAAGTATTATCGCATCCTATAGAGAAAGTTTGGGATAGAACGCAATTACAAGCTGAAATAGAAGCTATCAACACAAAACTGCAAATGGCTGAGCAGGAAATTATGGAGAGCACGGAGGGTCTTCGAAATATGTTCAATACGGTTCAAAATTGGGCAATTAGGACTCAAGCAAATGTTGTAGACTACGCGATAACAGTTTGCAAGTCGCAAGTTGCAGAAGAAGCGAAAGCAGCTTTTACACCCGAAAGTCCTACGGCATCTGTAAATGAGCAGCAGGGCACGCTCGATGTTGTGCAGCGACTTAAAGTTAAACTCAAAGAAGCTTATGAGAGTGCGTTAAATGAAGTTAACAAAATGGCCAACTAGTACACACATATATAAAAGTCACATATTTTACATGCATAGTTATGATAAAAAATCTATAAACATTAATTAATATATATATATATAGAAATAATATATAATTCCCTATAGTTAAATCGTTATATATATATATATATATATATAAATATGTATATATGTATATATAATAAAATAATAAAATAAATATATATATAACTATATATAAATATATATTAGTTTGGGGAAAAAGAAATCCATTATTTTTTCGGTAGATGGCTGCACTGATAGATTTCGCGTAAAGTATCGATCAAACAATTTCATATTTATGCTCGTTGGAAAGGTGGCATTTCGCAGTAAAAAAAATTCTTTTGCTGTTTTTTGTTTGGTGCATTCAGTTGTGAGTTACAGCGTGTTAAAAATGGAAGTGAACAAAGAGAAAATTCGGTACATTTTACAGTTTTACTTTGACAAAGGCGAAAATGCAAGCCAGGCGGCTAAAATTGTGAATGGTGTTTATGGTTCCGATACTGTAACAGCCAATTATGTGCAATTTTGGTTTCGTAGATTCCGTTCAGGAATTTTTGATGTTAAAGATGCACCTCGCACAGGTAGGCCGGTTGTCGAAAATGTCGATAAAATCGGAGAAATGATCGAAGTTGACCGGCATGTTAGCAGTCGTAAGATCGCCGAGGAGCTAAAAATCACACCATAAAACAGTTTTAAACCATTTACACAAATCTGGATTCAAAAAGAAGCTCGATGTTTGGGTGCCACACCAATTAACAGAAAAAAACATGATGGATCGAATTTCCATCTGCGAAGCCTTGGCCAAACGGAATGAGATAGACCCATTTCTTAAACGGATGGTGACTGGAGATGAGAAATGGATCACATACGATAACCCTGTGCGAAAACGATTGTGGTCAAAGAGCGGTGAAGCACCTCAAACGGCCAGGAAGGTTTTGCTATGCATATGGTGGGACTGGAAGAGGATTATTTATTATGAGTTGCTTCCATATGGCCAAACGC
The DNA here is from genome assembly GCF_014805625.2 of Glossina fuscipes. Lineage (NCBI taxonomy): Eukaryota > Metazoa > Arthropoda > Insecta > Diptera > Glossinidae > Glossina > Glossina fuscipes. Next base: position 19,922,718 of record NW_023998414.1, on the reverse strand, counting down.
TAAATTCTGATCTCTACTGTCAACAACTGGACCGTTTGAAGATAGCGATTGACCAGAAACGGCCAGAATTGGCCAACAGGAGAGGTGTCGTGTTCCACCAGGACAACGCTAGGCCACACATATCTACAGTGACTCGCCAGAAACTTCGGGAGTTTGGTTGGGAAGTTTTAATGCATCCGCCATACAGTCCGGACTTGGCACCAAGCGATTATCATCTTTTTCTTGCATTGCAAAATTTCTTTAATGATAAAAAATTGGAATCTAGGGAGGATTGTGAAAATCGACTACTAGAATTTTTTGCAAATAGAGATCAGGACTTCTATGAGAGAGGCATTTTGAAGTTACCTTTAAAATGGCAACAAATCATACAACAAAACGATGCATATTTGACCCCAATCGGACAATCCGAAGCATGTTAAATAAAGTCCTGAATTTCATATAAAAATAATGGATTTCTTTTTCCCCAAGCTAATATGTAACTTTATAGTTATATATATAACTAACTATAGGGAATTTCATATGGCTCTCAAGTTTCCATTATAACGTAAGACTATTCAAATTTGCATTATAATGGTTATTCTACTTTCGTTTGCACTTTCGATTAAACAAAATCTGCCGTCAATTGGCAAACATTTCACGATTTAAGAACACCTGACATCCAAACTTTTTCACAAACTTCACTCTTGATCCCAGTAAACTTACTTACTTACTAAGTTAATCCGAATTCTTATATATTTTTTGAAAACTTTGAAACGTTACGCTTCATAATGTTCTCACGCCAATAGAACTGAAAAACGTTTATAAGCGTCAATACAAATACAAATTTATAAAAAAAACTGTTTTGCCGACAACGTGTATTATTTGAGGAAGGCATAGTGTGTTAGGGATTCTTAACGAATGGACTTATAGGTAAATATTTAATGAGCATTACAAATGTAATTTAAAAAAAACTTTCTATAATGGTATATAATATGTATAGAAAAATTATAGCATGTGCTTCATGGCAAGTGATAACAAAACGGAAAGGAGATAGTTTGCCACGGTATTAAAGGACATCCGTGAGAATAGATAATTTCGTTTCCTTCCTTCCTCCTATATGGAATCTGGTATTAATGAGGAACCAATAAGTAATTATGTTCAATTTAGAATCAGTCCTGTCTGCCCGCTTCTCATATTTCTTCTTTGTCAATGTGTATCCGACTCATTTTTATTTTAAATTTTTAAATGTAGGGTGTCCTAAAATTTATACAAGATTTGAATTTGCCACCGTTTGTGTGGTTATGTCTTGGCAAAGCAAAAAAAAAAAAAGACGAAAACCAGTTTGACAATTGACAGCTTAGGGCTAGTAAAAGTGGCGCACGCTTTTTCATCATTGAACAATTTTTCAAAAATAATGAGAGTTTGGCGTTCGCGTTGACAGTTCGCACATACGGTCGCAATATTGATTTAACTTCAAAGCAAAAAAGCATCCTAAGCGATGAAGCTCATGAAGAGTTCGTTTATCGTCAAAATTGCCAGATGTGATAGTCGAAAAACGAATACCTTCACAACGTGTCGCCGTATGGTATCGATTTTAGGCTGGAGGCATAAAGTAAAGGATAAAAGAGTGCTTATGTGCCAGCGAAGCCGTGGAGGTCATATACCAGCTGTAACCCTATCCTAGTTACATTATGATGCAATAAAAAGGTTACAAGTAAAAAGCAATTTTGCTCTGATCTTTATTTAATTGAAATCTGACGTAAATTTCAGCCAACCCTTTACGTATAATAAAAATTGTAAAATTCTTTCCGTCCGAATGAATCGTATTTGAATCTTAGTTTGTTGAGTTGAGTCAAGAATTTCAGTTATAAGTTTTGGCTGCTTTTACGGTAATGTAAATTGAGCAAAAACGACATACACCTCGTACATCCAACACCCCTTCGTTTAATGCAGTCGTTCGCTGGTTTTGGCTAATTATTATTACCTTACCATTGATGTAGCATGTAAGAAGCATAGAGAAAACTAACATAGTATGTGTGAATGCTTAGGATTCACATCTTCCGTGGAGTGCTCCAAATTCCTGTTTATTGTATAATTTCACTTAATTAGAAAAGCTAAAGCAGACTCTCCGTTTTTCATACTTTACACCACTTGTCTTACAAGGATATATTAAGTTTTGGGTGGATATATGCAACGGCCAGGACATTTCAAAAAGGTTCATCTTTCATTGTAACGACCGAGTCAGATTCACTTCCTGAATCTATTTAATTACGTCTATCCGTCTGTCTGTCGCTCCGTCTGTTCTCTCCTGTTTGCAAATATCCAGTTCGCAATTTTTGCCATATTTTGGCGAAATGAAATAATAAAATAATAAATTTTATCAACTATTTGGATGACTCCCATAGTGCAGTGGGAAGCTATGTGCTGCTGTTGTGTTCATTGCTTTATAAGAACTGCGTAAATGATACCTATGTCCACTTTTGTCAATTTCTCTCCATTTTGCTCTCTTCACTGCATCTTTTTCCTTTTGCCGCTATCTCTTCCTTCTCGCTCGAACTTGTCCTTTCCCTTTGTACTTTTTTTTATCTGTTTTCTTTCACTTTTATGCTTACGTAATTATTATGACTCTTGTATCACCACCAATTTCACTCTCCCCCACAATTCTTTACTTACGGATTCTCGGTCTTTTAATGGGAAAATAGATTTTCTTCTCTTCCTCCTCTTGCAAAATAAATAAAAAAATGTGAACGTAAACGTGTACGCAACCGGGTCAAAGAAGGGGAAACCCGCTATTACAATCCCAAGTATACGCGTAAAAAGATTGTATCGGTCAGCATTAATATTAGAAGAGAAACTCTATTTAACTTCTCAGGTCGAACGTTAGCTAAAAAGTTTAATTTTCTATTCTGAAGAATTTTCTACGTTTATCATTTTCACTTTTCATTTGATGCCTTGATTCCATAGCTTGATTAGCATCGACGATTGTATACAAGTAAATAGGTATCTCCTCTATTGGGTGGGGTAGTGTCTTTCGATTCTCAGTCCATGTGGCGTAAAAATCATCATACGATCGATTCAATTCCATATTTGCATTTTCTGGTTTATTCAGCACTTCGTCATTTATGTTGTATGCGTTGTCGCCATCTTCTTCATCACTATCATTATTAGTTGCAGCTTCAGCTACTATAAGGGTGCTTTCGCCCTTACTGTTATTATCTTCTTCTACTTCGTCTAGAAGCGAGGCGAAACTCTCTAAATTATCCATGCCATGTAGAACAAGTTCTTGATGAAATATATTGGGCACTGCGACGGCCTGAACATCCTTATAATTGGAAATACCATTTGGGGTCGGTATAAAATGTGCATTATTAGGTATATTATCGGTAGTATAGACCGGTACAAGCTCTTCTTCATTTCGTTCATTCGATCTAAGCAAAATCAGAGATATCGGTAGAACTTTTTTCAATTTAAGCAAAATCAACTTTTTGATAGCTGTAGCACCCGGAAAAACACGACCTTTTCTTACCGTCGAAATTTCATTTTCTTTAATCACATTCACTTCGTCATAGTGTCGGGGCACAGGACTGCCTTTAACATTAAGTAGTAGTAAGACATAAGATAATTTATAATTATTTTTTTATTATTGAAGCAATTGTGTTTTTTATTTACTTACCAAGAACGCAAATCATCAGAGTTACGTAAATTAAACTGAAGGTACAACAATAATTGCCCATCATATTCATTGTGTTTTGAACGAATGCGAAATATCTAAATGTCTACACGTTGACTTAAAAATTTGAAGAATGTTTGAATAGAATATCTATAAACTCAGTTTATTTATACGTCGTGTAATTTGACAAAATTTATATAAAATTGCTTTAATTTTTCGAAAAAAAAATAAAAATTTACGTAATGAAAAACAAAAACTTATTTCACTTTGACAAACATTTTATGTAAATTTTAGCAATTTATTTGTATATTATAGAGATTTCCATCTCTTTCGCGTTGATGGATAATGAGAAATTTATGTTAATTTCTTACTACACTCTCATGCACAGAATTTATGTTAACTTCGTCACACTGCATGCGACACTTCCAATGAGACTTTAAAGATCGTATCTAATGATTGCGCAATGCCAAATTTTGCTCAGCTGAATGCTTGCTCAATGGATCGAAGTGTAAACGAATAAATTCGATATCACAATCTTGGTAATTATTCCAGAGTGGAATAACCGAGCCGACAAAGCCTTCATAAAAATCGAGCATATTTTTACTTCAAGATGAGATTTTCATATTAGTCGATACAGTCAGTCAGTCAGACAGTCAGTCAGTCAGTCAGTTCTATTCCTCGAGCCAACGATATGTAATCAGCATGAAGTTCCGAATCACTTTAATCATTAATCGTTCTCCGCACTATACCCCAAAACTATACTCGCAAACTGTGTTAATGCCTGGCTAATGTAGTCGCAACCGTGCCTGTGCTATTCCCCATTCTTTTCTATCGGATTATGTTTCCATCTCATTCTGTTTGTCTAGCAGCCATAAATGCATACACGTGCCAAGAACGCCACAAATTATACTTATATACTAATTCAACCTAAGATCCTGGCTTTCAAGTTACTGTTGGATATTAAAAATTCGCTTCCAGACACAAATGCTTTTCTCGTTTCCTTATAAATGTTCATTTTTATTGTTATTGCATCTTCGCATTTATATGCTGTGCTAACTATAAAATTGTACTGCAACGTTGAGTTACAGAAGCTTGCGTTTAAATACCAATTATTTTAATCATAAGTAGACGGCAAAAATTACCCTGAAAGAGACTGTACATTTCCTTTTCCGCTCAATATGCGAGGTCATCTTAATTATAGTACTATAGTACTATATATATATATATATATATATATATATATATATGTCTATTTAGTTTAGTATATTAAAGTTATCAAATGGTTTTTTTTTTCTTTTTTACGTAGAGAAATATCTGTTGAAGATTTCACAAGCAATATATATATATGTATTATGTATGCAGTTGATCGATGTGACTAGCGATGTGAATACGATTGACCGACTGGTCAGTCTGTTGAGATCTTATAAAGCAGGGATTTTGATCTCAGAATTTTTCTCTTTACTTGCGGTTTCCGGGCTCAACTTTACTTGTATTGTGCTTCTTCTTCACATCATGGATCCAAATCTTTATTTACATAATCTCCACATTCATCTCAGTTTCTTCAATTCGATGAAAATCTGATCTAAAATATTTTTTATAAATATTTTATTATTGTTACTGTGTTATTGTTATTCATTTAGCCAGAGAAATAAATTCTTAAAGCATTCGCATCTAAGGCTATCGGCGTTACTGAAAACTCGAGTCGAGATCCTTTAGCAATTTGTAAACGTGAATTTGCAACAAGTTAGGTTATATGGAAAATTCAATGTAAACCCAATTTACTCTGCTTACTGCTTGAGTTGAGTTAAGCTTTTCGGCAAAAACATTTCCTTTTTATTAGCTTAATAGATCCTTCGAAAGAAAATCAGTACCTAAACAAAAAAACATTTTCCCGGCAATTTTTTTGGGTCCTTCCCCTAGTGCTCGAATAAGAGTGCCTGGGTCAAATGAGACAGTGCTGGGAAGTTACAGTCTATGGTCATTCCATGATGATATCTAACTTCTCCGATCTGCTAACAAAGATATGTTACCTGAATTGCAACGAGACGATCGCCTAACAGCGATCCGAGAGGGGAAAGCAGTTTTTGCAAACAAACTACAAGTTAACAATGAGTTCGACGACTCGATTATACATTTTCGTGTCATTTTCGCTATCAATTCGCAACACGATTCTGATTCTGTCTTCGACAGATGCGCACCGTACGGGTGCACTTTCGAACATACAATTGTCGGGGAGTTAGAATGAGGAGGCAAATGTTTGACAGACTAATGGATGAAACCCATCATCTGAATCTTTCCCGGTGTTTTCAAACTAACAAACAAACAAAGAGAAATAATGCAAAAATCTGAACATTTTTTATTAATAAAAAAATTACGTTTTCTGATTAAAAATTGGCCCATTTCACCTAAATATTCGCCAATCACACAAAAACCAACCTTTTTAAAATATTCTACGTAGATTATTAGGTGTGGGTGGGTAGGTAGATTAATGAGTGATTTTTTGTAGTTTTTTTTTTTTTTTTTATTGAAGTTTACATCAGTTACACTGCGTGCGCTATAGAGCCATTTAAACTAAAAATACATGAATGAGTGAGAATGAGTGACAATGATTCCGGGGTTGTCATCTTTTAATATTGTCCAGGAGAATTTTTTTTTTTTTTTTTTTTTTTTGTTACTTAAATGCAAATGTAGACAGTAGCCTCCTTCAATATTATTGTTCTTGTTATCGCCTCTCCTTTCATCGTAAAGGAAAAAATTTCAAAAAAATGTTGTATGTATGTATTTTTTTTTTTTTTTTTTTTTTTTGCTTTCCTCCTCCCCTTTTTCAAACAGCTTAGTTTTTTAAGCAGCCGTTTGCACGATTGTAACCTTTCGGCTTAAACCGATGTAATTTCTATATATATTTTCTTTTTCATTTTTTTGGGTATTTAATAATTAATAAGTTTCTTCATTAGGTTTGAAGAATTTTCTAGATAAGGAGAGAGAAAGAGTATGAGTTATAAAATTTAACAACAAGAATAATTTAGGTCAAGTGAAACGTAAGAAAGCTTTAAAGATGTATAAATTTGCACAAATTTAAAAATGTTGCCGCTGTCTTTGGGCTTTTACTAGATTATCAATTATTTATAGTGAGATAAGATGTAGCAAAAGGTGAGAGGCTTTCACTGTCTGTCTTTCCACGCTGGGGATTTTTCTCTTTTATAAAATCTTGTAAGTTGTTCTCCTTTTTCTTTTTTTTTTTTAGGTTAATCGTTTCTTTAGGCGTTGAGCAATAAAAATTCGAATAATAAAAGCAAGTAAGAAGAAGAAAAAATAATATTGACCTTGAAGCGAATCTTAGATACCCATCGCATCAGTACATTATTAACAGAAATACTGTATTCGTCGTTTAGCTCTATTGAGGTTAAGTCGTTAATGTCGAGAAATTGCTCTAATATCGTAAGTAAGATAATATAGAATATTTTTTAAATAAACGACAACTAACGGCAAATTTCTATTACAAACAAAGTCCATCAGATTTTGTAAAAAAATTTGCAATGACGCATGTCCATGCTTCAATTACCAATTCGCCAAGAAATCCGTTAAAAATTGCTTTTTGTCAATTGTGATGCGTATGCGGGCTTATTAACAGTGGACCAACTCGGAGATAAATAGGCAAAGGGAAAGACGTTAATGAATTCTAAGTTGACTTAGAATGGAAGGCATACATGTTCGTGTATTTAATTCATATTTTTTGCGTGTTACATACGCCCTGATAAAGTTAATATACCCTTGTTATCCCTTAATGGGTCTCTGTGAGCGGTGGATGCAAACATAAACAAAACTTGATTTGCTCAATTCGCTGGAACATAAGATAAACATAACGACTGATTATATCTACAAAAAGTTCGTGGACGGTTCTATTCCTCTCATTTTCTTTCAACAGTTTCCGAATACATATACCAATAGATTCAAGATAGTTGACTCATATTATGGCAGCAAACGAACTAATCGAAAAGATTTCTTTTATATTCATCATTTACACCAAAGTTTTTTCGAAAATCTAATTACAAGAATTCTAAAAAATATAAAAGCCAACGTTTGCGAGAACGTTAAACCATTTGCAAATATATACCGAGTGTCAAAGCTGGCATTTTGGCTTTAGTTTAGAGCGTTAACTATCTTTCATTATTATTGTAGGAAAGCGTAAAATGAAAATTTGTAGTTTCATTATAATTATTTCGATGGCAGCCGTTACGGCTCAAGATGGATCGACGGCAATGGAAAAGGAAAATGGAAATATTTTATCTGAAAAGCTTACTGTTCCCTCATTTAATACATCGAATAGCGAAGGTAAGTAACATTGTCCGATAGATTACAAATAAACAAACAGTTTATAGAACGTTTTCGAACTTTTAGATCAAAACAATCAAGCGCCTAAAGGAAATGATTCTGAGAAAATAGAAACGGAACTGCTCTCACCAAACAAAAAACCACCTACGGTGACCGATTTTATTCTTCAACCTTTTATTGCCCTTAAGCCGGCAGTAGGTCAACCGCCATTTGGTGATGCTAAACAAGCTTCTACCTCACCGGCTCTTTCGCCGTGGTCATGGCTTGGCTTTGCCACTGGTCAAAGTTTGAATTCATCATTGAATTCGTGGAGAGATAGTCTGACCCAATGGTTACGTGTACCAATTCTATTGCCAAATTCGGCGGATACGCCTGTTAGCTCAGCTATCGCTAGTCCAGTCACAACGGAACAACCTGATGTAGTAGTTCATGTACAGCGTCGCCGAGGTACAACCAAAAGGCCTACAATTTCTATAGCCAACCAGAAGCTTCCTCAGCGACACAACAACAAATTTCCTAATGTTCTACAAGAAAATGATAACGGTTTTTACGATAACGACGATAATGACAGTTTCGATTCCAATGAGAATATTGAGCGAGATAATGACCAAGAAGAAGATAGTATTGAGGAATTAGACAATAAGGAAGATATTGAAGAAAATGATAATGACGACAACGACGATGAGGACAGCTACACTGAAGACGAATATGAGGAAGAAACGCAAAGACCGCAGCATCGACGACGTTACAAAGCTTCAAATAATAAAGGCAATGAAGCAAAAAGACGTAAGGATGAAAATCGTTTAAGTGATAAATTCCATGCCAGACAGTATTATCAACAACAGCAGCAACAACGACAGAAGAAAAATCCGCCGAAAAATTTAGAAAAATTCATACAGCAATTTATAGGCAGTCAAAACCCTGCAAGCGCAAGTTCCGGCAAACAACGCGAACAAGTTAAATTGCTGATTAATGGTCAAGGTCAAAAGTTATATCTACTTGAAGAAGGCACGACACTTGATACCGCTTCAACACCGATTAACTACATAAAAAAGCCGGCACAAAATAGCGTAGAAAATACACGACCTACTACATCGTCTTTACCCTATATATATATTAGGCCGGTAGTAATTGGAATACCTCAATTCCAATTTCCTGAGCAAGCGGTCGAACAAGATTATGAGAAAACACCGTCTATTCGACCACAAACCGTACAAGCATTACCTGAAGATTCGTTATATAATATTTTTAAAGCTACAAAGCGACCATCTAGCGTGAGGCAAAGGAAAGTTGGAACGGACGTAATGACATCTCGAACTAAAGTAGAGAAACCAATCGCAACGGATACCGAAAATGATTTTATAGTAGTAGGCGATGATTCAGAGCCAGGTCTAGGCAGACAAGCTTCAGAAAATCGTAGAGGATTAAAAATAGGCTCATTAATGCAGAGGAAAAGAAGGAAAAATCATTAGTGCAAATGAAACTGAAATCTCTTAAAATGAAATTATATAATATTTATGTACAATTGTAAGCAATAAAGATATATGTTATGTATAAGAGAAATTTTTTTTTTCCAATTAATATAATAAAGTATTAAATTTACTTTCATTATTTAAGACTTAAAGAAATCCTAAGAAGCTTGATATCACTTTCCCAGTATGGGCGGTAACACTGCACCAATTTTTAAATATGAAAAAATTTATCATCAAAATTCCAGGGCGTCTTTATTCATTACTCTTTTTCTTTGACTAATGTGTAAATATAAAAAAAAATCTTACAAAAAATCTTATGGAATATATGACATTGAAATTTCACCGAGTGACCCTAAGAAATATGGGAAATATGGGTGGCACGCCCTAGTTTTACTTTTAGTTCATTTGAAAAAAAACAAAGGAATTTCTGAGGCTTAGCACGTATGAGCGCTATCGACAAGCGGCTAAGCATTATGCATATCCACGGCTTACGTACTGAATACGTTTCCATAAAAATGCCCAAGGACAAAATACACCTATCATCGTTGGTTACGTCATTGATTATTTTCCATTTATAACATGTAAAAATATGTCGCCAAATCTCCACCTTGTATATTTCTGCTTCATTCGCTCAAGGTTACGCGTTAACTCAGCTACGTTCTCTAACTCTCGCCTGTCGTTAAAATATTCGCGCTCAAGAATCGAGAAAGAAGCTGATATTTGCTGCGTGCATTTTTACTACACTGCTAATGCTTGTATAGATTCCTAACTGAAAAAAATACTCCCCAAAGTTTTTTAACCATGCCCTAAGGTGACGTGCATTAAAGGTTTGTTAACCTGTTGTCTCTGCTCTTGGTCAATATGTGTTTGATGGACGTAATTACTTTTTACTCTGAAATCCAGGTATATTTAACCATTATAGTCCTGTTTTTGATATATATCCACTGGTATGATTTTCTTTTGAAAAACATTCTGGAAAGCAATTAATATAGTTAAACGTTATACCCCAAGAAATGATTTCATATAAAGGATGTCCCAAAATTTATGCAAAATTTGAATTAAATAGAAAGCAGAGTTAATTTTTATACCCATCACCTAAGGATGAGGCCATGTATTCTTGATTATCGTCAAATTCTGCATCTTTTTAAGCATGTCCTTCGAAGTTCTTGCGCGCAGGTTGGCATTGAAACTGGGCCACCCATTGCTATGTGTATCAAAATTTAAATTTTTTTTCAATATCTTTATAAGGCACGGAAAAAATCTGCAAACACACCATAGAGTATATAAATTCTTGGCCAGTTTTAAAGTTAGAATGAATCTAAACATGTCTCTCTGTTCGTCTGTCCATCTGTCTGTCTGCACAGCTGTGTAAGTATTCTCCCGCTCGCGAAAATAAAGTTATCGCCTGTAAATTTGCAAAAGAATTTCGAAGAAGAACTTTTCCAAAGACGCGCCTGCACCGCCTACACATCTAAGCGATAAAAACTCTTGTTTTGAAAATAGAAAAAATCAGTCGCGCCCATTATATAGAGGATGAAAATGTAGTTCTTTTACTTTGTATTCTGCTTTAGGACATCAGTGATGGGTATAAAAGATTCGATCTCGATTGAATATAATTTTCTCACTTGATTGCAAATTTTTTCTAAATCATGTATAGAATAACACATCGGGCACATGGTTTCAACGACTTTGCTGCCGCATACGCATTCTCTTATCGAAACTGTGATCATCGAAACGGGTGAGTACAAGGCCAGGGAATGTCTCATGCAGTAAGTGTATTTTTTAACAGGATGTATGGGATGTGGCGTCATCTTGCTCAAACTACATGTCATTCACATCAAATCGCCACCTAATTTAGGAAAAAACCACTAGGTCATCATAACACGATTTCGAGCGTAAGTAACAATCGTTGCTCGAGTAGCTCGAGTTCATTTTCGCGCGTCTCTCCCTCGCGTAATGCGAACCCTAAACTGTCGGCCGTCAAATTATTTTTTTTCGTTTTGGTTGCCAACATTTTTATGGCGGCAAATTCAAATCTAATGTAAATTTTGGGACACTCTGTCTTTTACTTTAAGCATCAAACACGGAAGAAAGCGTTCGTATGAATGTAAAAAGACATCTTCACAGCGCATTAGCGAAATATATTTCAGACATAAACAATTTTATCTACAATTAATTCGAATCTCAATAATCTTCTAAGCTTTCATGTTTAAGGCATGCTATGGAGAGAATACCATGGGAGCTTCGGACTGACTTCGAGCTGACTTTGAGGATATCCTTTGATTAAAAATTTACTACAGCACATGCAAAACTATATGCAATGACTTTTACTGTTCTTATGTACTAAAATATTGCTCAATAAAACAAACTCAACTCTATTGACATAACTTCGTGCACCGATTTATTCATGGTCGTCTGCCGTTCGACGTTGAAACTTAATTTAAATCACCACGTGTCAAAGAGTGAGATAAACTTGTATATGAAAAAAAGAAAAAACGATGTTGCAATATTTTATTGTTATATCGGATATCGATTCCAGGAGTTGCCTGAAAGTTCGAGGTTAATGCCCGAGCTGTTAACCTAACCTAGAATTAACGAAAAATCTCTAGTCCTCAATTTACCTTAAGACTAAGAATATATCAATATTTATACAATACACAGCTTTTAGTACAAAGGTATACTGTATGCCAATCGATTCAGTATCACTTGCTGAATTGATTCAGGCTTGCCTGTCCATGTGCCTATCTTGGTTTCTTATGTTCAACCTACAGATCGTAATTTTCGATATTTATTTATTGCGTATACACTTTGGAATTGCATTTACAAAGCATGGCTGTAAAGACGACCGTATAAGTATTGAAAATTCGACCACACTCGAGATTTGAATCCGTTACAATTAAGTTTTTAGTTGGCGTTTTTAGCTTACTCGGGTACTCGGACGGATAATAGTTGTCAACATATTATTTATAGGATCGCAAGTGTCGCAGGAATTGCAAGAAACGTCCCATCCAGCACTCGTTCCTGAATGACAAGTGCACGTGAGTGCTCCGGACTTTTGCCTAAAGTCTCAAAAATGTCGAACTGTGCCTTTCACGTGAAAAAACGCAACAACAGAACAAGCAACAGACAGGCAGTCATTTTTTCTAATCTACGAATATTATTTTTTGCGAATGATAAACAAAGAACAACACTGGTTAAAATATGTATTAAATGCTTATTTTCTCAAAGTTGTTGATCAAAAGGTTGCTTAGGTTTTTTCTTTGCGAACTAATTTACATATATCATGGGGGATATTGAACTTGATAGCACAGAGTTAGGTTTTTTGCTTAACCTAAATACTTTCGGATAAATAAGAAGACATTTTTATATTCGCAAAGAGAAAGCTAATCTTTTGTTTAACTTTGATTATCAATAATATTTAAACTCCTATGTGTTTTTATTTTTTTACATTTTCATGCTCAGAACTGAATGCGGACAGAATGCTAATTTTGTCATCTCGTTTGTAACTTACTGAAAACTGCATAGGGCGCGAGCAGATTTGTGAACAGGTCCAGACAGATTTTGATGGCAATTTTTAAAATTCAGACTGATGTCTGAAAATTGACTTAAATGTCCAGTTGACTTCTATGTATGTTCAGTGTAAAGAGATGATCTGTATAACTTTCATAAACTTGTCTACTTTCATTATAAGGCAATTTCTGACAAATTTTGCGTAGATGTCTCTAAGGGTCTCATGATTACTCCCTCTCTCTTTCTTTCTTTCACTTTCTTTCTCTCTCTCTCTCTCTCTCTCTCTCTCTCTCTCTCTCTCTCTCTGTATCACTCTCTGTTGGGTAACTAAGATTCATTGCATGCCGAGTAACTTTTCTTGTAACTTGTCTATATTTTTGCGCAAAACTGAAGATCATTAGGAATTTTTATGTTAATTATTTATTTAATGCTTCGATGGCAAAAGTTAATATAAAATCTTGGGCTTTACAAACCTCAAGGCGCATTACGTTTCAGCCAGTATCGCGTTCAGCTAGACTGAGAACAATATTAAAGAAAATGAAAAAAAACGTATTCCTACTTATTGCGTTATGTGTCTTCTTTCGTTGGATAAACGCTTCGACAGGTTAGTAAATTTGCAAACCTTTCTACATTATAATCATTGAAGTATAGATACGCAAGCAGCTCCATCTGCTGCGACTCTATCGTTGAAAGGTGCTGATGAAAATCAGCAAGCTAGTCAGGATCATAATGACACCTTTGAGAAGATTACAAACTTTGACAATGAAAATGAAAGGGTTCCCGATAAGGCCGACACAGGCGCAGGTATCGAAGATGCTGAGCTAAGGAAAAATCCAGATATTCATAAAACAGTTTCTGATTGCGAAAAAACCGATCCTTCTCAGTGCGTCGTTACTAATCAAGAAAACCAAATCGTTAACACTGCGAAGGTTACTAAACCTGCTAAGGTAATTGGGAACGTATTTGTGAAATGAATTGAAGTCAAAATTTTCATTTGTTCTCTCACCAGCAACAACGACTTTCTAGATATCTAATAGCCTTTCATAGACAAAATCAACAGATAAATGTTCTTCCAGCGGACGACGACAATAAAGAAACTGTTACTGTGCGGAAGGCTGAGGAAGGGCGTGCATTACGTCAGCGACAACGTAGTCGTCGTCGTAATGCCAAAAACAAAACTACACGGCTTAACGATAATAATAAAACCATCACGAGCGGTAAGAGAGCAGCACCGAAAAAACATTCAAATCTAAAAAGTTCCGCTAAATCGTCGAATGTTAAAAAATTTAAATCAAAAAACAGTACAAAAAGTCATCGTAAAATCTCCAGAAGCGCTAAAAACAAGCAGCCAAACAAAGCTCGAGATTATAAAATGAAATCAAGCACTAAAACTAACAACAAAAATGGATTAAAACGTGCATCGCCTGGAAAACGAAATTTGAAAAATAATAACCAAAACACTGGTAGAGGTAGCATTCAGGAGAGAAAAAATGATGGACATTATGCGAAAAAAGACGATTTTGCTCCCGTTGTATACATGGTGCCCGTTTAACCTGAACAATTTACATTAACATAACATAGTTTTAATCTCTACGCTAAGATATCTACTTCTATATGTATATTTATTAAAAATAAAGACTCATCTAAAGGAATTATGCAGAAAGACACCATTGGCACGTGACACTTCCCCTTTGCATTTTTTGGTGTTGTGAAAGGCTCTACTTCTACGCAAAATTTAAAGTGCAATTTTTTATTCTCTTTCCTGGGTTTTGAACGCTAAGTATTAGGCGCATGTTTTCGCTTGAGGCAATATTTAGCTTTCTGTTTATTGAATTCATTGCATGGACCTCATATTTTAATCCTTTTTGCGACTTTAATTCGTTTTCTAACTCAATTTGAAGCCTGTCTTACAGTCAGTGCATAGGTATTTACCTATAGCTCTGAAGAGCTGAAGTTGATATTGAGTATCAGTCTTGTAAGAAAACCGATTGAAATGTAATTTGGATTTGCGTTAGTTATAGCCGTTCGGTGCTGTTTTCATATAAAAACTCTATTTAAGAAATTCTTGAGCTAAACTTCATCAACAGCAACCAACTGTAGATGGAGTAGAAAAGTTGATAGAACTTGCAAGTAAAAACACTATAGTCGACAACGATCCACCATTGAGCCCCTTGCACCACCCTATCGTTATTCATAGATCGACTTTTCAAAAGGGGACGTGGCATGGGCAGTGGTCGAAATGATCTGAACAAATATCAATCGCGTTCATCCTTGAACCAGAACACAAAACGTAACCTAAAAATTTCCTCATCGTTACCTTATGAACTATCTGTGGGGCTTTTAGCATTAGTAGGCAGTACGTGATCGCCAAAAAACGCGTTGATGTAGTTCGAAAGTTTCTCATTGATTTGGACTATCATGGTTTTGAATGTCATTCTGATCGGATGGATTATATGTTACAGTCATCAAGGATTCGAAGTGATGTTCACGAAATGATGCGCTTCCATATCTTGCTACTTAATTAAAGGGACTGAGAGCAAAAGTTTGTAGTCAAAAACTGATGTAGTAAAGCACTTTAAGAAAAACAAAAATTATTTTAACTAAGAACAAATAAAACCACTATAGAGGGACACGGCCGAAGATTAAATACCCTACACCATTTCATTTTATACAGCTACTCATATAACTTCAATATGTATTGTACTGGATGTAGTCGAAAAAGTGGTCCCATCTGAACCGTTTTTAGCAGTGCTCATTCTTGGGTCAAAATATTTCATTGTACGAAATTTTCACAAAATATGCTCAAAATTATTATACGCCTGAGTACCCGAGTAAGCAAAGAATGGCGACTAACAAATCAATTGTCGCGGTTTCAAATGTCGAGTGCGGTCGAGATTACAATACAGACGAGCATGTCATCTAAGCTATCCGCCTGCTTTGTAAATATATTTGTAAAATATATACACAATAAATAAATGACGAAAATTACGACCTGTACGTTGAACACAGGAAAACAAGGCGGAAGCACAGACACACATGCATCAATCGGTATAGTAAAAGTTGGATCGATCTCAAGCCCTTTTGACTGTTACATAAGTCCGCACAAACTTAATATGCGATTGTACCATGGGCTGTGGGGCGCATAATAACAATTTACGACTACCAGAAAAATTAATCTTACAAAGTATGCATGGTTCGCTAATTTCATTGGAACTTTTCCATAAGAATGGGGGACATGTAAATTTCAGTTTTTTTTTTTTATTTTAAAAGACCTACGTTTTGTCCAAGTTCTTCTGCATAAAGAATTACTACTGCTCTACTGCTCTGCCTACATGTATATTTTATTTAACTACTTTTGCCACATTTGACATTGTTCACATTTTTCTCTTTCAATTCGCAAAATGCATGGACGCATTAAAGTGGAATGTGCAAGAAATATTATTAAATACTTTATCCATCTACTTAAAGCTTCTCGATCATTCAAGGGAATAAACTCTACATAGTGTGAATCTCTAAGACGATGAAAAGAATTTGAAGACAACTAAATCGATAAAGGAACAAGATTTATTGCTAATAAGCAAGATTGTTTCAATGGGAATTTGTTGCATTGTGAGTTCAAGTGGAGATGTCGTGATGAACAAAATATGAAACACTAAATGGAAGAAGGTAAGCCTGTTGTTATTGCCGATGTCAATATTAATAGGAGAACGGAATATTTATCGATTGCGCGGGAATTACGCCTGTCAGATAGAATCAACGGGTCTCTGAAAATTGAAATAAAACAATCACTATTCATGTCAGTTGCAAATAGAGAGGAAATTGAAAAGAAAATTTTCGTAATATGAGAAAAAGTGTGAATAGATTATAGGCCGGCTAAGCAATCAACGATCGACCATTTGCCGCTAAGTCGTAAAATAAACTTTTTGATTGCTTAAATGGTAAATTCGAATATACGAGCAACAATCTCCGCATGTTGTGCAGAACAACTTGGTCAACGCTTTAATGCTTCCGAAGAAATTGAGGAATGACTTGTTTTATGGATTGTCCGAAACCATAGGACATCCTTCCATGTAGGGAAAAGCCTACTGGCGAAAAATGGAAAGAGATTGTTGCTGGCAAAAAATAAGATAATCAATAATATAGAATTTTATATTAACATATGTAACTATGTGCTTTCAATATTGAGTCTAAAGGAAGACAGATAGTTCTCTGGTTAATACAATCATCGAATACATGTATATAGAAAAAATATATGTAATTACGTTTTGAGAAACATTTTCATATGGTTATTAAAATTGCAGAGGGTAGCTCTCGGTAGACCACATACTATATTCAAGACTGTCGTGCACACCCATATGGCTACATATTATAATAATAAATGATTCAACTATGGAATGTTTACAAAATAGGATTGTAATGAAAAATGTATTCAATATATGGTCGTCATTGATAAGCCCAAAGAACGGATAATTGTTGCGATGTAAATGATTGATGGCGATGACAACGACGAGAAACACTTGACTCTGTGCCAGCGTCTTTAACCGCAGCCTTTTCCGTGTCAGAGAGGATACACCTAGTATTAATAACAATAGTAATAATGCTGGTATCTCGTCAAGCGGAATCATTTATCAAAATATTTGATTTACTTCCAAATTCGTGGAATTGTAGATACAAACATATTTGCATACTTAATTAAAAGAACAAAAGTCATGCAATAATATTCAAAACTAATAAACGTTGAGTGAGTGCAGTAGTATGACTGATTAATCTAATTAAAGTTACAATCGAGAGTGCAACGACATTGCGAGCGCGGAAGTACAATAATATTAGATAACGCATTACAGTGCAATGGAATTCTGAGTGCAATTGCAACGAAAGCGTATACGTAACAAAACGTAAAGCTTACAATGATGAGCATATAGGCATTTTTTTGCACTCTATTTATATATATATTGGTTTGGTAATTGTGGACGAGCACTGAGTCGATTTGCAAAATTTAACTACAACAAAACAACCAAAATGATTTATTCTTTGATAATTTGAGATAGGCACATGAGTTTATACAAATGCTTAAGACTTGGCATCCTTTGGTTTTCTAGAAGCGTTTCTAAGGTCATAAACCAATGGCCTAAGTCAAAGAAAACTTTTGACGCAAATGTTTCGAAATTTTCAGTTTCTCTCCTTTTATCGCTAACGCAGTTTATACTAGATTTATGTATATATATTTGTAATTATGGAATAGGTATATATTCCCGATCAGCATGATTACTGCAATTGATTGAGCTTCTGTATATCTTCTGTCTTTCGATTTGTTAAACACGACTTTATGATTCGAAATCTTAATCCTGATCGTCAAACTTCTTAATCCATTTACAAACTCCTCTACAACAACTTTCAACTTTTCAGCTTTTTTCATTCCAATAAACGGTAGTGACAGAAAAACCAAATTTTTCAGAAAATTTTACGTGCTTCTCTAACCGTCGAGACGTAGATTAAGTGGATTCACTTTGCACCAATTACTCTCGAGGCAGCCAAGAGCCTGGAAATTAAAATTAATAAAATATCGCTTAAGAGAAAGGCTACGGTGTTGCCATTTTATAATGTGCTCCAAAAATGATTTTCTTTTAGTTTTCTTTACTATATATATCCTTAACAACCAATTCGAGTTTTATTAATCTACCATCGATCCGTGCATTCCAAAACAATGGTCAAAACAAAAAACATGCTGTTCACTATGAAGCTTTGTACGCTCTTTTTTCCTATTCTCCTTCTTTCTTTTTCACTAAAGTAATAAATGTTTCAAACCTGAAAGCAACGTCACATTCTTGTCTGGAAATGTTTGGACTATGCGTTTTCATAGGGTATTTAGAACGAAATTACAGAATGAGTTGCACATAAACGCGTTTTTCTATTCGCGTGTCATACTCCGCCTGTGGTACAAGAATATATTAAGTTTGTGCGGATGTATGCCACAACGAGAAGAACTTGAGATTGATTCCCCTTTTATTATACTGATCGATTGAGGATCACTTTTTGAATCGATCGATCTTGGATCCAATCTACAGATCGCAATATTTTCGATATTTTTTGCCCAATACCGACGCTATTGAAAATGATTTGAATCGGACCACTTTTCCGTAATCGTTGTAGCAATAATTACATGAAGCGAAGTAGTATGGGACACTTAATGATGTGACCGTTGCCTACTATAATGTATAGTTTTGCTTGCTAATCGCTTGTCGTCTCAAAATGTATAACTTTTCCAACTAAACTTTGTTAGTCTACTCCAAGTTTATTTCCAAATTGTAAAAATCTTTTCTTTTTTTCTTTCTTTCATTCTTTTTGGTCGCGCACTTTCGCTATGACTCCAAAACACTTTTTTCCTAATATAGTTGCCTTTACTTTTAAGTCAAATCCATATTCATGATATTCTACTTTCTTTAGCTGCACATCCTCTCCTTTTCATTATAGATTGATTGGTTTTTCTATTCGAACTCTTTCTGCCGAATCGTAGACACTTTCTTCCGTTCTTGTTTCCCTTTTTTGCACAAGATTGATTGCCTCTCTAGTTAGATGAACTGAAATTCTTTACGCATGGCTCTTAATTATCCTCTTTGTAAATCTCTTGTCCTTAGTGAAATAATCACAACTCTTGCTTCGATATATGCGATGTTAAGGAATTTCATTGACTTCTTCCAAGCCAATAAATATTTATAGTTTTTTTTTTGCTTTTTTTTTTTTTTTTTTTTTCTAGCATAACCAGATTGCAGAGTATTAAGCAATAGTAATAAAATGAGGTTAACGATCTAGAATTTTTTTATGCTAATCATAATTCTAATTAATATTCTTTTGTAAGTGAGATCAAATTTTAAAATTCTGTCAATAGAATTAATTTAATAGCTTGTGAAAGTAGTAAAACATTAACTAAAACTATGGCTTAACTAATTAATGGCCGTTGTCCGATTGAGGTATAAAAGTTTGCAAAAGTCTTCCAAGAAAATCATTTCCATTCAAGTGCTTATCTTTGAACAAACCCTCAACCTAGACTAGTGTGATTAAAAGTTAAGCGATTCAGATTTGCGAAATATGCGTTTAGAACTAGTTTTACTAATTCTAACCGCTGTGCTCTCACAGCCGACCTGTAAGTAAACATGAATATGGAAAATTTTTTAAATATTTTAAAAATATGTAATAATGATAATAATAATAACAATAATAAAAAAAAAATGAATTAAACAAAATTCGTATTCGATGTAGATGGCCATGACGATACAAACCATGGATCTGTTCGATCACATGGCCGGTTAGCTGCGGCTAACCCAGCAAATCGTAATTTCAATCTACTTGACATATTAAGTCAGAAAGGTCTGGCAGGTCAATCTTCACCAACAATAGAAGTGATACAAAGCGGCGATGATTGTAACGATTGCGATGATGACGATTATTACGAATATGAGTATTGTGATGATTGTGATTACTATTGTGATGATTGTGACGATTATGACGATGAGGATGATATAGACGATGATTATTATGTAAATGACGAAGCAGGTCAATCGGTGTCAACTTTGCCCGCAGAGAAGGAACTTCATTTCCGTAATGAACGAAAGGAGAAAAATAGTAAGAAAACTCATAATCAGGATAGCGAGGATACGGATGATGATGATGATGATGATGATGATAATGATGATGATGACAACGACGACGACGACGGCGACGACGGCGACGACGATAACGATGATGCCGGTGACGATGGCGATAGTGAAGATGATGAAGAGCAATTAATAGACGATAATGAAGTCAGGGAAAGCGATTCAGAAAACAAAGCTACACAAGTCCAATCAAGTACTTCTCAAGTAAACCCACGGCAACAAATTCGTGATGAAGTGCAGGCTGTGTTGAATGCCGTACGACGGTCTGATATGCTTAGAAGAGAACAGGCTCATAGAAAACTCGTTAGAAGTAATAGTAAGTGCAAAGCAGAAGTAAAGCGTTTACGTAGAAAGCTAAAATACAAAGCCCATGCTCATCGACGCCGCATTGCTGCCGCTAAGAGACGAGCACAAAGAATGCGCAGACGTCGCCAGCAGAAGCAAAGACGTCGCCGAAATAAAACAAGAACTGTAAAGGTTAAGGCTTAGTATCTAAATAATATGTTAACGATCCCGGAAACAATAATAAATAATTGATTGATGAGAAGTTTTGCGTAACTGCGAAGCTTTCGTCGTTTGCTTCTTAAAATGAATGAAAATGTTTTTTCTGTTAAATAGGAAGTACTTTGAAGCATAAAAAATTCTTGACAAAAACATTTTTTTTTTTTTTTATTAAATGTAATTAAATTGCAAAAATGTTACTTCAGGCCCCCGGTAATTTCTATTGCCGCACCATTAACGTACGATGAACGATCTGAGGCCAAGAATGCTATAACTTCAGCAACTTCTCTCGGTTCACCCATGCGACCTAAAGGACATCTTTTTGCAACCTCATCTTTAATATGCTGCGGCACCACCGCCACCATCGGTGTGTTTATATAGCCCGGCAATATAGAATTCACACGTATACCAAATTTACCAAATTCTTTGCTGGCCACTTCAGTTAACGAAATGACCCCCGCCTTGCTGGCTGCATAATTCGATTGCCCGATATTATTCAATTTCGCCACAATTGACGAAATATTTATTATACTTCCGCCTGTTATTCCATTGTTAATCATCGCTTTAGCGAACTGTTGTGTAACTAGGAAAGTACCCTTTAAATTGACTTTGTAAACATCGTCATAATCGTCTTCTGTCATTTTTAATAAATAGCCATCACGCGTTATACCGGCCGAATTTACTACTACCGATGGTGTAGTTTTAAATTGTTGGTATATGCTTTCAACGGCTTTACGTACACTTTCCAAAGAAGTCACATTAATTTCCAAGGCAATAGTCTCTGCAAGATTATTTATTAAATTTCTAACTTAACACCAGAGAGAACGAACACCTGAGCATTTATATATTTCTCCTTCTAACGAAGTAAGTCAATTTGAGTTTTTTTTTTTTTTTTTTGTTCTAATGTGACACATATGAATTCCGCAATCAATTAGAAGAACAGGACGGATAAATGCATGCTATCTGCCATAAAGCAGATCAACGATGAACAAGACACTGAAGGAACATTGGAAATGTGAGGACAATTTTTTCGTCAATAACTTATGATGCCGTGAAAATATTTCCGAAAATATATGACTTGTATTTTGATCGATTTACAAACACGCCCACAATTAACAATAAGTTTTTCTTTTTCTCATTTACGTCCAATTTATTCATAGTGACTGAAGGGCTTGCTAGTAACACAAATATGAAATCGTAAATAGTTCACAGCAAACAGATAGAGCGGTTTACGCAAGCAGTAAACATAAGAAATATTTTTATGCTGTCTAGCATAAAATATGTTTCAGAGTTGCATCCTCAACCCGGAAACGTAAATAACGATCATTTTCATTTTAAATTTTGCCTTGCTTTCTCTATTTTCTTTTTTACACAAACTAGATCGAAAACGACAAGAAGTGATAGAATCAGAAACTCATTAATATACGTAAAACAAGGCATGCATAGACCACTACCCATTATTTAGCCGCTAATTATGGGCGTGAGCGCAGAACCTTTAGGGGAACCTGACAAATTTGGAAATTAAGCTTTTTCGGAACTATCTTCACGGGATGGTTAGTTATTGATGAAAATAAGGAAAAGTTGCCGTTCTTTGTTTTTCGAAGCTGCTGTAGCTTTTCGCCCATTCTACCATTCTGATTACAGACAAACTCATTCACACACTCATTGCCAATTCTAGGGGAATTTTATAAGCAAAACTGAATCAAAGGGACCGACTTTGGTAGAAATATGCATACATCACCAATTTCGCGTAAACTGGAAAGGATAGAAAAAAAAAAAACAAAAAAAAAATGAAGCATAGAATTTTTAAACTCTTCTCACATAGATTAAATTCATCGAAATCTTCTGCTGCATTACATGTTTTCTGAATGTATTTTTTAAAGTCGAAAGTTGAAATGAATCAATTTGACGTATTCGGTAAATCTAGTGTTAAGCCACTTCATTGGTGAAGACTGATTAAGAAACTCACCACCACCCAAATCTTTTGCTGTTTGTTCAGCGGCGTTGAGATTACAATCAGCAGCAATAACTTTTGCCCCGTAATCTTTGAGCAAACCACTCGTACTACGACCAATGCCAGAACCGGCACCTATATAGCAGATGGTGTTACGATTATTCTGAATAAATTTATTTTTATTTATTTAACAACTCACCGGTTACGAGAATTAATTTACCTGAAAGTTGGTTAGCCATTTAACAACTTGGCTAATATTTCTCTATGCAAATTCATTTACACACTTAACTAGCCGATCACTGAGCTAAGAACCGCAATACTTTCCAGCACGTAAACACAGAAGACAGTGTTGCCAAATAGTTTCTCATTTTATTAAACTTTATGATCAACTGAAAGAAGGATTTTTCTAATTCGCCGCATTTAAGTATTGTGTCTAATACGTACGTGCTGTCAGCTTACAACGTAATTTTTAAATTTCGGAATAATCAGCAACGGGAAGTTTAGCAAACGAGTTTATCGGTCGTTGAGTCGATTTATTCCTATTATTATCGTTTACATATTCGTTGTTTTTATTTATATATTCTGCTTTTTCCTTCGTGAGACAATATATGCAAATTGCAAATTATTGGATGGAGTTCAGAATGTGAATTCCTTATAAAAGAAGATTATCCGTGTCACGCAGACACCTACACCAGATAGGCTAGGTAAAAGGGCGAGTTCATTTAAATTGCTGGTAATGTCTACTAATCTCACTTGTGCCAATTAGATTTGATCGTAAACTCTTGTGGCTTACGTGATATTAAATAGTTCTTTTAGTAAAACGATTTCTTTTTCTAAAACGACTTTATATATAATACTTTGGTGTCGGTTTCATTTCTTAAGTCTAGAGGCGTTTTATTATTATTGATTAAGAAAAATTCATAAGTAGAAAGGGAAGTTGTGCCATCTTGACGTGACGACTTTGCCTCTAACTATGAACTTTCAAAGTTGTTTGTTTTCTTGTTAATGGTTAACAAACGCTTTACGATCACCGATATGAATACCGAAAAAAATCGCCCTAAAGTATGCTAATAATTTTTTTTTTGTCTTACTACACACCAATCTTCATTCAAAAGGTTTAAAATGGTAAGAAACAAAAAAAAAAAAAATTAAGTAAGAAAGTTATATTCAGTCATAACCGAACTTTTTATACCTCTCGCCGCTATTCAAAGAAATATTAAAAAACATAAAAAAAAAACAACTAAATTTCTATAATATTGAGTGGGCGCGACTGATTATTTCTGTTTTCAGAATAAAAGTGAAAATTTATCTGGTTAATGTGTTGTGCATTATGAGTAACGAGTAAACAACACTGAGAGCAAAGATGTTCACAGTTTTGGTTGCGTACGCATGTGAGTGTTGTAGGCGTGTTCGCTGACAGATTTGAGTCATTTTAAAATTTTCTTGCAATTTGGTAGGCGATATCTCTATTTTTGCGAACGGCAGAATTTTCATCACAGAACGACAGATGGGCGCACGAACACACGGACTTGCTTGCGTGGATTCCGAATTTGATACTCGCCCAAAATTTATATAGTTTATAGAGTTTTTGAAGCTTGCTACCGCGCGTTATAAAGGTTTAACATTGGGGAGGCAATGTCAATTTTTCTCATTCATCTCAGGCAAAATCTGTTCCGCTAGCCAATAATTTATTAGCGTAATACGTATAACTTGTTGCGCCTGATATTCAACAGGATCGCGGAAGTTGGTATTTGCTACCAGAATGTTACTAGTCTTTTAAAAACAAACAGTTACTTACCGTGTTTTTCTTGGGCATCGTAATTGATAGCTTCAGTTCCGATAATTATTTCGTTCGTTTCGCTCTTGTTTCAAAGCTTCGTACATTGCATTGCAAACTCTTATTCCTTTCTTCTAGTCAATCAAATTAAATTTTATTCATTTTTTTGTTTATTTATTGAAAAAAAAAAAAAAAACATTTACTTATAATCAACAAAATTGCCAGCATTTAATATCTTAAGCAAATATATTTGGATTTAGTTTTCTCAAATTTCATCTTTTTTGTTTTTATTCGTTTTTCATTTTGTGACCTTAAGTACTACACAGATACGGTACGTTTTAGATAGAGGAGGGGAATTAACTTAAGTAAGATTAAAGGTAAACTAAATTTATACATCAAATATTTTTGTTTTATTGTTCGTAAATATATCTTAAGTTAAAACTATCCTCTAAAGATACATAAACATATATGTGTTTGCATATACAAAACTTATAGTTATGGAAAAAAATATAAAATAATAATAAATAAATAAAGCACAAGAGATAGGTAGTTTAAAATAGAGAGAAATACTACCAGTCTCTTGTAATTTCTTGGAATATTTCAAGGAGATTTTCAAAGATGATCGTTGTTTGCGAAAATAAATATTAAATTTAATTCAAAAAATTTCAACATTTATTTCAAATTCTTTGTGTTTGTTTTCCTACTTATTTAGTTACTAATAATTTAAATACTATTTAAGCAATTTATTTGCTAATATTTAAGGTTTTTCTCTTTTCTTTTTTTATTTTCGTTATAGTCTCAGCCAATTATAACTAAATCTCATTTTCCGTTACAAAAAAAAAAAAAAAAAAAAAAATACAACAAAAAAACCAAAAAAAAATTAAAAAGTAAGCACATAAATAATTTCTGTTAGATTTTAATAAGACACTACAATTAGGTATTTGAGAGGTCTTTACAAACACCCTCCCCATCCCACCTCCCATAAAAAGCCACCTATTAAAAGTTATTGCTCTCTTCTCTACTTACATTTATATATATATACATGTATATATGTATACATATATATATATATGTATATATAGATAGCGGAATAAGCAGAAGTAACTTAATTGGAAATTTTTGGTTTCTTTTTTTTTTTCTTTTTCTTTTTCTTTTCGGTCACTTCTGCCTTTTGCCTTTGCTTTGTAAACTATAAAGACCGAGTGAAGTGTTCTATGGAAAAGAAAAAATAGGAGATCTCTGCTTACAATCTAAGCAATGGACACATCTTTCATTCGTCTGTATTTAATATTATGCTTTTATTTAGCCTTAAATCTATCAGGTACTCTTTGGCTTTAATTTTATATATGTATATATATGTATATATATATGTATATATATGCATATACACGTATATATATATATATATAATGCTAACGAATGATCGAATTTCTCTTTATTAAATTGTAAATTGTCAAGTAAAACATTTATTTGAATTGTATTTAGATCGCAATTACGGCGTTTATCTAATAATAATAATAATAAAAGCAAATGCAGGCATTCATCTAGGATTCGTTACGATTTCGTTTACATTTTTGTATTGTGTATTCTTGTTGTTGTTATTATTGTATACTTATTATGTAAATTGACTTAAAATCTATTTAAATGAACGAACATAAGTAGATTGCTAGAGTATGCCTAGTTTGGTAGCTAAAATTTTAGACAGACCTATTCTGCCTCGCCCACAGTACTACTCTTCTTTTGTTTTGAAAACTGTAAAGCGATGCCAGATATTCTTAAGCCTGCTTTAGGCTAGATTTATAAGCTTCTCTAAGCAGATTTTTGGAGTTTGCTTTTATTTATTTTCCTCCTGCAAGTTTGAATAATGGGATCGCAAAGCTGTGGCGTGTCAAGGGGTAAGAAAAAAAAAAAAAGAAAGAACTAAATACTTTACATTTTTTTTCTTTTCCGATTCTAAGCTTCCTTTTTCAATTTAGGGATAACGAGCTTCACCGTTTAGATAAAATATTTTCTTGTTCTTTGTTTTTTTGTTCTTACATTACAATTAGAGGAATTTCTGCAAATGTTTGGCTATTTGAAGATTTTAGGTTTTGCTTACACTCTCTCTCTCTCTCTCCCTCTCTCTTCCTTCCTTTCACTCACACTTATCATTATCTAGCTCTTTGTTTCGTTTACTGCATCCTATATTCTCCTTTTTGCTTTTATATGAGTTTTCAGTCTTTGTTCGTTTTTTTTTTTTTGTTTTTTTGTTTTTTTTGTTTTTTTTTTTTGTTTTTTTAAATACTACTTATTCGTTAACCATTTTAGACGGCAGTTGGTGGTGGCAGTAACGATGAGTTGGAGGACCGTAAATAAGGATTGCCATAAATGGCGCTGTAACGTGGATCAACGGCCAAAGCGCTAGCTGTTACAGCTCCATTTCCATTGGTTATGATGTGAGTTGAGGTACTTTGGTTACTGCAGCTGCCATTTGGTGATGAACTAACCACCGAGGCGGTGGTTGATTGTAAACTGGGCAATCCATTCTCTTGACGCATATCACGTGAACCTATAATGCTACCCGTTAAACTGCCCCCACCTGCGTTGGATAAGAAAGTCATAGGTAAGTTTTGCTGTTGCTGTTGTTGATGTTGTTGTTGTTGTTGCTGCTGCTGCTGCTGCTGCTGCTGCTGCTTTTGCTGTTGCAAGTGATTTTGATGATTATTTTGCAATATTGTGGAGCTGCCATTGGATTTTGTCGAACATGTTGTTAAGTATTGTGGTGGTGGACTGTAATGTGTAGTGTAATCATAGCCGGGTACGTAGCCGCCTGTGATATCCACTTTAAGATCACTATAGTTGGAAGTGCGATCACCCGGTTCCATCTTACATGTAACCCCACCATTCTTGGCAATCTGATGTTCGCTAATAACATCCGCTGGCGGTAATTTGTTGCGTTTTTTACACTTGAAATACACTATTACTAACACTGTGATAATCATTAATAAAGCGACGGCGGATATACCGCCAACAATAGTCATTAATAAGGGTACACTTTCTGGAAAAGATCAAAACAAGTTTGCAATGTAATAAAGAGGTCTTTAAACAAACAAAGTAGCTCAGCTTACTTTGTGCTTGTAAATTAATTTCAGCAACATCGTTCCCGTAATCATTGACTACCGTACAATTATATTTGCCGTAATGGTATGATTGACTGTCGCGTATTATCAATGTAGATTTAACACCACCCGGTATTGCGTCTACCAGTATGGAATAATCGTGGCCAGATTCTGAACTAATTTCATGACCATTAAACGTCCAAGAGACGTGACGAGCTCGCGGCACTGATGTAGCGAAGCATTCTATTCGTGCCGTATCCCCGACTAAACCGTATTGTACGCGCGCCGACGAGATGATGGGAGACCCTTTTAAATAAACATAAGCATCAGCTGAAATTTCTGCATAGCCGGGTACGTTCGCTTTGCAATAATAACGTCCGGCAGTTTCGTTACTAACACTGAATGTCAAATTTGGACTGGCACCCACCACCTGAGGAGAGAAGAAAACATTCTTAGCATTCTTGGCAAGTTTATCTTTTCTCCTCCTCCTCTCGCTCACCCTATCTATAGGATGCTGAATCCATACGATATCTGGCGTAGGATTGCCATCTACTTCGCAATTTAATGTAACCAAACTACCAATGTCTGCCTCAATGGAATGCGGTCGTTCCTTAAAAACTGGAGCATCTGAACGAGGACAAAACATAGTCTAATCTAAGAGATTCAGATTATTTCAGGTTTTTCAGAATAAAACTTACAGCTTATATCCAATGTTTCACTATCCTCGCTTTTGCCTATAGAATTTTGAACTTCACATTTAACGATGGCATCATGGAATTTGCGCGTAACGTTACGTATTACCTGCCAATAGAGAATGGCCTCGAATATAGCTAAATTATTTTTAATATCGGTAATGCTAAAATTATACCATTTCTGTTTTCTGGCCACCCACAATCGGTTCATCGTTGATATACCAACGATAGCGTACGTCGCTAGGATTGGCATCTGCTTTGCATTCCAAACGCACCATTGAGTGTTCTGGTATGCGGCCGTCTGCCTCAGCTCCACCTATTATTTTGACTGTAACTTTGGGCGCATATTTTACTTCTACTTTTATTTTAACCGAGCGATAAGTGCGATCAGCAGTATTCTGAGCTTGACATGTGAAGTTCGTGTTATGATATTCTTTTTTCGGGGTGAGACGTAAAACTGATTTCGCCGTAAATCTTCTTAAATCCGGTAGAGGGATAACATTGTATTCTATATTTTCTGCTAAAACGTTACCAAAACCGTCAATCCAAGTTATTTCTGCTGGCGGTTTTCCACCCATTGATACGCATTCGATATCCACCTTACGATCTTCAGTTGTTAGAATAACATCACCCTGAGGGATTTTGGGTGCTTCTGGCGGCACCAAGACAGTAAGTTTAGCGAATGTCGAACGCACTGCTGGCTGACCTTGAGGACCAGGACTTACTTGGCATTGATAACGGGCATCATCATCCAACATAACCGGGTAGATATCTAAAGAATAATCACCCTCTTCATCACTGCCTATCATTGAATATCGTTCAAAACCGGCTAAATCGCGCGAAGTACCCAAACCAAAATCGTCCTTTGTCCATTGCAAAACACCTTGTTTATTGATAACACGGCAAGGCAATGTGACACGGGCACCTACAACGGCAGTTTGGTCTTGAGGTTCCATAGCGAAACGTTGATTATGAAAATGAGTGAAGAAATTCGATGATTTAGCTTCGATTGAAGGAAAGACTAATACACTGTAAGTCAGAGCGATTAAGGATACAAAGTAACATAAATGCACAAAAGAGCCGAAGCAATCAACTTTAAAAAAAGGAGCCATCTTAACGAAATTGTTGACTTCTGATAATTTGTACATAAAAAAATTAAACGTAGACTTATGATCGCGAAAGAAGATCTGAAACGAAAACAGAAACAGAAACAGAACAAAACAACGTTGTAGTTAAGCGATAATTAATGATCAATATATTGAATAATTAGTTCTCCATAGGCAATACTCATATTTGTCATTGCTTTGAAAGTCTTAGTCTTTTCAAATTATTGGATACGAATGCAATTGCGAATAGCATCAGTGTTGTAAAGTGGTGCTACATAACGCGATAGTGCTATGAAACTATTTTAAAAACTGAATCTTTCCCAACGGAAAATCAACATGTATTATATATAGTCACATGCATAGCATTTAAAAATAAATATATCTCGAGCTACTATTACTACGAATGATTTAACATGAAATTCGATTATTACCACATGGGACGATGACTAAGATAGAACTGTTTATCTAGTGATTGCTTTTTAAAATTCAAAAGATTTTTATTGATTAAATTAACGATACTTGGCAGCACCTAACTATGTAAAGTATGTATGATTGAATTTGCTGCATAGCGACGGATATTAGATATTTGTATTGTCAGGCGTTTACGAAAGCCGCCCATTATGCCTATGTATGGTGAACTGATTTATTTAATCAAAGAATATTCAGTAGAAAATTGAAAATTTTTACAATCGGGTTCAATGGTGTTTATTCAATAGGAATATGATGCCTGAAATTAAGTTTAAAAACATCAACAAACACCCTAACGATAATGAAAAAATATCAAATAATATTAACTCAAGCGGTATAGCCTGAAATCGCATGCAGAATTATGCGAACAGTTCGTTACCGTTTGTTGCCCGGTAGACCGAGAGACAGTACAGGGCATAATAATATGTAGTAGAAGATTTCAGTTTTATTTTTTCATTTGAAATGTTGGTTCATATCATTTTTAAGCTCTCATTGGACTTTTGAAGAAATTCCTTTCTGCGACACAAAATTTTTAGCCACATTCTCGCATAAACCAGCTCTTATTGCATCAGTAAGACGAACAAAATTATTGAGGTATTATTTACGAGGTATTAGATTTAAGATCATTCTAGGCATAAAAGTCTTGTGCAACTCTATCAGATGACCTTTCGGACAAGCGGTGACAAACGCATTTCCGGAGTTTACACGATCATTGAACTCTTCCCGCAATAAATTCATTGATGGCATGTTGCACAATATTGTTGATACCATATATTGGTCAACTCGAAATCATTAATTTTCGCCACCCAGGGAAAAATCACTTATTATGTTTCTCTAGTGTTCGTTATTGTCGGTCAGTTTGTGATTCATTTGCACTTTGGCTTCATATTACTTTGCCTATCTCCTGCATATATGTTCAGTATAATGCGTCAGGAATGCGTCGTTTACCAATCGAATAAGTTGACATGTAAACAGTTTCGACTTTTGTCACTTGTATTCATTGTGAAAAATAAAATTTTTTATTTTTTTTTTATATTTTTTTTTTATTAATTTCATTTATGCCTTCAATAATTATTTAATTTATTTCTTTGCACATCGGCTAAATACGTTTTTTATACTTAGAAGGTCGTATTCATTTCGCATTTTCATAAACTGCGCCACTTAAGGTGCATGGAGAATATATGGCTTGGGCGGATAAATGTAACAGCCAGAAGGACTTGAGATCGACCCATCGTTTACTCTATCGATCGATTTCAAATAATTCTAAATTGTGAATAGATCTAAGCTCTATGTCTGATTGAGATATTTTTTAATAAAATTTTGGCAAACCGACGTGTCGTGGCTCGTGTACGTCAGACCATTTTTTTGATCACTGCCCATATACCGACTCATTTGGAAAAGTCGATATATAAATAAATGTAGGATGTCGTACGCTGTGTAATGTTGGATCATGGTTTACTATAGTGTGTTTACTTGTTTTTTCCATTTGCGAAAATGCTCAAAGCAAATAAAAAAAATGAGGAAAAATATTTCGATATCCTTTCCTTATTTTATGAAATATACTCATTCGACTGTTAAGAACTTGCTGTGTAAGGATGTCCATCATAAAAACTGAAATTTATACGAATGATGCAACATTATAAACTGAAACTTTATTAATGCGAGTTAAACGTGTTTTGTATCATAACTGGTTGAACACAGTTCTTGTTGTTGTTATTGCTGTGGGATAAAGCAAAACAATTAATTTAATGAATTGTTGGTTTGTTTTTATGTGCTTCTATTACACAGACATTGCATGGATAGAAAATAATATAATTAATTTTACTTAAGTAATTTTGGTAATTTTTCTACCGACACAGATAATAGCTATTGCGTGAATATATAGCGTAAATATATTATATATATATATATTATATATATATATATATATATATATATCTGTGTGTATATGGAGTCATAAAACCTGCGAGTCTCTACAGGTGTTTTATATTTAATTTTCTCACGCATTTTTATTTATGGAGGTTTTTGTTTTTCATTTTTCGGCTTTTTAATTTCTTTGAAAGTGTTGAAAAGTTCTTCGTGTTGTTATTTTAACAGCTTTTTATTTCAAATTACTCTCCATACTCTAGTCATTGTTGTACGCTTATATAACTAATAAACATAGTCATACTATTACCACTACTACTACTACTACTACTACTACTACTACCACTAGTACTGCTACCAGCAGCAGTTGTGGGTACTTTTCAAACAACTTACCTATCAGCAACAGATTAGTTTATTATCTTTGAGAAATGTCGTTCCACATTGCTAGCGATTAACTCAATGATATTATTATTAGTGGGCTTCCGTTAGAGTTAGAGTGCCGTAGTATGTAAGTATAATTGGTTCTTGTTTTTGTTGGAAAGAAAAATTCATCAATCTCGTTTCTTAGAGTTGCGTTACGCTCGAACACCAAAAGGAATTTTCCTAACACACACAACTCTCAGTTTAAAACGATGCCTTGTGGTTTGGATAGTTTAATCGAAACGAATAAAATCATGTTTTACTTATTGTGCTGCTTTTTTTTGTTTTTTTTTAATTTTTTAGGCTTTTAACCGAAAAAAATGCGATTTCCGGTGCAAGTGTATCCGCTAGCGATTAAAGCTATGATCTATGCACATATGTGTACGAGCGATTGAATTAGTGTATGTATGTGATTACGTTGTTGATATACAACTACTCGTTATTAACCAACTAATTGCTAAGAGTTTCGTGTTTTTTATCGCCAAGCAACAACAAGCGAAGAAAAAAAAAAAAAAAAAAGGAAAAATTGTCAGTTTTGTGACAACGAGAGGATGTAAACAAATGATGGTTTATTTAGGAGGAGAAAACACAACAAAAACAAGTGAGAAAGCTATATTCGGTCGCAAACGAATTTTTTACACTCATCACCGTTATCCTAAAAAAGAAAGAGAGCTACTAAATATAAATGTTAAAAGAGAAAATCTATATACTGTGGGCAAAAAGCAGGGAACTCAGGGTTATGGGCGTCGTACGCATGTTCTTGAACCCATTTCGGTCATTTTCAAATTCTTTTGCAAATTTTTCGTTGATATCTTAACGCGAACCGGACAATCTTTACTACCACTACCCAATGGGATAGACGGACGGATATACAGACAAACATGCGTGGGTGCATTCAGAATCTGAAAATGGACAACAATTTATATACTATTTGAGCGCGTAGAAGCCTTTATAACGGGAATTGGGAAACAACCAAATCTTGATATGCTATAATATTGTCTAGGCATGGTCAATTTTGCCCCTATTTGCACAGATATGCACATAGAAAATACATACAAATTTTTATAGGTTACAATTTTTTATACATCTTGGAAAACTGAGGTGTTCTGTGTTTAGGCACTACTGCAGACGTGCCGTCCAACCGTTTTGGCCGATTTTCAATAGCAGCCTGTATGCAAGAATTTCAAACGTTTTTATCAATTTTGAAATCGATAGCTTTATTTTGCGTCCAGCAGAGACGCTTACAACAGACATTACATAAACGGACACACGAACATGCTTAATTAGATTTAGAATTGCATGCTGATCAAGAATATATATATATATATATATATATATATGCTTTGTGGGGTCTCGGATACTTCCTTCTGGGCGTTACAAACATTTTGAACAAAATGAGTATACCCGTCATCGTTCGGGGATGGATATAATAAAAATAAAAAACCAGAAATTTTTCCCCTTCTCTATATAAAAATTGCTTTAATGAAAAAAAATAAAAGATATTAAAAAAGAGGTATAAAATAAAAGTAAATAAATTAAACTATTAATATTTTACATGTTTTCGTTACATCAAATGAAATAAGAAAAAAAGTTATTAATGTACCCTGAACGAAAGAGAATTCAAATGAACTCACTTGTCCATAAAATTAAAATTCTCTGTCATATATGTAGTTATGAATATGGTTCTCGTCATCTCGCTTAAAAAAAAAAAAAATGCATTTATCTACACATTTGCAGTTAAGCGCCACAACAGTTCAGAGAAATGAAGACAACATTTTATGATTCTGCGAACAAAAAACCAACAACAACAATATAAGCAAAACAAAAAAAAAAAAAAAAACGAAAATATCGAAATAATCTTAAAAAAAAGTATATGCATACAAACATAGCATATGTGCGTAGTCATTGTAATCCCTCACGTTATCCGTTAAATGAATGCAAGCTTGCATGCAAGCATATGCCTCTCTACGTGTAGTGTGCACTTAATTTGTCACATCATCCGCATATACATATATATTATATAATATATATGTTAACATATAATGAATGAAATTGAAAGAGATATAAACGCACATACGCACGCATGATAAATAAGAAGATAATTACTTTGAGAATCTTTTTAAAAAAAAAAAAAAACAATCATCTCAAAGGAATATAAAAATTTGCAAAGTATTTTGTCAATTGGCAGTTTTACGCATTTCAATTAACAGTCGTACATATATACAAATCCAATTTTAGTTTGTTATATTCCATCTACAAATTGCCAGTTGTCGCTACTCTTCCTAAGAACGAATTAATCAACGAATCTGTGACACACAGCTGAGAACATATCGCAGTTTTTAGCGTTTCATCTTAACCAAAAAAAAAAAAATATATATATATATATATATATATATATAGTAAAAAGACGCATTGACGAATTCGCAGATAGACAGATAGACAGACAGACAGAGGCAGAGGTCGGTTAACCTAATCAAAATTTTTTTTGGCTTTGCGCGAAAGGTTTCTTGGTACTTAAACCAGTTAATGCTATCCCTTGTGTGCGGGTTAATTATTTAAGTTGAGTTCAAAATCTCAAGTAATTGAGAGTTTATTCGAGAAGATGTCCTTTTTGAAATGCACAGTGCTTTTAAGCTGAATGTAAAAAAAAAATTCCCTAAACCATTGTTCGACAGATCGGTTAGCTGAATAAAATCAAATGTGGAGAGAAGTGATGAAAGTGTTTGTTTACATATTTGTAAGCGAGGTGTTTAATAGAAAGAGAGAAAACGATTTTTCATATGAATGTAATTTTTAGTTGTTTTCTTAAAAGGTATTTTAACTCAGTTTTTACTATATTAGATTTACATTAGAGCATGAATTCGTTTCTGAAATAAGTCATTTATTATTAAATTGCTAAACAAATTTTTTATCATTTAACATTGTTGATATATGTTATTAGACGAATTTGTTTTTAATTAATATGCACATCTACAAGCGAAATCAAGCATTTTGACATTAAAATCTAAAAAAAGAAAAAATTTAGAAATTGATATAAGCACAATGTATATGTTTGCATAGTTATTCAATACTGCAATAAGAATAAAAGAAGGAAGTGTAATCTTCTCTTTTGATCGTAGGTATGTGAAATAAGAAGGCAGCTAACGTTAAGTTAGGATTGATCGTTAAGTTTGAAAAGGCCAAAGGTCGAATTAGTATCATTTCTCCAAACATTCCACGGCTATTCGAACAACATTTCAGATCAGTTGCTAAGAATAAAAATTAATTTTGGTATTTTAAGAATGATTTTGAAATAACATTCAGATAAATAACACGTCATTTAATAAGTTCCCGATGTAAAGTTTGATTGATATTCCTTGCAGGCTTGTGTAATCATCAACTTATTAGAAAAAAAATGGATGTATATCAATGTACCGATATCGGTACACGTATCGTTTTTTATTTCTTCGCAGTTAAATGTATCGGAGATGGTGCGAAGACAGGTGTTACTCATGTTCTGAATTGATATATACAAAGAGTTTACAGTACTTTTACGAATCGGCTCAATATCTTTTCAACCGCCTAATACATGATTACATATATCTCTTATTTATACAGATGCAATGACAAAAAAGTAGTTGATAGGAAAGGATTACAAGGTTTTCCAAGAATTATTTGAAATTTTAAAGGAACATCTGCGTTAAACAAATCAATCAAATAATAATTTAAAATAAAGTTTATATTATCATCATAATTAAAAACACACGTAGTAAAGATCCTTTAAAATCTTAACGTGCAAACGTCGGATATGAATACATTCACTAACAACATTCACTAAAAAAAAAAAACAAAAAAAAAAAACGTAAGATCATCGTCAAGGATTTTTCCGTACTTAGGGGAATTTTACGTTTATATAAAAAGGTTTAACTAAGCGCTCATTGCCAGAAGAGGAATGTAATTAACATTAATATCCTTATTACGAACGAGATAAAACGTATGCGTGTGTGCCTGTATGTGCCTGCATGCAATTGACAAAAGAGATGTAGTAAAAAGCCAAAGTGCGTGAAATAAGAAAAATCTTTCATTTAAAAGAAAAATGAAAAAAGATATAAAAAACAATAACAACAAAAAAAATAAAAAATAAAAAAATAAAAGAAACTTTATCTCTGTTCTTCTACCCTACGTGCTTGATTATAACGATGCAACAATTTAAAATCCGGTTTTTATATTTTGAACACCTGAACACAATCTTTAAAATATTTTTGTGCATGGACTTGTGTGTAGAATGCTTTAACAAAACCAGGATTACATCAATGCATTTCAATGTTTTTAAAATAAATTTAAGACAACAACAATATATAATACATATTAAATATATATATATATATATATATATATATATATATAGATTTTCTTTGTCAGAGAAACTTTAGTTGTTTGGGGAGAAGATGTGATCAAAATGAAATTCATAATAAAATCATATTTTATCTGTATCCCCAGTTTGCCTGCGAGAAAGCAAGCAAGAAACCAAGCAACCAAGCAAGCAAGCATTGGCACCCATAACCGACAACGTGTTTGTGTACTTGTGGCTGAGCAGCATTTATTGAATGATATAAAATTGTTTATATAGGTACATACATATTTATATATATATATATATATATATATATATATTGAACATATATTAAGTGTAAAATGATTAAAGACAAGTAATACCGAAAGATTTACACTCTTTTTATATAAATAACTGCTTAAACGCCGAAACTAAAAATTAAAAACTTCTTATTAAACACCTATCAACAACGCTCCGATACGTCCACCAAGAAAAAAAAAAAAAGAAAAAAACAAAAAAAAAAAACAAAATAAAACGCAAGGTATGATCTAAGTACACTTTAGGCCGAATTTTAGATACTCACTATAGTGTGTGCGTGCTGAGAAAGTTTTACCTATTCCTTGAGTCATCGTTCTTAAATATTTTACCAACCGTTTAGTGCTTGACGTAAATCGTTGAAAAAACAAAGATATTTGATAAACTAATGATAAAAATTCAGTCACTTGTTGCGATAAAAAAACATGTTTTCGAAACCTATTCACACATTTTAGCGGAAGAGATTGAAAACCAAAATTCTAAAGCTGAAAGGCTCAAGGCTCAAGGCCAGGATCCAAAGTCGAGAGCAGTGATTGAAAACCCCGTCTCTGTCCCGTCTCCATTCGAAAGTGGAGATTTAATGAAACTTGCGTCCACTTGCGTCTTGGGTATAAAGTATAAATATAAAAATATATGACTGTGTTGTTTATTTTTAAGCAAAGGATCTTGTTCTGCGATACGATTGTCTTTGAAAGAAAGTTTAATTTGTGAAATGCTTGGAGGAAGAGCGTATATCTTGCTATAGCGAAAATACCCGATATAGGTCAGAGAAAATAGGGAGTAGATGCTCCTGAACAATTGTCACATGCTTCTATTGATGTCGCCCGATTCATCTAACGTTGCAATACATATAGACGCAAATTGATTTTAAACATTGTTAACATACGACCAATTTGTACGCAATAACTAGAAACACTCTAAGCCAGTTTTCGTTTTCAGTGCGCAAAATAGCTTCTGGAGCCTAATTTTAGTACAAAAATGATTAGACTTGACAACTAGAAATAATCTCAGCAAATTATAGGAGCAATAAAGCTACGACATCTCGGGTAACTAGGTACTACGGCAGAGGGACAGGCAGGCTAAGAGTAAGTTGCAAATAAGTGAGTTGTTCACATGCGGGCAGATATATATGTCCTTAATCTTAATTAGAGCATAATATGGCTGTGAGTCACATTTGAACTTTGAACTTAAATTTTTTGCTTATTTCATATTTACTTACATATATGTATATATTATTTGGAACTATAAACAAGAACAACAACAACAACACGTTGTTTTCATTTTTTCCATTATGTTTACAAGTTACTGGCATTCATTCGCAAAATGGTATAAGTCGTATATAGATATACATAACGTGGTACGATTAAGTTGAAACAATGCTAGGTTTAAATCTGCGTGAAAGACAGCGAAGGAACATTTTCCATAGAACGGACGGGTGGGAAGTTGACTAATTTACTGCGTTTACAGATGTGACGAATGTTGTCATTAATTTAATATACTTTTCGTTTGTGTAATGCCATTTTAACCGATATACCTTACACAGTTGTGTAAAAGCTTTCTTGAAAAAATAAAAAGAAAAAAAAAAAAAACTGAAAACCAAACGACAATCGACAATCGAACCTCCAATCCAATTTTCATTTTTAGGGGTTTCGTGCACTAATGAAAAGCGAAAAATCGGGTAAAGAGAGA
Source organism: Glossina fuscipes (assembly GCF_014805625.2). Classification (NCBI taxonomy): domain Eukaryota; kingdom Metazoa; phylum Arthropoda; class Insecta; order Diptera; family Glossinidae; genus Glossina; species Glossina fuscipes. The sequence continues at coordinate 19,883,905 of NW_023998414.1, read as the reverse complement.
AAACAAAAAATTATATATAATGACTTTTTGCTTATTATTATTTTCTTGGTGTTGCAGGCGTTATTTTCAAGTGGAACAGGAAGATCCTTTTAGTTTAAGCATAAAAAACACCGAATTATATGTACATATGCACTTATATATATATATATATATATATATATATATATATATGTATATATGTATATTTAAAAAATTCTGCTTTTTATATGTAATTATGTTTGCGTATAATGATAGAGGAATTAAAAGAGGAAATGAGCAAAATTGCCGAAAACACCGATGAAGATAAAATGTAGAAATTTTGCACTTAATGAAACAAGTTTTCATATATATATATAAGAAATTTCTAGCTATCATTTTACACATACATATGCACGCGGGAATTGAACATTTGCATATATCAACGATTTTATTGATAAAATATAGATCGATAAAGAGATTTTAAAATGCTATGAAAACTTGAAAATATTTCATTTTTCTTTATATTGTAATCAAATACACACACACACACACATACGTTATATATACGTTTGGTGTGCTATGCTTTCTACTTAAAAATTTATGGACTTGTTAAACGCCTACACACTCACTATTTCTATGCAGATTTATTTAAAATTTTTTATATCATTTTTTTTTTTTTTTTTTTTTTTATTACTATAATAACGCATAGCTTACCGTACATGTCCAGTTCGCTTGTCCTAACTTGTTATTAAGTTGTTAATTATTGTTGTGTGTAGGTTGTTAACTTTAATTAAAAATATTTGGAATTTATTAATAATATTCATTTGTATAATCGCTAACATGCAATAGAGTATGCTAAGCGTAATATCGCTTTCCCGACCTTTGTCCGAATAAGCGAAAAGTTAATAGCTTTTCGATTTCATGACAGATGTCGATATCTATCTGTGTAAAAGTACACAATGCATAGATTGTTGCGCCGATTTTATAGATCATATATGTCAACGGACATTGATGTGCTTGCAAACACGCCTACTAATGCTGAAACCCTGAATGAATGAAACCGTACACACAAAAACTATGAGAGAAAAATTTTCAATATTATTTTCTTTGGCTTAGTAAAGTACATTATATGTGGATCGCGATCACGCTCGACCACGCGCGATCATCATTTAAAGAGCTACATCTATAATGAGGAAAGAGAAAAAACATTTTTTTCTCTGCAATTTTTACTTACAGTTTAGGGTATCTAATATTCGTTTTAAGGCGAACATTTGGTTTTCTCATTTTTTTTAAGTCTTTTATTTTTTTTGTTTTGTTTTTGTTTTCTATTTACATATCGTAGAAATCCATAAAAATCCATTAAATCAGGCAAATTGTTGGAAATTGCTTTAGTTACATGTATTGACTTAAGTTTGCTTTAATGCAATAAATCGACAAATTAACAGAAATACCCCATTGAAACAAGATTTACTGCTCTATAGCATTTTTGTTTCTACTTCTTGTTGCTATTAAAGTTAAGAAATATGAAATTTCCGTTTGCAATTAATATGCAGTCAATGGTTAATTATTTCAGTTAAAATAAATTATAGCATTTTATATAATTTAAAAATTTAACTTCTAACTAATTGATCTTATTACGAAATGTGGTCTATTTTTGTGTAGATAGTAACTCAATTCCAACCTGCTACTGCTATCTCAATTACAGGTATTTCTCTGATGAGGAACAATTGGTTATAGCAAACGATATTATTTGAAGAGAAATCAGCAAAAAAAATCTCTGCGCATCAGCGAGTTCGGGTGCCGGGTATATCAAGTTTATGCGAATGGTTGTTTAGAATCCAGTATGGCGATCTAAACTTCTTTGTTCGTTCATTTGTCCAGCTCAAAGTACGTCCGACATGCCTTGATGCAAGGACAAATTTTATTGAAAATGTTTACGATCTGTTCACTTTTTCGATTAGTTCCCACAGGACGCCTTGATATTTTGATACGTCATTATAGGAGAAAATATTGTAGCTTAGTCAAAGTATTTCAGCAAAGTAAATTGATGAGAAAATGTTGAATCGGCTGGGAAAACTTCCTGCATGCTTTGCCATTTCCCTTGCGTTCCAACGGAAATTGAATCTTTTTTGAGTACTTCTTGACGACAGTTCGCTCGTAATAATTTATGACTTCTCGACCGTGTAGGGGTATTTTTTGGATCCCACAACCCTATTACGGGTTCTAATGAAGGCTAAATAAGACTTTCTATTCCAAAAAGATTTAATTTTTCACATTTTGTGATAAGAATTTGTCCTTAGTAAATCAATCATAGGGAATTTGAATCACATAGATCGATTTTTTAGACTGCATCACCTATAGAGGCTCTACCGACGATAAAGCCTAATTTGTGGTTTGTTATGACGAAAGCAACTGAAAACTAATATAACATTCGACAAGCAAATTTAGTTTGCTTAGCTTACACCACATTGAAGTTTGAATATCCCCCGATATGGGGGCTTTCATGAAAATTACGCATTTATATGGAAAAAAAGATACAATTTTTGGTAGATCATTACTTAAGCGAAGCGTTGTAGGATATCTAATGATCGACCTTGCCCGACCATAGCATCCTTTCTTTGTTGTTTTTTTTTTTTGTCAATTTATTGTTAATTATGAATGCAAGCATGCAAAGGGCTTAATCGAGATATTGTTTTACATTTTTGTACGAATGTATTAGAAATATTTTCGCATACTCTCGAGTTTGCATTTACACTTTTCAAATGAACATATTTGCAAAGAGCTTAAGCCCATCTCTGAGTCAATTATATAAAATTTAATCAAAAATATTTCATTTCAATTTTCTATCTCACTTTTTGTGATTTGGACAACTTCAATAATAAATTATGCAACGTAAATAAGTTGTTCTCACACTAAGGTTAATCTTAACCAGTAAAACACAATTAGTGGGCCATGACTCACTATTAAATATCCTACGCTATCTTGCACCTATTCATAAGATGACTTTTCAAACTAAGATGTTATTTGGGAAGTAGCCAAAAAAGTGATCGAATCCGAGCCCTTATTAAGAGCGTCGGTCTAGCAAATTTCATCAAAATATCTCAAACAGAAGGAAACAAGGCAGATCGACAAGCTTAGGACAGGCTTAGATGGAATCACAAAGTGATTCCAAACCGATGGGTATATAAAAAGGTGGTTCTATCTCAACTCTTTTTGGGTTTTGCTGGGGATTGCGAATGTACGCACTTAATACGCCCTTAATATGTGTTCCTATCACAAGTGGTTTGGGGTATGAAAATATTTGCTCTTTTATTAAAACCATTTTTTTGCATTTTTTTCTATTTCTACGGTATAACAATAGTTATCGGATATCTCACCAAATATGCTGAAAGTCAATGACGACTGTCTGCCCGTTGAAGTCAATAGTTTGAGAAAAACCTGCTCTAAAATACTTGCTACCACCTTTGTCACGTCAGGTTGAATAATAGATAAGCAAATAGAAAGAGATATAGGGGCTCGTCCTCAAGAAGTCGAGCAATTTTCTTAATTTCTTAACTGCAGCTTCAAAAGTTTTGCTTACAGTTGAAGGCTTCGTCTGCTAAATTTTTTCGTTGAAATTATCTCTCTACTCAAAAGTGAAACCCAAGCGAAACCTCTGTATTTCTATGAATCATGCACCTGACTGCAATACAACTCCACATCAAACAAGTGTTCTTCTGGCGATCTGAGTCAAAAGCCAGCTAGTCAGCACGAAGCTTCTCCCTCAGTTCTCGATCAATGTCATGTACTCGTTTGAAGGTTGCTACCATTTAAAAGTCGTACAGATTCGGCAATCAGTAGTCATTCTCCATCTGTAGGTCATTCTACGAACTTTTTGAGTGATGTACTATATATCAATATTTAACATATTCTATTTTTACCAATCGTATTCTCCATTATTATACAGTTCAAGCCAAGTGGCATACAACATATGCAAAGGTTCGATTATCGTACTTGATTCCCGATAATTACTTAAAACACTGCACGCATAAGGCTTAATTTATATGTTGACGCAAGAAATGGTTTAAACTGACTTTAGAGTTTGGGTTCAATTTCCCAAGTTCCATTGTATGGAAATCGAGCATATAATAAAAAGGCGAATAGCCGCAAAGCCAAGACTATTTTAGTGTCAATGGTATTAAAAAGCAATCAATGCTTCGCAAAGAATTTGCTTTGCTTTACTTCTGTATCGATCGTTGAATAGAAAACACGTGCTCTTTTACCGTCATTCTGAAAGTAGCCTGTATAGAAAATATTCGAAACAGTATAATTTTTTTTTTTTTTTTTTGGCAACCCGGTAATAAAATAGCTTTGTCCGTACCTTTCAAGTCACATATTTTTTTGTTATTGCATAATTTTTTATTTTCACGCAACGGCAACAACAAAGAAAATTAGCTTGAATTTATATATGGATTTACCTTGGCCCCTCCTCGGTTCAGCAGTGGTAGGTATCACTCCAATTAACTTGCAAGGTTTCCATTTTTAAGGGAAATCTAACGTTTCCGACAGGACGGCACAATAACCGTCACTTTTGCTATACTTTTAGGCAAAGGAACAAATATTTTATGAGCTCGAAGTAGTAGTCTTTAAAATTTCAAATAATCTTTTTTTTTTTTTTTTGGTTATTTGACGTGTGCTTTACATTCCTACGTAAATAAAATTCGCATTCTGTAGTG
>NW_023998414.1:19857723-19878832 GCF_014805625.2 Glossina fuscipes | reverse complement strand
TACGTTTTCATTTTTTCAAATCAAAGCTTTTTAAACTTTAACAAGTTCACAAAAGAAGAAAACAAAAAATGAAATAAAAAAAAACGAAGAAATTTGAATAAGAAGGTGGTAAAAAAATCCTTTGACACGTCATAAAATGTCATTGTTAGACTTAAATGAGGGAAAGCGAAAGGAAGCATTCATTCTATATTTATCTATACATGTACATATGCATTGCTGTACGATAGGCAGTAGAGCTGTCAACTGTCTTCTGCTCTCGATTGTTTACATATTTTATTAAGATTTTGCTTCTTTTTTTTTTTTTTTCCAAGATTTTATTAAAATTTATAGTTGTTGCTGTTTTTATTTTTAGAGTTTTCCAATCAAATAAAAAGACAACCGACGCCGTTCATAACAAACATACACATGCAAACATATATATATATATATATATATATATATATTTACATATATGTATTTGTATATATCTATTTACATTACGTAACCTAAAAAGTATTGAGCTGAATATAAAGAATAGGTAGATAGGTAGATAGCGCGTCTCGAATATTCTTCAGGTAATCAATCGATTGCGAATATGAGAAATTTTGCGTTCACTAAACTCCATTTTAATTATTGTGAAAATTGTTCAGTCTCTGCTCATGACAACGTGTTAGCATAAGAAATATTGTGACATGAATCGTTGTAGGGCAAACGTAAAGTATTTTGAGACCTGACACCGGAAGCTATTGTAAAAACTCTGCAAGGCTGCAACGCGAATTTTTATAACGAGAGCTGAGGCATCATTGTCCGATCTGCTTACATGCAAAGAAAAACCAATGAGTTTTGCTGTTTGGACAAGGAACAGCGAGAACAGAGATTCAAAAGTTTTCGTTCTGAAAATTGGTAAACGATCGTTCAGAGACAGAGATGGAGCCAATTCTCGCATATACATGATAGAAAACTGTTTGGAAAAAAATGCGCGTGCGATGTGCGATTGAAGTCAAACAATTTCCTCGAGCAAACCGGTATCAGAAATTAAAAGAACCTAGAGCTAGGACCTAACATAAGCATTTGCGCACTGACAAGATAATTCAAGCTTAACATTGTCAAGTCGTCAAATATTCTGTTCTTTGGAAATATTCTTGATATCACGTTCGTACGCAAATTAAACTTAGACTTGAAAGGCGTTTAACGCGTTGACGTAAATAGACGTCCTTTGCGGGTGCTTGTCGATGCACACGACCTCTAAAGTGATGCTATATCCTTACTATTATAAAACAAAAAAAAAAAAAAAAACAAAAAAGAAGTGTATTTTTGGAAGCACTCACTGATTTTAAAGTCAACGCCAACGTGTTAAAGGAATTGAAAGCCATACACTGCTTGGGTTTTTTCATCTCCGAATAATCGGAATTTTCCAATGATAAATTTATGATTGATCTTTTTATAAACTAAAGCATTTTTAATGCTTTTTGTTGTTTGCCTGATAAGAGCTGAATACTTTATCGACAATTGCGAATGCGTTTGCAGATAGGAAAGTAAAAAAACTACCGTACGATAAAAAGCCAAGAAAACAGTAAAACTCTAACCGCACTTACTATTCGTGTCAACTTGTAAAATTTCTCATACAAACCGCAACAGACTAAACGCAATTGTCTCATGCATATACAAGTGAAGGTATTAAATAAGAAAAGAGAAAGCGCAGAGGTAAGGGTGACTTTTATGAGAAAATATCGGCATATTCTACATGAAGGCAAATACATGCACGTATAGCAAATATGGTGACTCATTGTGAGCCCTAAGATAAGCATAAGCGTTAGAGTCCAAAAAGCCTCCCCATTCAATAGCAACTTAAAACCCAACACCCACCCAATCGAAGCTATAACCCGTTTCATGTGACATTTGTCTATTAGAGGGCTTCTAAGTAAATAAGACTTTTCTTAAATAAACATAAACATACAAACACTTATGCAAACATATTGAGAAAAAGAAATAGAGACTACTGACTGAATGGGGAAGCGAAGCAAACACTATTTGTGTACATGGCTTAGTTATAAATCGTATGGTATCCAGTATAACTAACATTGTGTGCCTTGATAGTTGTTTCACTGGCTAACTGGCTGACTGCCTGACTGCCTGACTGACTGTTTATTTTTGGTTGATAGGGTTTTGTGGTCTGTTCACTTTTTGCTCCTTCATATAGCTTCTTCTTCTATTGCTTCTTCTCTTCCTCCTTCTCATCTTTTTCTTTTATTTCCATAACTAGTCTTATATCCCGAAGGCATTATATAGTTGATCAAAATACAGCAACAACATTCAATGTATATTTATTTTTATACAAATGCAAATTTTCCCTTTTCCTTATTTCCTGTTTAGCATGACATCACATATAAATCATACACAAGCATGCTTTTGTGTATATTGAATTTAGCAACAAACGACATTATATGTGTATAAATACATACATGTATATACATATATGACAAGACTAACATTAACAACAATATTTAGCCTCCAGTATAGTAGATATCGTTGTTGCCGTTGTCGTTATAATCATTTGAAAAGCTCGTTGATTGTTATTATACGGTTTGTCGCACACACATAAAAATACATAAACACAAACAAACAAGTATATATATATATATATATATATATATAAACACATACTAACATACACACAGCCTGAACACAATTGACAATTTTCTCACCCGCACAAACTGGCTGAGCCAAAAGAGCTGTTCACAATTCACTAGCATTTAAATATACAAACATATATGTATGTATGTATATACATACATATATACATACATGCATACATAGATATATATATATATATATACACAACACGACAGCTATAGATCTTTATGAAAATGTTTTACAATATCCTTTTAATGTTATTACAAGTGTGTTGTCCTTGTCGCCAAGTTTGTCAATGTCTGAAGACATATCGATACAATAAAATCAAACGAAATGTAATGAAATGACGCAACGAACTGCAAAAGGCTGATAGTGAAGACTTTGAATTGCGAAAATATTTTTAAAAGCTTTCGTGCATCCGCACTTATTATGCAAAATAATTTAAATTGAGCGAAACAACGAGTGCTACGATGTAACCTATATATTGTCAAATCATTAAACTCAATAATAGATCAATAATAACATTTCGACGCTTTTCAATTTCATTGTTCAACGATGATCTTTTATCCATCATCCAACAGATTTGACAATAAATTGATTTCGAAATTTAAGGATAATAACCCTTTGCCAAGCAAATTTAACAAAAGCGAAATTTTTTTTTTTTTCAATTTCAAAAGGACAAAAAAAAATGTATATACGTATATATGTATTTATTAGAGGTAGGTTAGGAATACTTCAACAAATCATATCCTGAAAATTATAAAACAAAAAAAAAAGATGACAAAATCATATTAGGTCGTGGGCGATATTTTCCTTTTTATGCGAACAGGAGAATACTATGCCATAGACATTGACATAGAAATTAGACTGACGGACAGGCTTAAGCCCATTCGAAATTTAAAACTGCCCAAGGGTTTACGAAGCATGTTTCTGCGCCTTATAAAGGTATCGAAAAAATTTCAATTTTGATACACTATAACATTGGATCGCCTTGGTTAATTTTTACCATTTTGTACATCTAGTTACCACATTACCCATAGAATACACATTTAAATTTTTATATATTTATCTGCTGTAAGCAATGTTGTGAGTAATGAGTATAGGACCAATTTTCTATTACTTTTCAAAAGCAGACCCGTTCTCAGTTTCGGGTTGGTACTGTAGGCGTGCCTTTACACTAATTTGGCTCAGCTTCAGTTTTATAACCCGCATTTTTTAACAGGCATTATACAAGAGGACAGTCGCGCATGCTTAAAGTGATCCAGAATTTTAATGCTTATCAAGCATATATGCGCAGTGTTAGTAGGGCCTCTGAAGGTTTTCCCTGGACGTTTCAAACGGGAAAATACCTCTCATCCTTCGGTGATGGTGGCATTAAGGCATGTATATTTTTGAGTTGATACTGCAAATGGGAATCATGTGCTTATGGCTTCGATATATATAATGCAAATATACTTAAGAATTATTGTGGATTTTAACTTAAAAAAGTTGTATATATTCTCATCACATTTTTAATAACCGGACCTTGTAGTACTCGAAGATGAAATACAGGTAAGTATTAGTCGCAAGATTACTTGAATGTTATTCTATAGTAAATGTCTCTCCTTAAAGGTTGCCTTTGCCGTACGCAACCCTTAAGGTGAATACGGTAAATATGGTAACGCACTATATCGACAGCGAGTATTCAAAATTAATTCTTAAGCGAATATGGATTGTTTCTGTGTTCTGCTAGTTTTTATTTATTTATTTATTTATTTTTTTTTTTTTGTAAATTTATTATTGGTATGCTTTGTCTGTTTGGCTATAAAGAATTTCATGAAAATTTATGAAAAATAAGATGAGAAGAGAACTAAAATGCGACACATTTAAATGTAAGCGTTTTGTTTTCATCACATTTTTGACTTTTACAAGACGCAGACGACACGTTTGCACACTTGAAATGTATGCATACATAGCTATGTTTCTATCTGTGCATGTATACGTGCATATATATATATATGCATGCGTATGTTTGCATGTATAAATGTATGATGTTGAAAATTTAAAGCATTTTGTCTGACAGCTCTTTACATTATACTCACAGTATAGCACATACGGTACAACATTAATACAATGTCAAACTTAAAATGTCAGCAGCGTCAATGAACAGCTATAATAGGAATGAGAAAAAGAAAAAGACATAAAACCCTGAACCTCAGTCAAGTGTTGATTCATTATGTAGTATACAACAGTATTCGCATATATCTGTATACGTGTACAGTAATAGTGTGCATGTAAATGCACGGGGAACTAAAAAAAGGAAAAATCGGGATTTTGATTTTCTATGAACATCTATGTTTTCTTCTCATAGTTTTGTATGTGTGCATGTGATAACACTTCAATCTCTAACAAACTGGAGAACATTGGAATCTCATTATTCGCAAGTCTAGTTGCATATGACACATGTGGTTATACATTTACGATGGTTTAACATCATGCTCAACCCTTTTGCCGAGACTTACTTGTAAGCAAGCATACATATCAGTATGTGGCGCATGTATATGTATATATATATTGCTGTTTCCGCTTTCCGTAGATAGCGAAATTTGAGCTTGATTATTGAAATGAAAAGCATTAAAATAAATTTACATTTCGTATTAAACGAATTATAATGTAATAGCGATGTTCCTAAGATGCTTAATTAACATAACAGAAATTTTTATATTTTTTATAAATTTTTAATGTTAAAGATCTGTACAAGAATGTAAAGGAATAAAGAAGCTTTGCAATATGTAAAAGTACATATCGTTTTTATATATATGTACATATAAATTAATTCCTTTAATTTTAGTTTAGTGGAATTAACCAATCAATTATTATTATTACCATTATTGAGATGAGTATGTTTTAGACTATCTTCCACTTTCATATCCATATAGATTTTGTTTTCTGTATTAACTTTGAACTTTTTAAAAATATCCGTACTAAAAAAGATTCTCACCTAAGATTTATTATTCATTTGTTTAATATGAGAAAAGGACTAAGAATGAGCCAAAGTCTTCGTTAGGGTTTATATACATAGCGAAAGTTGGAATTCGACTTCGAATTCTGAATAAAACGGCAAAAATTCTTACACGAGTGTTTGTGGCAATGTGGCTCGTTGCTACTGTTGTACATAGTTGTCCAGCAGTAATCATTAACAAATAATTGGCAAAAGTTAATTTAAACCTGTTAAATGAAGGCATTTTTTACACTTTACATGGTTCAACGTATAACTTACCGCCGGTTATTGTTAATGCAAAATAACGCTGAAATATGACTTGAAGATTGATTGGTACTTAGCTTGTGAGTCAATGAATTTAATAGTGTTCTGGCATTGGGCAGCTCTTGTGGTCGTAGAAACTGAGCCCGAAAGATGTAACTTACAATCTACAAGGGATATCTAGGTTCAAATAAACACAAACATTTATGAGGCGCATCTTAAAGTTTGATCAACAAAGCAAGCGCAATCTCTCACTAAACGCGCTCACGATAATCGAACGAGTATACCATACAGTATATAGAATATATTGACGTACGATCTGCCATAAATATTTTCCCTTGTCGAATGAAAACTTTGTATACACTGGTGAATATTTTGTATTTATATGGCAACGAAACTCTCAAAGATTTGTTTACGGAATTAAACTGCACTTTTTAAATTGGCTTTCGCATTGGCTCCACTTGAATAGGATTAAAAATCAGTTAAATCGATTCGCCTGCAACTTGCAAACTATTCCAATCTTCAATACCTACTCCTTAATTAACGCTTTGCTTTCTATTGTAACGCTTCTCTGGACATTTTAATATTTGATCTTTGAACCAAAAACGTTATTCCGTGTTGCCAAAATAACAGTAACCTGTTGTAGCACAATAAAGTATGCTTCGAAATATAATGAAAACAAAACATAACAAACGAATACATAAGCAAAAGCATTATCATGGGTTATGAGGCATCATGAATTGCCCTACATTAGTTCGCTTAATACAATTTATTCATATAACGACTTTTCAAAATGAGACCTCATATGGAAACTGGTTCTTCTGCCAAAAAACTTGAAGAAAGCAAATAAATTTTATCAAAATATCTCTCTCAACAATTCTAGTTTATAGCTTGAATATAAGTTTGAAAACAAGACGGACGGACGGACGGACGGACGGACGGGCAGACAGAAAGTTAAAAGAAAAAGATGGATCTATCTCAAGTCGATCTGCGCGTTGTGTACATCCATAAGAGGTGTAGCGTTCACGAATACTAAGCGACTTCAAAATGTTAATTTCATTCATTCAGTTAGCTAAAGCCATGTTCTACATATTCCTCGCATAAAAAATGCAGATAGAAATTATGTTGTGTGCTGGCAAACCTTAGTCATTATGCGAGCAAACAAGAAATCAAAAACTCAATTCTTCAATTGTTTGTGAGAGAAAAGCCAACCAACTAGGCAGCGAACCAATTAATTGTAAAATATGTAATTAAAAGCAATTACTAATATAATTACTGAAAAATTGTAAAAGGAAATAATAATAATAATCATCAAAACCGATAATTTAATGTTTAATGAAAGAAATTGAATGAAAATGTTCTAAAGCAGATAAGTTCGATCCTATTTTTCAGGTACGAGGAGACTAATTGAGTACAGTATTGATCTACTTTTTTTTTTTTTTTTCAATATGACTAATCGCTCAAGAGATCTTGCCCGGGCAGTGATAACTAAACAGAACAGAGGAAAGAGAGAAATAGGGAATGGCTGCAAACTTGAACGTGTGTGTCCTGCCTTGGTAAGCTTTACAGCTTTACCAACAGCCCCCCACCACCAAATTGTGAAATAAATTGTGATGAACAGCTCAAGAAGCTCATGGCCTATTCACTTCGCTAGGCCGTCGTATACGATCTTCTAATTCTTAAGTAATAGAATATAAAGTGGTTGGAACATTTGTGCGCCTTTGTGTCTCTTGTTAGGGAACAACATTGAAATATTTGCTAGCTCTCTACCTTTTTTTTTGTTTTGGGCAACTTCTTCCATTCGTTTGAAAAGATTAAGCAATAGTGTAATCAAGGTTACTGTACGGTTGCTTATGCTTGTCGTATTTGGAAAAATTGATTCGACATTGTTCGAGTTGTATTTAAAATTATTATGGCTTATCGGGATTTATTTCATGGACTTATGGGGAGTTGTGATTACTATCTCATAGCTCGTAAGTATTAGAGGTTCTGCTTGTATCAAATATGATTTTCAGTAAATTTTAAATTCAATTTTTTTAGAAAATTTTTCGCGAAACACTTATCTTAAGAATTTAATTGTTATGGTTAGCAAAAACAAAAAAAAAAACAAAGAAAAAAAAAAAAAAAGGGCAACGAAATATGAAAACTTGCACTAACAATTTTTCGTACTTGTACATAAACGGTTCCATCGTAAGTAAGTTGAGGTTAACGAGTCAGACAGTCTGCTCTCTAAACGAAAACATTATATTATATAATGTATGTATAATTCCTCATATTTTAGAAATATTATGCATTTTAAAAGCATTTTAAAGTCAAGTGAATTACATATGTTGGTGAGTGACTTGTGTGCACACTCAATGAGCATTGTACCCGGAATTTCTGGTTTCAAAGAAGCATGTAAACCAAACTGAAAATGTCTGGAAGACAGACTCCAAGTAGTGGCTGTGGAAGGGAGTCTAATTTTGATAGACATAAAATAAATTTTAAATAAAAAAAAAATAAGTATTCCGCATATTTTTTACACAGAATGTATATATAGATGTATATATATATATATCTATAAATTTATATGCAGATGTAATGTAGACGCAGATAAACACATACAAATTTTAATATATACGTATATCCGCATAAATATGTGTCTAAATTTTACGTTCAATGTACGTACAACGATTGTTACACATTTACGCTTCATTTATATGTGTGTGCAAAGCTGTATATATATGTTAATGTAAATGTATTGTATATTACAATTTATATGTCTGTATACGTTATTAAGGTGCGACAAAAAGCAGTATAACAACAACAACAAATAAGTTTACCATGACTCTGTATTATAGTACTCGCCAGTGACAATCGTACAAAAGAGATGCAACGAAATTTTTGTTTCCATTTAGTTTCAATTTTTTTTTTTTTTTTTTTGGGGATAAATTGTTGCATGTGTAAAATTTTTATTCACACTCAAAACTTGTATGATCACAAGCAGTACATAACACGGTTTGTACCATATGAGCATAGCCGTGCACGGTAGAAGATGGAAAGGAGTGAAAGTGTGTGCGAGCACGAGTATAAAGCACATGTGCACCGTACGCATAGATGAATTTTATTGTCTTTTGTTACTATAAACTGTTCCTGGTAGCAAAACACAGATATGCGCGCACAATCAAACGAATGCACACGTTTACAAGCATATATGAATATAATGTACAAACCAACTTTTATTATTACATATTGATACAATTCGTTTTTCTACAAATGCATGCATGCGATATGTTTTCAAAAAATATCAACAAAATCAAAGTTGCACACACACACACACGCACGCGAATATATATATATATATATATATATATATATGAATATATGCACACATGCTTATAAACACAGAGGCAGACAGACATTTAAAAATGTATAGCAATGGATTTGGTTCTATATGCATTTATATAGAAACTGCCGCGTATAGATTAGGTTAGATAAAAAAAAATATTAAGCTTACATATATATAGTATTGAGAAAGACAGACAGAGAGAGAGAGAGAGAGAGAGAGAGAGAGAGAGAGAGAGAGACGATTCGTTAGCTTTAGTGCAACGCACGGAAGGATTGATTAAATTTTGTCTACCGTCTAAAGGCTAAATATTTTTTCGTCCACTCACTGTATAAACGTAGTCAAGTATGCAGCATGTATGTGAAAACACAAACAATATACATAAAATAAAAAAATAGAAATAAACTAGAACATTGAAATTCTGACAGGATTTTCCAGTGTCAATAGGATTATTTGTTGTAGGTGTGTTATAGTTTTTCTAATTTTGTTGCTGTTTTTGTTTTATTGTTAACTTACTTTTTAATACAATTGTTATCCAGATCTTTTAAGCATTTTGCACAATATTCCCCCAAAAATATGTAACAATAAATGAAATGAATATAAATCCTTTGTTAACTGAAAAGCACTTAAGCTATCCTTCGCTGCTGTAATCTGAGTTTTTTTGTCTTTTAACTTTAAAATTTTTTTTTTTTTTTCTTCTCCGAACTTTTTTTTTTTTTAGTTAATTTTCTTTTTGTTTATGGAATTTTTTTTTTCCACTTGGTTGAAATTTTTACTGGCTTTTAATTTATTTCCAAACAAAAAAAGTAAAATAAAATAAATAAATAAATAAATAACATTAATAATAATTTTTATTTTGAACACTTAACACTCCAACTCAATGGTGGAAGTTTTTTTTTTTTCTTTTTTTTTTTCACTAATGTTTTTATATAACTTTTGAATTTTTTTTCGCCAGTTTGTTACACAAACGAAGTTAAAAAACTCTTTTATTTCAGGAAAAACCTTATGCTTCAGCATTCAATTTCCAATTATTTACATAAAAAAGGGAAATTTTTTTCCCTAATATTTTAGTTTGCTGTTGTTTATGTTGCATAAAGTTAATGACAGACAACAAACTGGCACTGGCTCACGTAAATATATATATATATATATATATATATATATATATGTTGTTGTATATATGTATATATATATTTATGTGTATAAATTCATATTTAAATGGACATACAGTTAGTTAAACATACACGTACACATACAACGCACACACACACACACACACACATACACGCATGTGGAGAGATAATGTATTATGCAAAACGTAGAAGAAGGGCGCACGAAATGATTTAAAAAACAATGAATTGAAAGAAAAATAAACACAAGAAATATATCTTACGACGATAACGCGTTTAACGTTGGAAAACACACACAACAACTTTCTGTTTTATTAGTACGCACGCCACCACAGTTGAAAACGTAATGAGCGCTCATTCCATGACCAAATACTCTTGAGGTCGGTCTAACATGAATTTTATATTTTTTCCTTTTGTTTGATTCTTTCTTTTATTTTGTTTTTATGCTTCGTTCTTCTGATTTCTGGTTTCATCTAAACTCCCAAGCCATTATGTTTTGCTCACAAATCCATTGATTTAACTGCCATGTGCTTTCTTGTATGCCTAAGTTGGCATAGGCTGCCTCTGTGCTGCTACTTATTTACTCGCTCGTATACACATACAAAATCTCAAAAGGAAAAAAAAAAAAGAAAAACGAATAACTCTTATAATCTCTTTTGCAGATTTTTATTTCAATATCATATCACATAGCGCGCTCTTCTCCAACACTCTTAGTAACTTCGCGCTATAAAGAGTTATTTCTAATATAGAAAAGATTTGTGTGAATTCTCGCATAACAATTTAGCTCAGAGTGTTATTACAAAGCAAGCAACGCAAATAAGAGCGTTGCATATTTATTGCACATAATCTTCTTTACCATAAAATTTCGATTTCTCTTAAAGAAAATAAACACTCTCTTTATGACGCCCTCTCTTAAATGTTTCTCTTGGCTATGGTGGTAAATATTACTTCTTTTAAACATTTTCAATTGGTTTACCGTCTGCATATGAAAAACATATGTGTAGCGAGTGTTCATCACCAAATTCAATCAATTGTCTTAAGTACCCTTTCACTTGAGCACAACATATTGGTCAATAATTCCTAAGACGAAGTAAACAACATTTTTTTCATTATTATTATTATCATTATTTTTTCATTTTTTTGCAAAATTCGATTCTATTTATTCGTCGACATAGTTCTCTTCAAGTGTAATGCAATTAGCGCAAGGTTCGCCTTACATTTCCGTGTCTTCTTTACAGGGGATTTGACGAACACCTCCAAGCAAGGTTTCATTTTTTGCAATAAGAGAGCTGCTCACCTGTCTCGAATTTATAAGCAGGCAAACCTTGCTTCTGAGATTAGCAAACACGTAAAAGCCTGCGGGATTCAGGTGTGCCCCCGCGAGCGCGCTATAAGTGAGCGCGGTACTATTTGAAGAACAGCATTCGCATATGCATATTTATATGCAAAAGAATGCACCGCTATCTCTGCAAGTTCCCCTTTCAATTATCAAGGATGGTCTCGAGAATTGTTTTCCACGAGTCCTGATGTAATCAATTTCTTTAATCATACACCGCATGCAGGGTTGTCGATAAGAGCTCCCATAACACTTTTCAATCCAATGCTTGATTTCAACGGTACACTTTCCCATACAACATTCAGACTTTTCCTTAGTTTTGAATGTAACAGAAGTAGCGTTACTTAAATCACGACAGCCTGTGCACAAATTATCGCAATGATATGAAACTGTTGCAGGCGTCGGTAGAGAATTACCACCCATTAGCTGCAGTTGAAAGTAGAAAGTTGTATTGAATGATAATTATATTTCCCGTCTTTCTAATAGAATATGTGAATTGGGTGCTAAGAGGACAACTAGTGCGTTCAGAGTTTGTTTTTTAGGTATCACACCGAACAGTGCGAGCGGTGGTCAGGCAAACAATAAGTCATCGATTTGTGCAAAGAATTAATCAGAAGAAGTAATACCCAGAGACTACAGCAAGAGTTAACACATTCTAGTTCGCAATGGATTGACATTACGGCGGAAGTGACTTTGCAATGTCCTTTCGTAATTTACAGTAATTTTTCTGACCAATTGCATCGGGTACTGTTGCGATTGCCCGCTCTACTGATAGTTATGTTGGATTGTGAAAGCTCATAATACATGCGACATTCGATATCCCCAATTTAATGGTGGCAGCACTTTCACTTGATTCTGCAAAATATCGCGGCCAATATACACGGACCATCTTTTTAAACCTAGAAAAGTTTGTACTATGGTATCAATACCAATGTGGTACGCTGACATAGAGAGGTCGCAACTGAGCAAAGGCGTGACTAATCTCACAATGTACTTCGAATCACGTAATTGACCTAAATTTTCGCTCACCTTCGCCACATTGGATTGCAAGCTTTTTCCCTTAAAGATATGTTTGTTAAATCGAGATTTTAGGTTTTTTTACGAGATCGAGGTAATATTTTCAATTGAATTTTCAAACTGCAATTATAAACTCTACCGAAAGCTTAATTTGTATCTGATCATGTCCCTTCGTTTAAACACGTACGAAGCTGCTTATCTAAAGAAAGGATATATATATCTCTTAAGTACCTAACGACATCATAGCGAACACTTTACCAGATTTTCGTTACCATATGCATATATATAGCGTATTATTACTTTCTATGGTTGCTTATAATACGCATAATCCAGTTCATCGTAGCGTCCGCTTTAATTTAAAATCTGGTGTAATCTCTAGTTTATCCGCCAACCTAGTCTTCAATACGCACTCTTACGTCTCGTCTGATCCGTAATTCAAACTTTAGTTTAGTTTTATCTGTAATTCAATCCTAGCTTAGTGTGTAATATAGCCGCTGGTCTTATATTTAGTCCAGCCTCTAGTTTAATAACAGTTTGCCTAACTACTAGTCGAAACCTTAATCTCGCCTCCAGCAGTAGGCTGCCTTTTCGCGTAAGAGTTAGCTCCGCACTTAGCTTAGACTCTAGCTTCGCGTCCAACCTCGTATCTCGTTAGCTTGATTTCTTTTCAGCCGACTTAACCAGAAAAAGGAAACCTTCTTATATTAATCACTTAAAAGATGTTTGAAGCTGACCTGTCTAGAGTCTATGAAAAAGAACACGATTAGCTTACGTAATGTTTCGCCAAAAAACTTTACTACTTTTGATAGGGTTAATAGGCATACCTTAAAGGGATAGCAATGAAATCGTAAATAGGCTTGCGTAGGAAGCTTTCGTGTATCAGTTGAACTTGAAAGGCGCGCAAATACGGAATTGTGAGCACAATTTAGCAGAAGTTTGCTGAGTTTGATCTAAACTATTTAGCACTGTGTCGCAGTCGGGTTAACAAAATACTTACGGTAGAGTTTAAAAGAATCGTAATTAAAACATTGAATGTTTTTGTTAAATGAATTTGGTGCAGACGCGCCCCGCCCCGCACGATTGAAACGAAGCTATATATAACAGAGTAGGCAGACATATACAATTGCAAGGTATGATGGCGAACACCATCTGTTTGTGTGAAGTTGTTTGACATTTGCTGTTAGGTAAAATGTAGTTTTCTTTGCTTCAATTTCTTTTTCTTTTTGCGGTTGTTATGATAGGACTTAACCGATTTAATACTCATTTCGGTTAAAAATGTGTATAGATTAGTTTAAACGTGTTTATCGACGTGTTGCGAACAAAGACGATAAAATCATAACATGTTTTTCTGACAGTGGAATATAATAATTGATCTTTAAATATTTCCTTTTTTTTCTCTTCGTTGCATAGATTTGAATACTTTGGGAGCGAAATTAAAATATAATGCATATTGGCTTTGTATATTAGAGAGGCTAAAAAATATTGAGCTCATATTTGAATTTTATAATTTTATAATTTTTAATCAATTATAGAGATGCATTCATTGGAGGCAATTGTTGTTATCTAAGAAGACCCCTTCGATTGAGAGGAGTAGCCTTTCAATTTCCATTTAGAATGATGTGATGAATGCAACAATAATTGGTTGGTTGGTGGTCATCTGCGAAGGCAACGCAAACAGAGAGAGAGAGAGAGAGAGAGAGGGGGCATGAGCAACTAACTATTGGTGTAGCTGGCATTTTAAATGATTTGTACATAGCACAAATGTTACCGTGTTGAACTTTCAAATGACCCAATCAACCAAATGCTGGTGGATGCAGAGAAAATTTTCATTATTTTTATAGCAAGCATTTACATACCATTGATAAGCAATTTGTGGTTTTAGTTTAGTTTTTATTTTTATTTTTATTTACCTTTTTCTTCGTTTTATCTTCTGTTTTTTTTTTTTTTTTTTTTTTTTTTTAGATTATAATAAGCTCATGAGAGCTATACTATATATATATATATATATAGTATAGTTACCTATGTATTATTACATAGACGCATATGTATGATTTTATACATGCATGATTGTAAATGTTATGTATATGTTTGTATATCGATGCGTGCGTATCTGGAAAGAAGATAGAATTTTCTAGCGGAAATTAAAAATTTCCACATTGAAGTCATAATCTGTAGACAGCAGAGATTTAGTTAATACATTGAACAGCAACGGGCTACGGGTGCGGTGAGTGCAAGAAGAAAAAAGCATCTAACCAACCAACAAGTTATGGCTAACAAACCACATATATATATATATATATATATAAATGTTTATATATATACATTTTATGTATATATTTTACATAGGTAGAAAGAGGTTGTTGAGAGTAAAAAAGAAACTGATAAAGCTAAACTTTGCAGTCAGTCATCGTTTTAAATAACAGCAGCAAAAACTTAAATAAGCAAAACTCCCTTTCACTCACTAAGTTTTCAGGCAGCTAAAGTATTAGGGTCTTAACAAAATGTCACATTCGCATTTTTATTAAAAATTTCTGCACATTGTCAAAGTCATTACAGAGTTTCACTTAAATTGAAAAAAAAAAAACAAAAAAAAAAAAAAAATAATAATAAAACTTATGACCACAAAGTCTTATTATTATTGTAATAATAGTAAGTAAAATCATAAAAAATAAAATATATGTTGTAGAGAGAAAAAAAAAAAAAAAAAAAGAAAGAAAGAAATTATAAACATATATAAAAAAACAAATATAAAAATACAAAACAAGCATAATAGTGTATAGGCAAATACGAGGTTATGGATAGAAGTAATGCAATGACGACGACGTATTGTTATGATATGTTTGTTTGTGTATACATATGCGTTTCGTTTGCTTTTGAAGTAAAATAGTTCTAAATAGTCTTACCAACAATAATCAGCTGAATCAATCTGACCTCAAGGCGAACGTCAAATAAAGCAGAGCTAAGCATTTGTTACTAAAAATAACTAATACTCGAAATACTCCCGTTAGCATTAAATAGTTCTTCCCTTTCTCGCCCAACGATAATTACAAAGTCTTCCCTAACAAACCGATAGATAAACTGACTAGCAGTCCTAAAATGCCTCTATTCCTACTACAAAATGCCTACGAAAATTCATTGCCAGCAGCAGCCCGTCAAGTGAAATGAAACATAAACAGAAACGCAAGTACAAAGTCCAATAAATGCATAATTTACTTCGCACACAAATAAATCAGCCGTTAGAAAGGACGACAAAAAACGCAAGGGAATGGAAAGAAACCGCCGAGAGCCGAGGAGAAAGAAAATGAAAGGGGCAAAAAATGAAGATAAAGAGGAGATGTTAACTGTCTCTGCCGTGCTTACTTCACATTCACGACAGATATATATATATATATTAATATATGTAAAATAGTCTAAAAAATATTGAACTTTTTAATAGAAAGCGCTTCAGTTAGTTTGAAATTTCAGTTGAAATGCATTTAATAAACGAAGTGATTGTACGAATGTACGAATTTTTCGTCCTCCAAGATAGCTTAATACTTTTTTGATAAAGTTGAAATAACTTTTTCTTACCATTTGTTTAATGTGGGGAGACCTACAGCATCTAGATATGTAGATATATATGCATGTAGATATATATATATATATATATAGCTCATTTAGACTTTAAGTAATAAGACAAGTACGACAATTTCGTTTGTGAATTTTATGAAACTTACTTAAAAAAAAAAAAGAAAAAAAAAAAGAAAAAGTGTGTATATGTTTGCGAGTGTGCGAGTGTACGAGTGTGCGAGTGTTTACTTAAAATTCTCCTCACATTATATTTTCTTGTACTTGACGATCATGCCGAGGCTGCTTGGATGACTGTCAGTTTGTCTGCTATTATTGGTCTTATAACCGTTTCTGCCGTTTTTTGAGTGTCTGTCTTGAGCGCTCAAGCAAAACTTCTTATTTTTTTTCTTCGATGTCCTTCTAAAAATATCTTATCAACGGACGACGCACTCACACATTTGCAATTACGAATTACATATACATGCAATGCAGTAAATTTTCTATGAATTAAAAAACAAAAAAAACCAAACACGATTTTTCCCTTCTTCAACTGTCGTCTCCCGTGGGGGAAAATTTCAATTATATTTTTGTTTGCTTTGGCCATGAAAATCTAAGAATTTTTTTATGCAATTTTTTCACTGTGCTCGCTTAGAAACACAAAATTTGTGAAATTTTTATTCTTAATTTGGAAAAAAATGGCATCACAAAGCAACAGAGAATTGTTTGTGGTAAGGTTGAGACATCATTTCAATAAATATATATATATATATAAATATATATCCGTTGTGATGTTGCGAAAAAAGTGCATTCGCACATGATCTTTACAAGCAATAAAAATTTTAAATTTCACGTTGAATGTATTCTACTAACGAATCCTGGTCACTGACCCAGCCACATATAAATAATCTGACGTCATAATACCATAAGATGATTGCTGGCGTCTCGTTAGTGATTTGTAAGCGTGGGACGCGTTATACTACAGATTAGAAAGCTTTTACTTCATTACCGCCCGGTTACGAAAGATGTGCGAAAACAAATGTTTCTCACATTGAACCGGAAATATTTTGCTGCATTAGTTCGCTAAGATTTAGACAACGTTTCGAGGCTATAAACTGCTAACTTCTGATAACGATGTATTGGTACGACCTTAGTATAGTAGTAGGCGAAGCAATTTCTCTTCGAAACACAAGGCGTCTTACGAATGCTACAAATAACATATTTCAATGCTTGGAAGAGTTCCTGCTGTAATCACTTGTGCTAAGCATATGATATTTATTTAAAATATAGTCTTCGCCACCAGGCTCTAAGTTTTCGCTTAAGAGGATTATGTCATTTCATGCACGACCTTTAGCTTTGATACAAACGAAGTATTTCTCGTATTTTGGCAGATGTTTCGTTCACACATTTTCTGACAAAAGAAAAGCATTGCTACCTTCTTGGCGAAGCGAAGCGGAAACTTTTGTCATTTTATGTCTTCCGAATTTACCAAAGAGCAAATTAATTGCAATCACTTAGTCGGCCAAATAGTCTCCTTTTTACTTTGGCAAACATGCGATAAAACTCATATATAAATTTAATTTAGGCGGGAGTCTTGGATCTTCACCACCTCCCCTCAAGTATGCATAGGAGTCACAAATCACTTTTCCTAATAATCATATACAGGCGAGTGCTTTGATTCGACCGGCTTAAGCAGTTCGTTGTAGGTTTGCAAGAAAGAAAAGTTTACTGGGACTGGACTGGGAGCGAAAGGACAAAAAGTAAAGGCTCTCCTCTATAGGTGTCAATGAAATAAACAAATGTGTTGTTGAAAGGTGAGTACAACTGCTATTATTGAAACTTGCTAGGGATTATTCCACGGGTAGAAATTTTGATCTCTATATATGTAAGTCATTGGGAATTTAGGTTGAATAGGGATACAATTAGGAAATTGAATGCGATGTCTATTAATACATGTCTGTTATTAGCCTAATGAGATAAATGGGATAATACGGATCCATGTGAAATGCATGTATAAGACAGTGAAGTGTTTGTTTTTAGCTCACTAATTGTTTGGCTTAAATGAGAGTCACCTCAACTTTTCAATTTGTTTACGGATCCATTGCGAGTAACGCAACAGTTAAATAAAATTAATAAAATACTCTCGGAGGGAAGAGCATTGAAAATATTTATATCTCAGCGATTGTTTTTACGCAAAATGAATTTCAAATCTGAAAATTAACGGTTGATGCAAATGCGGCTGTTATGCAAAATGTTGAATTTTATTTTGTTTTTGTTACGCGTTGCATATCTCTAATGGAAATGCTTTCAAAAATATCGAACGTTGTTATGTCTATTTTTAATGACTGCTTTTAAATTCGCACCAAGAACTCATCCATAAAGTCCTTACCAGTGTTGCATATTCCTACTCAGTATAAAATATCGATTATAGCCTGAAAGCAATCTCACTCTCAACTGAACTAAATTGAATGTAATTTTACATTCAGTTGTACTAGCTCATCAACCATGGAGGCATGGCAGCAATGCTGAGAAGCAATGCTAAGAAAATAATAATAATTAAAGGAAAAGCACGTATCAATACAATAATACTACAAAGATACATAATAAAAGTAAACAATAATAATAATAATAATAAAAAAAAAACACAACAAAAAAAAAAAATAAATAAAAAACAAAGAAAAAAAATTAACAAGAAAAACAAATTAAAATGAAAGAGAAAAAGAAAAAGAATACGAAGGAATAATAAAAAATTATGAGCTCCATTATAAAAAGTAATGTATAAATGTGATGGAGAAAAAAAAAAAAAAAAAAAAAAAAAAAAAAAGAAAAACAACGAATAAGCGATAAAAGGAGCGGAAAAGGAAAATGGCATAAAATATTGCAAAAGAAAGAGAAATTAAAACAATTACTTTCAATGTTTCTGCAGATAGAATAAATGTACACACTCGTACGCACATTTTTTAGGCAAATATTGGCAAGACGTGTCTAATGCTTCGGAATAAGTAAATGATGATTATTGTCATATGAGACTGACTTTGATATGCAAGAAAAATTCATAAGTAATATTGATATATATATATATATACTATTGAAACTTGCTATATATATATATATATATATATATACATATTTCCTTTGAATAAACCTCTCCTGCTATGTGGTTTTGTGTATATTTTTCTCCGAAGGAAAGAGGTAGAGGCATGTTTATTTGTGTGTGCCTGTGCGTTTTTTTACGCGTACGTAGGGGAATATGTTAAACGTCGGACAATTTCTGAAATACATTTGGTTAGCCTGAGCACAGATACGGCTTTATCTACATTTTTTGTTTTTGTTTTTGCTTTCTTTGATTATTGAGCTCAGAGCAGAGCTCGCCCTGTATGTACGAGCAGGGTGGTGGTAGCGAATGCTTCTAGGTAAGTAAAAGGGAAAGTAGCTGTGCGGGGGAGGGGGCGAGGGGTAGTATTTATATACGTTCCACTAAACTTTATAGATTTGTTTCCAGAACTTTAACGAGTGATAGCAGATAATACAATCCAAGAACCAATAACTCAGCCAATTGTGTATGCGGCACTTACAAGTAATCAAATTGGGAAATTAGCGCTTCGAGCAATCTACAAGCGTCGGCGGAAGTAGGAAACAGTTTAAGTGCGGAGAGAATTGATATCTTTTGTGGCTTACAGGAGGCTATCTTCGCATTGTATTAGAAGCTTATCTGTGAGAGTTATGTTTGGTAGCCAAGTTTCTTGACCGAGCTTCATGATGAAGTTCCATGGGCAAGTTTCATGACGTATGTATGATTAATCAGACGACACTTGTTAGTAAATAAGACTAGAAAAAGTTTGGCAGATTGTCCCGGCTATAATCGTCGTTTCCTTCACTAAAATCACTGTTTGGCTATTCGATGACCTTCGCTAGTCTCATTTTACATATATGCCCTTCTATCAAACAACTGTCATAACAGTAAAATAATAATTGTGTCTTCATATAAGCAGATGACATACCGTTCGATCGGTAATAGGAGATTTCTGCAAAAAAAGAAAGCACAAGGGAGAGTTATAATGTCGAAGAGCCTGAATCTCTTTAAGTTTATACTCAGCAAATTGATTTTTAACTTTATCTCTTCATCAGCTATCGCGCCGATGAGTGGACAACATGAACTGGTTAAGCTTTCAATTCTATGTCAGTAAAGTCAATGAGGTAAGCATTGGTTTGCTTTGCTTACCTTATTAGTAGGAAAATATTGAACTGATTTGGAAGAATCATTTAAGTATAGTCAGTCTATGACGAGTTGCACGAACCCCATGGAAGCTTCACTGCGGAACTTACCTACGAAGCAACAGAAGCGATAGTCAAAGGAAAAACAGATGCAAAATTCAAAAGGACATTATGGGGTAACTTTCAGCATCACGACACTCGGCTCTGAATTGCAAAATGCGTCCAGAATGCATTAGTAGAACTTAATTGGAATGCACAATCCGCTTTTTCCCTGTCGTTCACAGATCAATTGGTACTCTAATGGGGATAATTTTTTTGATGATCGTCAAAAGTCATCTACAGACAATGTAGAGAGGCCTGTTGTCCTCCTGGCATGAAACTAAGATCTTATCCGAAACATGTAAAAAAATGTAAGGAGTAAATGCAGATAAAGTGTATATGATGGTTTGCGTGTTTTTTTATTTTTTATTTTTAAACAAACACAGAGAGTGAGATCACCAGGTTTCATCTTAATTTCAAATCACAAAGGCTGCTCTTGCATAACAATTTTATTGCTGTAGGTATAGTGATCGCGCAAGCGATATTTTATCGTTCGGTGTCGCACAAATGCATTTTTATCGTTATTGTGCATTAAAGTTATGTAAGGAAATAACAAATAATTCTTCTCTACGGGCTGTCAAAATATA
>NW_023998414.1:19853553-19857623 GCF_014805625.2 Glossina fuscipes | reverse complement strand
TGATGAATTGTTTTTATATGAAAATATGTTAATAAAACATGATATGATAAGAAGACAAAGAAACACAATAAATGCAAACTGAATGAGTGGCGAAAAACTTGCAAAATTTCATAACTGATAATAAGTTTGAAATATTGTTAGAGGGAGGGAGGAGAGAGTTTTATTGAAAACACAATATTAACAAGAAAAAATTAATTTTAATTTTATTCATTATACCCTACACTACTTGTGCTCCAAGGACATATTCAATTTGTATGCGCATGTATGCAACATCCAGAAGGAGTTGAGATAGAACCATCTTTTAATATACCAATCGATTCAGAATCGCTTTCTGTCGCCTATTCGCCTGGCCGTCTTCTATTTTTATGTTCAGCCTACAAGTCGGTATTTTTGCTGCATTTTGATTGAAATTTCGTACACCAACGAACGCTATTGGACATGTTTCGAATTGGCCCCATTTTTTTGGATTCCGTTCCGTGTACTACCCCATTTTGAAAAATCCTTTAACTGTACTAAGGGAAGTGGTTTAGTGGTTAATGATGCTTTTATTTTCTTCTTGACTTAAGCAATTAAAAGTTTACCGATTGAATACTGATTTTAGTCCGTCTCATTTTCATTTTCGGAAGTTGAAATCAATCGCTCGAAACTTTCGATAATAAGTGCGGTGCGTCTTCAAGCGATGCAAATTCTCTTGCATCGCAACAGCAATGCGCTTCTATTGCCATTTCTTGTTTCCTTGACTCGACTTGACTTCCATCTAATTTCTATCCTATAGTATTGTAGTATATATATATATATTACTATATATGTTAATGTGTTCGTATTATAATATAAATTTGTCTAAGGCCCGACTTTGCGATCTTTTTTTTTTTTTTTTTTTTGAATTTTTGAGTTAAAATTTTCAAGGCATCGCCAAGGATACTTACATATGAGTAAGAAGTGTACCAAAATGAACTGAAGTTCTACGCAATAGAAAATTGTGTAAAAAATGAATGACTAGCAAGCACTTAAGGCAACATGCTGTCAAATACCTTTTAACTAAAGAATTAGAAAATATGAATCCGTAGGGTTCATTGGCCATATAATTTTATTATGAAATGATTCTTATCGCATGATAATATAATGTATAGAGGCACCGCATACATCTGCATGTGTTGGGTTTACCAACATATATAGTATTCTATTAGGTTATTATGGAAACAATTTTGAAGTCAGTGGCCCGCCCGTTATCGTATTTATGAGTTCTTCTTGATGCAGCTTGGCATTAAAAGTCCTAGATATACAAGTCTCACGAACTGTTAACGGATTTTAATTTTATTTCATGCGTTCGATAAATGGTACAAATATCCCTTAATAGTGAAGAAGAGTGGAGTGGAGTGAACTCAAAAAGTTTTCGTGCATGTTTGGTATTTTTGGTTAAGAAAACTTGCTTCCTTGTTATATGCTTCTCTATTTATTTCATTTATTTATTTGTTTTTTGAAACCCCACTCGGTGGCAATAAATTAGACAACAATTGTCTAATTTTCAAATAAAGAAAATCAAAGCGAAACAAGGCGAGCCCAGCAGCAGGGCGAGTCGGTAGGCTGGCACAAGCCAACAAAACCAAATCTTTAAATAATGATGAAAGTAGATGGTGTGCGTCGGCATATGCGTCTGAGTTCGTCTTATACTTTTTATCTTACTATCTTTACACTTTTTCTATTTTTACTATTTGCCGTAATATTTACTTAACGTTTCATCTTCCTTCGTTCTTATTGTTGTTGTTATTGTTATTATTATTATTATTGTTGTTGTAGCTTTTAACGCAACAAAAAAGAGATGTTAAAGATAATGTTCCTTTTATTTGGTTTTATTTGTAACATCTTGTTGTTGTGTTTATTTTTGGCTTTCATATACAGATGCGCATACAAGCACGCAAGCATACACACACGCATACACATGCACGCACTTAAACACTTTGTCTGGATCCCCCTTAAAAACTCTTCTATTTTCTCTTTATTTTTTTTTTATTTATTTATTTTTTTTTTTTTTGTCTTTCTTTTATGTCAGTATTTACAGCAAATTCAAATATATGCACACCGCAACAACCAAAGAAACCGAAAAATAAGAAAAAGAAGCAGTAAAAGCAATATAAGAGAATAAATAAAATTTGAAGAAATTCTCTATAATCTGGAAAAATCTTTATTCATAGACTTCCTTCTTGAAACTCAAATAAAACAGCTGAACAACATACACAACAAATTGTTACCTATTGTTGTTTGAACAAGTCTTAGGTGGCATTCGAAAGAGATTTTCAAGCAATATGAACATTATTGCCATTTGACGATGGCATGGGATAATGACGACGACAGATATCGAGCGATGAGGGGATAGCGATGGAAACGAGAGAGTTCTGCCAAAGAGACCACAAATTAATTTATTTAAATTTCTATTCTTTTGTTTCTATTTCGAAATACAAATAAAAAAGAACTCTTTTGCTTTCTTTCGTTTTTAGAGCGCATCTTAGATACCCGGCACATCGTCTGACATGCAATTAGACATTAATTTCATATTCGATTGAAATAAGTTGAAAAAAATTACACGAAAATTTAGTTACTCTTTACTATTGTTATTGTTTTTGTTCTTGTTAATAATTGCAATTAAAGTGTTCATTCCTCACCCAAACTACATTTTCAATCATTCGCCGAATTTTTTCATGTCATCGATCTACGTTCTCTGTAAGATTGATCAATACCCGTAATCCATTTATATAGAGTTTTAATTGTAATGCTCGGGCTTGACTAACTTTGTAAAGACAGAGATGGGTTCAAATATGTCGATCTACCTAAGCACTGGCCTAACGCAGGCTACGTTGCAATACCAGGACGAGCGCCTTGCGTAGATAAAAGAGATTTATTCAACAATCAATTTCTTTGATAGGGTTGGTCGGCCGGTTCCCTCAATATTTACACTTATTTGTCTCTCAGTTGTCCGTCTATAGACGCACAATGCCCGACCATAACTTGAATCGTAATGTACTAAGCAATGTACCTGCATAGATCTTCCCTATCGTCGCATATGTTGCGATGATTTCAACTCGAATTAATACAAACACTATTCTCTTTTCTTTCCTTCTCCTAACTTACCCACAATCTTTCGTAATTTCCATCGCGTCTACCTGCACAGGGGACAACCCATCTGCCCAGCCTGATCAAAAATGAAGTAAATTAATATACAACAGAGAGCGTTTGAAGCTTTTGGATAAGTGACGATCAATCGACTATAGAGAGATTGTTTCACCCAACTTCCCTAAACTAAAGTAAAACCCTAATCGAAAGCAAAAGAGTCTCAACTCCTTTCATCGGAGATGTTTACTTTTTCAAAATATGAAAGACAGTTGAATGTCACCATCACGCATCTGAACTAAAGAAAGAAAAGACTATGACAGAGATGGTTTCAAGACATCTATCACATATTCATGTTTCTGCATGTTATGCTGGTCATTTGATTCAATCTTCGCAGATTATAGGATCCCCGAAATGGCATTAAGCTGATCCTAGAGTAACTTTAACTGAATCGATCGTCGTAATGTCTTGAGTAGAAATCAAACAAACTTCATACGTGATAATTGCACAGAGATGTGCATTAAAAGCCATAGGAAGGCGTTAAGCGGGAATCTCACCCAAATAGCTTCCATCATAGGGTGCTTTTATTATTATTATTATTATTATTATTATTATTATTATAAGCAAGGTTTTAATTTTGTTCTTCAAAAGTGTGAAGTAATAAACTTAATATATCTTCATTTGGTCCGTTGTAAAGTGCATCATCCTCCTGCCTACACTAATCCAAATAATATGATCCCCAAATATTGTCTTGTTTGCGTAATCATTGCAGTTTCTTTGTGTATGTATTGCAATATCAATAGAATAGCACACAGAAGTGGAATTTACTTTTAGGTCAACTAAATTTTTCATAAGAAATTGTTTAATGAAAAACATTAAACAACAATAAAACCGCAAATATAGTAAGAACAAGAACTATGTCAAAGTAATAAAAAAATAACGAAAGTTATATTTTGGTTTCTTCT
>NW_023998414.1:19805336-19853543 GCF_014805625.2 Glossina fuscipes | reverse complement strand
ACCAAGTATACTTATTCTTGATAAGAATCGAATTGTGAATCGATTTATGCATGTCTGTCAGTCAGTCTCTCTGCCCATCTATGCAATGTCTGTGATAAACATTCTTCTGGGCGCAAAAATGAATGATGTTTGCTTGAAATTTGCCCGAAATATTTGAATTCTCAGAAACAACAGAGAACACATGTGACAAAAATTTTCTCGCATACTCTACAAGAGTGTAAAAAATCATCGTTACCCACTCAACATTATAGAGCACATAAACTTGGAATTTTCATTTGTTTATTTTTTTAATCTTTCTTTGGATAAAAGTGGCGGGTACAAAAGATTCGGTTACGGCCGAATATAGTTTTCTTAGTTTTTTTTCCTTCTTACTCTTAATAATAATAATATTTTCTGAAACTTTATTACGAAATTGATTGACAGCCGTTTGTTTATTTAACGTAGGCACTTGTATACATATATAATATCATATACATATACATATATATATTTATATATATGCATGCATGTAGGGCTGTAAACACTACAAGAGTCTGTTTTCTTAAAAAAAAAAAAAAAAAGAAAAAAAAAAATCACCATGTGTTACTTATTACATAAATTGTATCTCTTTACCTTATAAATGCATGAAAATGTCCTGTTTTTGTTCAACTTTTTATTTTAAAGACATATTGATTGTAATTGCATGCGATTACATGAAAGTTAAAGTTTTTATAGAAGAATCGACGATTTTTTTTTCAATGCATTCATTTTACTGCAATTTGCGTATATCTATAGACAAACAATCTTTTACACTCACCGCTTAAGCAGTCGAAATGAGTACACAATTGTATTTGTAACACTCATCTTTCACGAATTTGATTAGGAAAAAATTCTGAAACGATTTAGCTATATATGTCCGTCCACTCATTTGGCTATGCAATTAGTTAAGACATTGTTTCCCTACCTAATAAGGATTAAGCTGCAAAGTGTGCAATTTGGTGATGCCACACTTGGGATTTTAATATGTCAAAATATTTACCGTTATATCGTGAGAAATTGGATATATTCACATATATTACTCAATATATTGCAATATTTAAAAAATACGCTTAAAGTGATACGTATCCAAAAGTTGAGGTAACTTTGCTTATTCCGATCTATACTGCACATGATGCATACAAAAGGATCCTTGAATGCTTGGCAGTTTATCTGGCATGTGTTATTTTAAAATTTTCATAATTTTTTATAACGCAATAAAAATTATGCAAATTTGTCTTGTGATAAATACGATAATATTTTTATCTCCGCTAGTATTAAGTAGATAGGAAAACTATAAACAATTTTTGGGAGTGCATAGCTTTAAGTCGGGTTGCAAATATTAGGCAACTATGCGTGTAAGATGTTTCGTTATCGCAATTCGCAGCGACAACTCAATTTATGATTGTGTTATATTAATTCTATTGCAGACGCCTACCTATCTGCTGAAGTTCCCATAGAAAAGGATATATGTTATGTGACTCGAATCTGGAGGAGGCATGTTTGGAGAATGCACCGCAATCGAAGGAACTTCTCAAGTTGAACATAATTTAAAGGGTTGCTTTAGCTGCGGACAGACGTACCTACGCGAACGTTCTTCATTTGCAAGACTAAAATTTCTTCTTTTTCTTCTGCTTCTAGCAATTCTTGCAAACTACTTTGTAACTATTTCACAGTTTACTGCATTTTCACCCCAAGCCAAAGTAATTGTTTCCGTAGCTTGAGCTGCATTTTTTTTCGAGTTTAAAACAGAATAACATGCCGAACAGAGCCGAAAGTGCTGTTTGTTGACATCGATCTGTTTACACTTTTATAAACAGTGAACGGCAGCTTGTAATCAACTGAAATTAATGCCGTACAAACAAACAATGCTTAAGCTCTGTAGGCAAGCGTAACGTATATTTGAGGAAGTAGTTAATTTCAATCCAAAGAACTAACTTATCCTTAACACCCTGTGTTAAAACAGCGGTCGCTTACAAAGAAACCCATATTGATGTAGCGAAAATTGAATCGCTTATGCTTATAAATACGTTTAGAATATCGCCTCGGATTAGTATCGATAAAACAATTATGAAAGAAGTTCGAAGCGAATCGAATGAATCTACTCTTGACCCGAGATACAACCAGTTTGAAGACAAAAGCATTATGCTATACTCTGATGAATGTCTTGGAGATATGTTGTGCAGTGATTTTTTGCTTTTTTGTATAATAGATTATTAAGTTATAAGTGAATTAAGTTTTTCCTAAGACCCATATTGTTGTACGAGCGACCGGTCAGCTAGTAATTTATCACATTTTCCATGGTTTGGCTTGGGCAAGCTGCTACGATTAGGCATTAGGAACT
This sequence comes from Glossina fuscipes, assembly GCF_014805625.2. Lineage (NCBI taxonomy): Eukaryota > Metazoa > Arthropoda > Insecta > Diptera > Glossinidae > Glossina > Glossina fuscipes. The sequence continues at coordinate 19,851,184 of NW_023998414.1, read as the reverse complement.
AGCAAAATGTGCTTCTTTTGGTGTATTGAGTTAGTGCCCTTCGAACAAGCTTCGAAAAGGTCTGCATACTACTTTTTGCTCATTAGGCTGCCCTATGGCTGGAGGAATTTGGCAAATCTCTGATTTCGCTTCATTTGCACACAATACTGCAGTCGATCAAAAGTCGAACGATTTAAGAATAGATTCATAATATTTGTTATTTGATTCGTTATGGCACACATACTACACGCAATGATTTCTAATACTTTCTGATTAGATACTAGATACAATAATCTCTTTTTTGTCTTTCAAAGAAAAATACAATACAATATCATCTGCGATGACTTTTCCGATAATCCAAAAAATAACTACACTTGTACACATCTGCTGCTTAAGAACGATAATTCAATAAAAATTTGCATAAAAAAAAAAAACAAAAGAAAATTAATGCAAAATTTATATTATATGTAGGGATGAGCGGGAAAAAAGGAAGAAGCATACATGTAAAATAGCGCGATGGCCCCTGCCGATTGGTTATCGCTATTGCTTGCAGCGTCTGAGTTACATATAATTTGTTTACCGTTATAAGAGATATTATTTATACGTTAAACCTCATATCAACCTGTAATTAAGTAGAAATCCAATCATTTAATTATTCGTATACACATAATAAAATAGTTCTGACCGAAATTTCAATAATAATTCTGATGTGCGAAAGAAAACAAAAAGGAGAAAAACGAAAAAAAAAAATTTAAAACACACAAGTAAAAATAAAAAAAAAATAATAAAAAATAATAATAATAATAATAATACTCTTGCTTACCATGTTTTATCATAATTGTGTCAATCAGCACGGTTCGTCTGTCATCTGATGCAATGCTATATACTTTGTAATTATAATATATATATATATATATATATATATATACAGTTTTTTATACTGTTCGCATTAAACAAAAGTAATCGACTTTAATTTGTCTTCAATGAATTATTAAAATAATTATAACAGTATAATGCAATCTGCTGCCCGGCTAGTTTGCCCATGAGTGTGAGTATGTATATATATATATATATATATATATATATATATGTGTGTGTGTGTGTGTGTGTGTATGTGTATGTGTATGTATGTTCGCGTTAATATTTATGTTCATCTACGTGTGTACATTAAAAGCAAATATGTATTCAAAATATTAATCTATTATTCAATATCATAACATAAAACGCAACATCAGCAACTATATGGCGACCATTGTATATAATAATGAAACCACATTTTTTTAATCACTTTGATTGAGTGGGAAACTCTTAAACGCGGTCGGTCGTTCACCATTCGGGGATGAGCTTTTAAAAAAAATATATATAACTTAATAAACTATAAAATAGATAACATCAAACAATCAGTAGTAGTAGTATGGTCTCAATTAAGAGCAGCTTCCCTTATATCGTACATACATACATACATACATACATATATATGCTCTTTTCAATACTAGTTTCAGTACAAAAAAAAAAAAAAAAGGAAATCTATATTTTAATTAAATTGTACAATACTTACCAAATAAATTGTTGTTAAATAAACACATTGTGTAAATTTTATTTATTGTAATAAAATTTCAATTTATAAAAGTTTTCACTGCATACCGAATATATGCAATGCAAGAAAAAAAAAAAAAATATATATATATATATATATATAAAATATATTTTTTGAGATGAATAGCAGGAGTATATAAAAAGGGAGCCAAAAAAAAAAAACAAAAAACAAAACTTGTGTAAAAGATAATCAGAAGTAAAATTACATCATAAAGAACTACTGAATTGTAACGTGAATGCTCTTTTCATACAGGTTCCAATTGAAGAGGAAGTTTTTAAAAAAAAAAAAAAAAGAACGAAAAAAAAAAAAAAAAACACCTAAACCTTTAATGCTTTTCTTCTGCCGTCTACAGTAAATGCATGAAAGTGAATGAGAAAATTCACTCATTTTATGAGAAAGGGGACCCTTTTGTGTTGAATTTATCAGTTTTCATTCGAAAAATATTACACATACACATACCCGAACGTATGGCTTATGTTGTGAAACAGTCTTCTGCGGTGAAGAAAACAAAAAAAAAACAAGGTGTAAATCATATTTTTGAAAGAAATATTATTCAATTTTGTGATTTTTTTTTTTTTTTTTTTTTTTTAAATTTATTTAAAATATTTTAAAAAAAAAAAAAAAAAAAAAAAAAAAAATACGAAAAGACGATGTTTTGGATTTTCAATTATTATGGAACGATCACATGTTTCCTTCAAATTACAAATATCGAAATTATGCAGAAATAAGTGTAAGTATAAGTGTAAGAATTGCGACAATCGGTAGATGCACACACAAATATAAAAACTTCAAAAGACTTTTGCCGAGAGAGAGAGAGAGAGAGAGAGATCTCTATGCGCCAGTTGTTGGGTTTATTGCCAGTAAAGCTTTCACTTTCAAGCATATTTTTTAAATTTATATATTTAAATCATTGAACAGAACTGATCCCGCTCTCAAAGCAGCTTTCGTATTGCATTGCCATTCAAACGATTGCAATCTTTTTTTTTTTAAGTAATGCTGGACAAGCACATAAGCAATATAGTGAAACAAATCGTATTCCAGGTGAAGCGCAGGCGCCCATCCCCATTCAAGGGCATGTCATTGAGACGGCTGAGATCATTCGCCGAATATTGCTCATAAGCATTTTCTTTCTAAACCGCTGTCCACGACACAATGTCCAAATAAAGATTTTTTCATATTTTTTATGCCTTTACCATTACCATTGTGGGTGGATTATACTGGAACTGCGGCTGAATTGACAAGTGCGAAAGGACTAAGCCAAGCCACTTAATATTAAGCTACCGAGCATCTGTATATTTTATGGGACGTCTGATGTGCAATCCTGGACAATTCGCACTAAACTGGTTGATAACAATTGTTCAACAGTAAAAAGGATGTGTTAAGCTCTGTTTGCACACTTCTTAATATATATATACCATGTTGTATTGAATACTAAAAATACACGAATTGAATCGTTACAGCTATTATTACACATCGGATCCTTTATAGATTATAGTCAATGTTATAAAATATTATGAGCAGCATTGCTCTCATGTTCCTTTTCCTATCCGTTTCCCCGATTGTCACGAGAAATTGGAAAAAGTGCTGAAAAAGCAATTTATTCACCTTTCTATCTATTTCATTGGCCAGATTTAAAAGTTGTTTGAATCTGTCCAAAACTATAACTAAAATGTTAAAAAAAATACTACCAAAAAGGTAATGAAAAATTGTATTTTCATTGATAATTATGCGCAGCAATATTGTGTGTAGAACCTTGTCTACTCAATCAGCCGATGAGTTGATTACTCGATAGACCGACCAGATTTGTTCTAGTTGCCTAGGATTCGGTCGCAAACGAACAAACAGCTTTCTGAATTCTTTCTTATCCTTCGTTGATCTTAAAGATTTCTCTCTCGTTCTGAGAAGTTTATCTTAAGTGAAGCGATGTTGTATTTTAGAAAAAAATATCAATAGATAAGAGAATTGAATAGGCTTTGTTTAGACAACTGCACAGCAGGTGCACTAGTAATTCGCACCTCGACTTGTACACGTAGTGAGCAAATTATCACAAATAAGCAGTCACTGAACCTTTTTGTCGTACAAACTGCCTGATAGTAAAAGTTGGGATTAGCAAAAAAAAAAAAAGTAGCCAATGGAAGATGGGTGAACAAAGGGAGACAACGAGCCGGATAAACAAAAAAACCTAAAATTATAAGACGACATCGAAAGTTCGTATTTGTCGTAACTATTGCACACGCCCGTCCATTATTGCAAAGTATCAGTTATTGCTATAGGCTTGCTATAGCTTAGGGCGAACTAAAGATTTCACATTCCGGCGATATTGCTCTACAACTTTCGACCTAAGAATGAAGGCATTCACTGCTCGAATATCACTAAGACTGATGGTATTTAGCGCCGGTGAGATGTAATCTCAACAATCTAGCGAATATGCTTTTTGGAAATACCTTCGATACTGCGATAAACGGAATAATTAGGGTTAAATGATAATTTCATAAGCAAATACACCGAAACGTGTCGTACACAACAGGTGTCGCACTTGTTAATAGATAATTAACGGCTAATTTGCAAAATTGTGCAATGAATATTTGCATTATTACGACTGTACTGTGTGCGTGAACGAATACCGCATAAATATGGCGATTAGTACGAATGATGCCCAATGAAAAGACAATTTGTGTTTCATTATATTGGCAAAAAGTTCTATGTGAGCCGTTCTCTTATTATTCCATCTTCTTTACCTCGCACAACTACTACTAGCTACGTTACGCAAAATTTCTCTCTTTGTACTTTCTCCTCCTCCAGTATGTTGCAATTTCAATGTAAAGGTTCTTTTTTTAATTAATTTCAGATATTTTCACGATGCAACCAACCTCTAAAATGATGTATTCTTAAGGCAAAGTACGTTCGTTACATTTGTAAGCGCATATATACGCGGATATGCATGTGTTCTTAATAGCTTGTTTGTGAGTTAATCAATTTAGACCAACTGAGAGCTTCCAATATCAAAGTCAATGTAACAAAAACACACAACACGAACTTCATAAATATAATAGCTTTACGTACTTGTGAACTCACACGCGCAGCGATGTTGCATAGCCATACATAGCTTAGCTATCTCGTATATACATACAATGTAATGATATGATATATATATATATATATATATATATATATATATTTTTTTTTTTTTTGAATTTATTGATTTTACTTAGAAAACATAAAATAAATATTATATATAAAACATTATTATTGTGAGCATATATATGTATATATATATATATATACATATATACAAACACGAATATGTGAATACACAAAACCAACTGACGATTTATTATTTATTGAAAAAGCAAAAAAAAAAAAAAAAAAAAGAAATTTTAACTCATTGAGACTTTCAGAAACTCAAGCACATTATTATCATCATCATCGTCATCATCATGAGTAGCGTTAGCGATGTACTCATACGATGGATGATGCGACTAAGCAAGCTACATCGTTTATCTTTATATAAATTTCATAAGTGCTTATGTATCTATGCATACGCTGGTATGTATAAATAATACTGCTGTTGTAATACACACACAATTAAGACTAATAAAGACATTAATGATAATGCTATCGGACAAACATATTTAGATAGATGCTTGCGAAGATGTAGCAACAATGATATTTTTGAAAAAGCATTTCGTTTTTACCGAGCTACCCGAGAAAATTAATTAATGTGCAACATTCCGTTCGGAACATGCACAGAAACTTATATACCGCCTATTCAAATTCAGGCGAGTACATTAATTAGGTTATTATGTGCGTCTCTATCGAGAATGACAATCGCGCAAATATATTACATGTACACTTTCTGATGAGGAAATAATGCATGCGATGTACACAATTAACAAGTTTTCTGAACCGGCTATCAGAAAGTTCCGATCCCAGGTACACGCAAGTCCCCAGTAAAGCTGCAAAACAAAATCAATCGCAAAGAAATAAGTGAATAGCGACAATAGAAAGTGTGCAGTGTGTGTTTTGTGCAAATCTAACGATGGCATTGGGAAAGTAACATGATCTGTAGGCGTAGGATGTCCATTCCAACTGAGGAAATTATATTCGCATAACATTTCATATTCACCACCTCTATCCCAAAATAGTCAAAGGAGAGCAATTTCGTCATAATCTGCATTGAATCTGCAGTATAAATGCAATGCTTTACAGAACTGAAGCAGTTTATTTATTTATTTTCTAAATATCATGCCCAGCTAAATCTATGCACAGCCAATATACATAAATGAAAATAGAATTCAATGCATGTAAATTCGAAAGTTAAAGCAAAAAAAAAGTGAAGGAAAATAAAAACGTGATAAGCTAATGCATAATTAAACTGACAAACAATGCGTTAAGAACGGAGATATTTTGCCCAACATAATCCTATCGTTAATGTAGACAATTTGCCCTATAACTGTGCATACGACAACTAATAAGTCAGTCCGTCCCTAGAAATTTGCTTTTAAGAAGGCCCGTTCTCCCTCTGACAGGACTTTGAGTGTGCCTTTCGTAAAGCCTTTTCCCAGAGAGATGGAAACCTCTTAGGCTGATACTCATTCCCAAGGATAAAAACCGTCGGCCGAATCGTGTTCACACCAACTCTTTTTCTTTGATGCATAACATTAGCAAGGTGCTAGGGACAATCACATACAATCACTTCCTCGCAATAGCAGAAAATAGGATTACACTATTAGAGCGCTAGCTCTGCTTTCGTGTCGTGACTGAAGCGCTAGCAGGACAAGAGGGGTGAAATGGGCAAAAAAATACTGCGACATGATAACACTTAACGTCAAAAGAGCATTCAACGCGTCAGGCTGAGCATGCATTCGATTGGAAGCACGAACCTCACGGCAAGGTATCTTACAAATCTGAGACCAATCAACGGTTGTGATGGCTGAAGAGGCGGCGGGTGGGGAGAAGAGGAAGTCTGGCCAACTGGATTACTATTAGTGGTTACGGATTATTTCGCCAATATTACTGCAGGCTTTAAATGCTCTTTCCATTCTTATAACTCACGCACACACTCTCACACACGTTTACTTCACACTTAAAAAGCCCACAAATGCCGTGTGACATGAACCTAACAAGTCGAAAAAGTTTGCTAATTCTGAACAAGCTGAACGGGAATGGGAGCACAATAGATTTGTGCCATAAACAGTGATGAAAGTCCCTATAAAATGTTTACATACATTTTTGACAGCCAAGCTGGTTAAACAATCGCCATCTGTTCATCATGCATATCCGTAATTAATTCTTGGATTATTCACTGCAGCCGCAATTTATGTAAAAAGAGATGAAGCTAGGAATTTATGTTGCGAGTAGCAGCATTTCATCTTTTTTCTTGATATCTTGTTTTTCTAGATTCCTTTATTTACGCGGATATCCGTTACTTTCCCAATATTATCATTGTTATGTGTTTCAATTCAACACAACAGTGGTTACTATGGTTATTGTTTTATTATTTCTTTTGCTCTTGCCAGTTGATGTTAATTATTAATAGGAATTACATCGAAAATATATTTAGAACCGAAAAATTGTCTTCTATTTTACTTAAATTCTGACGGAAGAAGGATATATATATATATATATATATACATATATATATATATATATATACATATATATATATATATATAAATATATATGAGAATCTATTGTCTTGTTAAAGCCAAAGGAATCGTGGGTTCGGGTGTTGGTCCGGGACAATTTACCATATTAAATGTTTCAGCGGTAAACTTTGCAATTTCCTCTAATTCGGAGAAGACCGCATTCTTAATTGCTGAGAGTAGAGCACCAGACCTTTCAATTATTACGCGTATTTTTTCTAGCATCTCTTGGTTGCCCTCTAAAAAGCCCACAAAATGTTGTCCATCGGGGGTAGGCTCGATTGCACCACGAATACCGGAAACTCTTGTCTGTGCTATTCGGAATATTTCCATTACCCTTTGAGGTACCATGACTTCAAGGTCGAATTGAAGTCGAAAGATTTTTGGATCTAGTGTTCCGGTATTTGCTAAAGCCGTAGATTCAGCCATTGCCAGGGGGAATCAACGAGTGCAAACGCGTCACCGATAATTTGTTTCCTTTTTTTACAACTTTTTTACTAAAACAAGAAAATTTTCATTTCTTTTTTTTATTTTTATTTTTTTTTTTTGAATTTTAAAATTTGTCAATTTTCAATTTTCAGAAGCTTAAACGATTGTGTTGTGAAATTTTGTTTCGTTTATTTTAAAATAGTCATCATGTTCAATAAATTTGAGGCAGGAAAGGTAGTAGTAGTAGGAGATAAATAATAATTTTTCGATGTTTGTTTATTTCAACTTTGTGACTTTGTTCCTTTTAATGATAAACGCAACAAAAGCTGTCACTGAAGATGTCATAGTGTAGGTGTAAACAAAGTTGCATATACGGGAAATGAATATACGTAGATGATGCATATATATATTCATCCATTGCAACAGCACTGCAATGCAGAGAAAATGAAAGCACACCTTGGCCTATCTACTATTGGAAGATGTAAATTGCCACGCCTATCTATTTATATCTGAATATATTGCCTTAAAGTAAGCAAAAAATGTATAATCGTTTAGCAAGAATGGCATGAAAAATTAAATTGCGCTACAGACAGACAGCTGTAATGATAACAGTAAGGCTGCTAAGTTGGCAGGAGTGCAACAGGCTTTTTTGTGTATTGAAAGGTTTCCGAGGACTCCAATAGTTAAAAGTTTGCGGTTTCCGCATTGGTCACAAGAACATGTAATATTTCGAGGGACCTCGGGGAAGCTTGTTTAAGGGACACAGTTTCATCCACCGTATAGACGTTACAAAGTATTAATATTGCGTCAGGGGAACATTTGCTGGCGTTGGTGTTCCAGAATTCAACTATGCTTTTCTTACATTTTACACGAGAAATGTTAATCAAAGCTTTCCAGCTAAGTTCTCTTCCTTTTCGAGCGAGTTATTAAAGAAACGTGCCTTCCAGTATTGTTGGAAAACGAAGCTTTTCTTATTGGTCAAGTTCCGGATCCTTTACTTCAATTGTGCGTTGTATTCGCACTACTTGTTAAGAGCAGGAACTGAACTCGATCATCGAGCCAAGTTAAAGCAGTTCATGATGCACGAGTCTCCTCCAATCTCACTAAACATAAAGCATAAAGCATTAGACTCAATCCCAGTTTATAAGCCATTTGTGCAGTCCCATCCATCTTAGAACAGCTTTCACTTTCTGTTACTAATGTCTGCAAAAAGGTCCGGACATCGATTACTTTCATTAGCGATTCGTCGCCGATCTTTCGATATATCGAAGTATGTTGTTGAAGGAAAAGTAGCTTAGAATGTATATATGACGTAAAACGTACGTATTCCCATGTGTTGGACAGTTCATGAAGATTCATTAACTATCATATTTCTGTATTCAATTGCCTTCGTGCGTAACTAGCCGGAGTAGTCTGGCCAGTCTGGCCAGGCAAAACAGTTCCTAGTTCACTTTCAACACGGATATGCTTTTTTGCGAAAACGGCTACTCGCAATCAAGTGACAAAAGTCTTTAGCTGCTTGTCAATTACAGAATGTAGATCTTACATCTGTTACTACGACATATTTTATGGCTTATATATATGGTGCTTTGACATAACTTCTTCTTCTTCTTCTTCTTCTTCGCATTTGTTAGGCCTTCTTTGTTCGCTTTATGTTTTCACATGGCCGTGTCATGTGCTTAAGAAATTCACGGAAGGTAGGGGTATGTCAACTTCTACGCATCAAGTACCCCATACGAGGAGCAGAATTGTGATTGCAAATTTAAAAAAAAAAAAAAATTGAAAATGTTTGCAATATCCTCACTTCTTCCTTATGCTCCGATATTTATCCTGCCATAGCATATGATGGTTAGTTAGTTTGACAGTCTCTACCTTTTGCACAGTGAAGCTTTTGCACAGTGTACATTTAATGGCAAATTTTGCGCGCTGGAAAACTCACCTTGCAAGGTATGATCATCCAAGGTGCTACAATCCCCACTGCATAATAAAACCGTTTAATCTATTAACTCATTAAAAACTTTCCTTATTTAGATAAAATTTCTTTCTAACGTTTACTTGAGTAGGTTTTTTTGATTGCGTACGTATCCCATCGAAGCGTTAAAAAACTTTCCAAATGTCTCTTGAATGCATATATGCATATCAGCAATACTCAAACTTAATCGACTGAGTCATTTTTATGTATATTTATTTTTTCAATTTCTTCGCTACGTTTTAAAACAAGCAAACAGGCTCTCATACATTCTCCGCCTTTTTTACATTCACTGTCGTGCTTTCATTGTTAATATTGCCTTAGCACCACCAGAAAAAGTTACGTAGAAAGAATTAGATTAGGGATTCCTCGCTCTCACAATTGTTTCGGTCATTACTCGTTGCATGTTGTTGATAAAAGCAGGCAAACGGGTTTCATATTTTTTGTATGTGCGGACATATCAAGGCCACGAGGCTAGGAACAAAATTATATAATTGATCTAAAGTTTTTTTTTTTTTTTTTGTATTTAGAAAAGCTAGACCGATATTAATCACTCGTCAAGACTATTTATGTCTAGATATAAATTAATGCAAGTAAATCGTCTCGTATGCATCGTCGAACGCCAATAAAACTTTTCTTTCGGAGACTTTTTCTAATACATTCATTCTAATTTGAATTATATAACTGCTGTTGATTCAACATGATCTATGATCCCGACAATCCTTAATTTAAAAGGATGTAAGCTAACTTGGAACATTTCACTATAAGTGAGATGTTTAAGTAATGAATAATAACGACCGAGCTCTTAAGTTGACCGACGGAAACGAATTGTGAGATTTCGTACAAGAACAAAGGCAAAGTATCTTTGGAAGCGTTACATAAATTCCGGCAATCATTTTATTTACTGTAAAACAAAAAAAAAAAAAAAAAAGTGCCTATATAAAAATGCCGACACACTAACTTGGAATAAATAAAAAATAATATAATACTTATAACATCGATGTATAAATAAAGTAAACCACGCTTGCTTGCCTTCATTCGTTCCCTTAGTTCGTCCGCATGAATTTAGATAGCGAAGCACACAATCAAGGATAAACAAGAAAGGATAATTGCATCATTCCCTGGCATGGATCAGGCTGGAATAGTATTCACGTATAATATAGCTGTGCAAAGTGTCATTTAAACTATATGAAGAGATCATCAAACGTATGTATGCACGAGATCAGTGCACAAGCTATCAACTGGCAATCCCTATGTAAAATCCAACTCGTCGCTGCAATAAAATAATTAAGTTGGCTTAGTCGGCGAATAGTTGACATAGTTTATGAATAAATGAAGAGAAGTAAACTAAACAGCGCTATGCGAGCAATTGTTCTTTGACATACAAGTAGTAATCGCGTTAATATAAATATTTAAGTAAAAAATATTTGTATAACCATCACCGAAGGATGAGAGGTATACACACACAAAGTATACATATTCTTGATCAGCACCAAATTCTAAATCGATTTAGACATGTGTAATGTCTGCTGTTAACATTCAAATTTAACAGAAGCATGGGAAATTCTTGAACGCACTTTGGTATCCAAAATGGGTCAAATCGTTCAAAGGACGCGCCCACAGCACCGCGTAAGCTGAGAACACCTCCGTTTTTCAAAAGGAATGAAAAATTGATTTGTTGCCCGTTACTCATAAACTGTAGCAAATAAATGTACAAAAATTTTGATCGTATATTCTATATATATCCGTTATCTCGGAATTCAGACATTATCGATCGTATCCTCCATTGTTATAGGCCTTGCATTCAATTGAGATTATTGGTTGCAATTTTGTCTTCGTTTGACAAGAGAGAATGGTTGCTTTCACTTTGGCGTACTAACTTCATGGATACTAACTGGTCGGGGCTACGTCAACAACGACAAATCGGCATAGAGCTTAATTTCGAGGTCGTCCTAATGAATATGACAAGTCGACAGTTTGTGCTTTGCAATATATATATATATATATATATATATATATATATATATGTGTATATATATGCAAGCATATTCCATATACGTTCTCTATGACTTTTTCAACTGCTACAATCATAAAAGTGTCATTAATCAGTTGATTAATGCATTGATTGCTATATCGCCTTGAGGTTGGTTACACATACATATCGAGGCTCAATGTCATTATTTATCAATAGACATTATGGCTGCTCGAAACGAAATCTCTAAGGAATTTAAACATGAATTAATAAATAAATAATATTGACGAGATAACAATAACAGAACAGAAAGAAAAAGTATAAAATAACAATGGCAGCAACAACAATACAATGAAAATAAAATTACGAAGAACTTTTCATACAATGAAATAGACTTTCCGGTCGTTGGAGAGCGTCAAATATACAAATACCGAATAAAATGCCATTTATAAATAAATTTTCTAATGATCGTCGAACTATTGTGACATTGAATTCAATGGCTTAGAGCATCAGCAGCAGTAAAATATTTCACACTGTTTACCATTATCGAAGCGTTTATTATGACGGCTGAGACTGGCTATAATTTGAAGTTATAGATATTCTATTTGTGTGTGTTTGTGTGTGTGTGTGTACGCATGCAAACATATACACTAGTTACGGTAGCAGTTATCTATTATTACAGAAAGAGTTCATTAAGTTTGAAAATCAGGAAATGTTAAATTTGCACCTGGATGCTAGACTAAAAACTAACAAGTGATTGACTGCTTGACTGACTGACTGACTTACTGAGTAACATTAATGGTCTGAGATTGTGTGTGCGTGACAAAAGACACTGCTAACCAATATCAATAGTAAAAATTCCTCTACAACCTATTCTTTTACTTGAAATGTTTGTAATTTTCTTCTACACTTATTCTTACAAAAAAAAAAAAAAAAAAAAAATTAAAAAAAAACAAGAAAAAGCAAAAGGTATATTAATTTGATCATTCCGTTTGTAATTCTTTTTCGTCCTATCGCAAAGCTGCCATCCTTAGAAGTACTACATACACAGGCGATCACATTTCATAAACATTTTGAAATTCAATTTCTTTCGTTTTCTCATGCTCAGACATTTGCCTGTAATCGAATGATTATCCCTTCATTAAAAGGACCAATATTTTTAGGTTGTCTAAGGAATAAAAAAAAATAAATAAATAAAAATATGTAAAATATTTTCTCGTATACTGTGTAGCGTTAAACAGATTCCTTTTTGGGGAATTTTCCAAGTTTTAATATATAATAGACGAAAAGAGAGAGAGAGAGAGGGAGAGAGAGAGAGGGAGAGAGAGAGAGGGAGAGAGAGAGAGAGAGAGATAGAGCTGAAAGTAAGTACATGAACTTCTTGCTACTTCTCCGCTATTACGCATGAAAAATGCTTAGGCCATTTGGGTGCGTATACGGTAGTGGTTTTTAATTTTGCAGCTAGACGTATATCTGGAAATGTTGACAATCGAGCCATACACAGTCGCTTTTAGCGATACTTATACAGTCGGTGATGGGTGCCCATCATTCTCTCAAATCCTGTACATCGTACTTGCTTTTTCCTTTCTTTTCTCTTCTTTTTTCTTTTCTTTTCTTTTTTTTTTTTTTTTTTTTTTTTTTTTTTTTTTTTAAGGTTCAACATTGTGCGTGTCAGAGTTTATTTTCTTGGTCATCGTGGTAGAAATTCACTTACCTTCCTCTCTTTCAGCCGACTATACTTTCTTTTTGTAATTATTTGCGTTTTTGTATCGGTGAGAACAGTTTCGTATGCATTCGTATGCATATATGTGTGTAAAAAAAATTTTTTTTTTTCTTGACAACAGCTTCCGTATTCGCACACATGATGGGAATATATTTGGATATATATGTGTGTCGCTTATTTCACTTCTCTAACTGTTTGTTTAATTTGTTATATTTTATTATTTGTTGTTGGTTTTTTTATTTTTTTTTCTTCGAACTCATAATTAAAATAATTGTACTAGTTATCTATGTATACAAATGTGTTGTTGTTGTTGTTGTTGTTAGTGCATCGTTATAAAATTATGCAGATTTTAATTGTATTAAAAATATCAACAAAAAGAAAGAAAAGACAATGATAGAGATTGTCTCAACTTGCGAACAGAAACACAAATGCACACACACACACACACACATATATATATATATATATATATATATATATATATATATATGCATAGGTACGAACACCTGAGCTTAAAAGCAAACATTGCGGGTTAGCATGCAATCTGGCTGACTGGTTTGTTTGCTTTTGCTTACTTACCTATCTAACTATAACTACCATCATGCATGCATGCTAATGCGTTGTGGTGGTATGGTGGTCGTTTCTTTATTAATTTAATTAACAGCAAATTTTCTCTTTTGAATGTTTTTTAGAAAGAAAATACACATTAAAACACAGAGAAGAAATTATAAGTTATAAGCAAGTGAAAGCGTTCTAAATAATTTTCTTGCTTTTTCTATCATATTTACTTATATTTCTTCTTTTTCGATTGAAATAAAGTTCTCCAGTGAGTTAAAAAGTTAACGCATAAAAGAAGTATGGAAAATATATAAAGCTTCAATTTTGTTTCTCATTTACTTATATTTAATTTGCGCTAGCGAAGCGCAGCTAAAGTGAAAAGAGTTAAATTATACTCAAGCACACACACACACACACACTATATATATATATATATATAAAATAATTGTAAATATCTTTATATATAAATATATATATATATAAATATATATATATATATATATATGTATATGATATGTGATTTTAGATGATTCCAAGTGAAAGCATAATTATGCCAAGGACACGAAAAACCAGTTGCAGTTACGATGATTTGTTAGCCAGGATTGTGTTTGTGTTGGGGGCGGGGGGGGGGGTAAATTATACCACACACGCACACATAGCTATACATATGTTGCATGTAAATACATATATATATATATATATATATATATTCTCCTAAGTACATAGAAACATTGAAAATGACGACTTAAAAATTTCCGTTTGCTACATGTGGGAATTTCCCATTAACACGCAATTTGTTAAAACATTGTACAAGTGTGTCTGGGGTAGCATCTAATGATCATCATTAACTAGTTGTGCGTGTATACGCGTACATACATTACTTACACATGTACTGCTAATGGCTTTGGTAATATACTAAATAAGCCGACATAGTGTGAATTTCTTGCTTAAAAACATATTTCTTTCAATACAGATGAGATAGATATACTAGCAAAACTAAAAATTCAATGAAAATGAGAGCAACAGTCGTAACAACAACAATAACAACGATGACGACGACGGCAATGCATGTAATAAGGAAAACAATTTAAGGATTTTTTATTTATTCCACTAACTGCCTTAAACTTGCACGTGTAGAAATTGAAAGTCAAATAGAAGTTAAGTCAACTTCAACGATACCCTAAACCAAAACTTTAAAACTTAATTCTATTGAATGCCTATAAACGAATGCAATAAACTAAAAAATGAATAATAGTATCATTGTTGGTTGGTTGGAGAGCTCAATAATTTTTAGGTAATTTAATGACGTAATTGTGCATAAAAATATAATGAAAATTCAATGTACAAATACTTGTGCGTCCTTAAAAGGCAGCAAAAAGATAATGTTCGGGTTTGGTGGTTTCATAAGATCGTTTCTTACACGTTTGGCTTTTACATTTGCATACGAACTAAATAAAGTGAATACAAGACGTTAGTTGCAAACACTGACGATTAGTTTTAGTGATTTAAAGTTTTATGATGCCTACTATGGGATTTGAGAAGGGGAGTATTCGAGTTTAGCTTAGCTCATAAAAGCTATCATTTAATTGCAAAATATCTCAAAAGTGTTGAGATGTATATAGGGAGTTCAGGCAGGATCCTTGCTCGGCTTTAGCTAATTTCTTACATCAAAATTCGAAAAGAACAATCAACTTAACATATTGTGTCAGTTTGTAACAAAGAATGATTACGCACTGGCATCGTTACCGGAAATACGTAGAATTGTAAATATTGTATTAGCTTGTCATTTAATGCCAGTCATAGTGAAGGAATGCATTTTTTTTAAACTATGTTTTATATATGTATGTAGGTATAGTCAGGGCCAGTGTTATAAAAGATGAACTCACAGATCAGTCGCAGATACGATTTCTCTCTCCGGTGAAACCATTTACTCATTCATTAATTTATCCATAATTATGCTACCAATACAAAGAAATGCCGTGTCTTGTGTGATGTGTTTCGCTTTTATTATTACAGTTTTTTTTTTTGCGTTCTTGTTCTCTTTTCATTTCATTTCGGATAACTTGAGTGATGTGTTAAGGCCGCTACTTGATGTTTTGGGATCAGCCTTCTTACAGCACCGCAAACAAGACCTATGATGTGATTGACATTTCATGTAAGGAATTATTTAAAATACATCTATAGAGAGTTTAACATATACATACAAGCTTGCATATGCTGGCTTCATGGACTGCAGTATCAATTTTTCTTCTTTATTTTGTTTTATTGGTTTTTTTGCTCCTTTCGTTTTCGTTTTCATTTGCTTTGCTTTTTTCTTAATTCAATTGCTTTTGGCAAAAATTGTCACTTGGACATATGTGCAGATAGTGTTCCCTGCATACGCAGATCCCTAATCCCTTTCTTGTTTCTAGGAAAAAGTTCGTGGCATTTTTCTTAAATGGCTATACTGCAGCGCTTATGCGAAACGTTTCCGATCAATATGCTATGCATTTGATATAACAAAAAGTCTATGCATATCGCATTTGTGCGAGAGAATGTCGTGAACTTATTTCGTTAATCCGTTTTATTACTAGAACGTACGTGCATAAGAAATTTTCCCATCAAGCGAAAGAGCCAAAAAAAAAAAAAAAAAAAAAAAAAGAAGAACAATCGCTTCTTCTTGTTTTTTCTGTTCTAAATTCTACTTTAAAAAGTTTTCGGTCGGACGTACTATGCATCTATAAATTAATTTTCAATGTTGCTTTTGTTGTTGTTGTTGTTGAGTTTTTTCTCATTTCTCTTTTTATTTTTGTGTTGGTTTGTTAAAAAATTTCCAAATCCATCTGTCGACCATGTGGTCGATCTCCGATGTTTATTTAAATTAAACTCCGCCAATAATATCTGTTCTAGCGATGTGTTATCTAGCGAGGCAAAAAAAAAAAAAGAACCCAGAAAAAAAGCGCTTTAAAGAGAAAATAAAAAACATAAACGCTGTCTAGTCAATGACACCGTATGAAGTTGACAGTTTACCGTACCTCTTCTTAGCAATTTTTCATTTTCTTTTTTTTCTTGCAAATTACTTAAGAATTCAATTCAAATTTACGCCCATTTACTCTTCTTCCTTTTTCATTCTTCTTATTTATTTATTTATTTATTTTTTTTTTCTTTTATTACTTTTTTTTTTTAATTTTTGCAAATATTTTACTTAGGAAGAAAACTGCACTTGAGTTTCATGGTCTATCACTTAGAGTACTTGTGTGCTGCAAATCAGTCAGTCGATGTTTGTTTATAGCAGAGATTCCCAAAAGTGTTTATTGGCGTGGTAGGAGTCCTTTACCTTTACGAGCTTGTGCTTATTTTTGAAAAATTTTTAATTTACGTTGAACGGGGAAAATTGTTGCACATATTTTTTTGGTTAACTTAATGGATGGTTTGCACGCTCCAGTATACGTAAGAAAATGTGATTATCACATTGGGGAACTGACATAATTCCTATTGGGAAGCTATAGGATCTTGATTTGGGACTATTCTGAGCAGGTAGCTAGCAGGTATCTTGGCAAAGCATTTATGTGCATTTAAAAGTGTTTCACTTGTGTGGCTTTATCGAGACAACCATTGATTAGATGCGAAGCTAAGGACGGTTCGAACGGAGCCAATGTCTGTGCTCAGAACTTGAAAGCCTATACTGGAGATTTTGATGAAAATGTTCATTGGCAATTGCGCTATAGAAGCCATAGACTTTCTGATCGTTTTCCCTATCATTTCGTAGCACGCATAATGCAACAAGTTTGATTTCGTTTTTGACGACAGCAGGAAATGAGGTAATTTCGATTGTAAATCTTCGAGTGACAGAATTTTCGAACGCGCACTTTGTAGCTGAGAGATTGAAAACGAACGGTAGAAAATAACAATGAAAAATTGTTTGTAATAAAAAAATAAATAAATTTGTTACCATTTTTTGTCGTCAGTTTGCAATATATAAATAAATATACACACATTAGGTAGTCCGAAAATTTCTTGCGATTTCTACTGGCACCAGATCTACTCTGCTGCAAAGCACAGATTTAATTACCTCAGGCGGCAATGTTATTGCAGATACCTTCAGTTGATAAAATTCTCACCGCTTACCTGTTCTCCTAAATATTTTTTTATAAGTTTGCCAACTTCAAATAATCCTTGCAGGTTTCTTTCAAGGGTCCGAGTCCTCTGGTGATATTGAAACCCCAAGTCTCTTTGCTGAATTGTTCCGAAGAGATTTTTCAAATATTGATTCCATGATTTAACAGTCCAGTATCCATATCGGACCCTTAAAACGGGTTCGGTTACTAGCTTAGTTATTTCAGAAAATGTCGACTTACGTGATTTGAGGTCTCCAAAAAATAGTTGTGCGCCCAGGCCTGATGGATTCCATCATGTATACTCAAATCGTGCTTTGGCGAGCTATCTGGCGTTATTTCAAAGATTGCTAATGTCCTTGAAATTCGGTGTTTTCCCTTTTGTGTAGGAAGAGTAGTTTCTTTATTTCGCTTCACATATGTGCGAACAGACATCACGTTGAGAACTATAGAGGCATTGCCAAATTGGGTGCCTTATCGTTTTGGTATTCAGGATTTAACTTGTGCCATCAAATCTTATATTTCTTCATTTCAGGATGGTTTTCTGAAATCAAGGTCAACTGTTAACAATCTCTTAGAGTTTATTTGCCATGTTCTCAGGGGTTTTTCTTGTGGCTCTCGAACGGATTTGCGTAGTGACGCGTTTGACTAAGTTACCCATAACTTATTGACCCTCAAACTCCACGTGCTCGGCTTCTCTTTGCACTTAATGAAATGGATAAACTGCATAACAGATGATTGATAGTTTTGCTTGACTGCATCACTTCGCTGGAGTGTCCCGTGACGACTGGGATTCCTTAAAGCAGCCATTTAGGTCTCCTTTTGTTGATTCTGCACAGTAATGATTTCAGCATTAAAAGTCATTCAATGCTAAGTATTTCATCGATTCATACAAGTTGCAAAACGCAGATTCGTTCATCGATCTAGGAATTTTATTCGAGCAACAATTACATTTCAATTTGCATATTGAGTTTTCTTTAAGTAAACCTAGTTCGGCGCTTGCTTTCATTAAGAGACAATTCCAATTATAAGGAACCAAGAGAACATTGCGACTACGTGCGAGAACGATTCGATTATAGCGACGAGGTTCCATTATCTTCGATACAGCCGTAGAACTATCGTAAGCAACAAATCCTGGGAAAGTTGGCTTAAAATAAAATTTAAAGTATGTGATAAGAGATGATAGTGACAACAGTTTTGACAGATTCGGTGGAATCAGTTACCCGAAGCCTTACCCCAAATGAAATACTATTTTGAAAAAAGACTATTGGCATTTGATTGCCAATAGGTTGGTAAATTCTGCTCAAAGATTCATAAAATTGAAAAGGTTGACTCTATTCTAAAACAAATTAGAAATTTTGTTGTTGTTATAAACTTTATCATCATCCTTACCTGCTTCATCTTGTTCTTTGTTTTTTCCCTTTTATATTATTGTAAAACATATGTGTATTTTTAGGATCAGTTAGATGTAAAGAAAAACCCAAATAAATGAAAAAAATGTGGTCTTAAATCAATCTTTTATATACAACTGTGTTGCATTATGTCAAAATTGTTAAATAAAAAAAAGAAAAAAAAAAAGAAGGTAAGTAAGACTTTTCAGTGAGTAAACCTACAATTGTCAACAGCAGTTGCAAGGAAAAATATTAAAAAATTCCTTTTCTCATTTCGAGTAAAAGATTCTCTTAAAACCGTATCGTAGTTTATTTATGTACATCGTAAAAACACGAAAGTAGAAAGAACTTTTTTTCGATTAGCAGATATTGATCACTTTGCCTATGACTGATATAAAGCAAAGTCGATGAGTTGAAGTTGAAGAGACGATAGTCACAAAGACGATAACTAACGATAACATTTATTAATAAACTCGTAGTGATCTTAACGATATCATAATTACCTTATGGTAGGCCCATGTATCGCTGACGTTCGAAATACGTTCGAAAATAAAAGTCGTTGCCGACTGCCTTAATAATAATCTTTTCATTTTCTTCATTTATTAAGTGACTATAGAGTTATAGGCCTATTACCTAATTACATAGATACATTTGATGTGCAAAAAAAGAACATAAGTGAGTAGAAAAGTCAGTTAGACGGCTGCAGCTGTAATCATCAGGCAAAGTTTCTTCTGAACGTATTTAAAGAATCATCAAAGGATTTCGCACTCAGTGATGACACATTCCAATATCTAGCAACACGAACAGTGAAAGATCGTTACGCTGCTCAATTAGAGAGATATGGTATTAATATGAAAACGTTTCTATTCGATCTAGAGAATGGCAATCGTTCTCTTTCAAGGCTTGAGAGCATCGAGATTGAATGATTTTGTAGAGGTAGCTAAGCAACCTGAACTTTAGAAAATCGGGAAAGAAGAATTTTAAGCAAGCATGAACCAAGGAGGAAATGTGGTATCGAAGTTTAACGTGCGCAACGATATGATTAACTTTTTTGTAATTGCTTTGCTCGAACGCCACTATACGCTAGATATACCTGCTTGGGAGCTATGATCGATTTACACGTGGCTCTTTGACCCATCTGATGACGTATTTGACCGCTGACCTATCCTGAATTAGACTTTCAGCAAAAATAATCCAAACTAAAATAATATTTAAAATGTTTTCAATGGAAAAATTTTTCAACCAAAGCTATCGAGTAAGTTCATTTCGCGGTTGACATTAGAATTTGTGAGCTCGTCATGTTTAGAGATTTTTTTTGAAAATATCTTTTACACGTTTTGCATATGTTTTAGTTAATTAGACCGAATTGAAACAAGTTCATAAAATGCTTTACTCACAAAGAAAGTGTAAAAAAGTTTTTTTTGTTCCTTCTCGCTTGCTCTTCATACGCATTTATATAAAAAATGCGTATTTACAGTAAGCATATGCATTTACTTCTGCGAATGACAGCTTAATGTCATATCGTTAAAATATTAACGGATTATAATCAATTCTGTAAAATTACAAGACAACAACAAATACCATACAACGATTATAAATACATGAATATCATTAACACTTATATCGCTGCCGTGAAAACACGTAAGAACCGTACTTTTAACTGTCACAGAATTTTAGCGAACAATTCACAATTGCCTGTTAAATGATATGATTTTAAAAATGAATTTCATTCAAAACCTTATGAAGAACGCAGGTAATCATGTCCGGTCTTAGAATTCTTCGCTGAAAGCGGCCGTCAATCAGTGTATACTTAAAGAGGAAAGGGGAGGCGCAAATTAAAAATTCCAAAAGCATTCCTTACGCCGTATTCTTGTGTTGTCACTTACTCACTCATCTTGCTGTTACCTGTATATCACACAACAAACTACCGCGATTTGAACGCCTTTGGGACAGCTAGCCAACAGTAATCTCTTCTACCGTACCTGATATCTCCTTTTTTAAGTTGAGCATTCACACAAACACCACCCCCTTTCTCCACTCCTCCCTTTCCCCAAAAAACCTTCCTAATGACTACCGTGGGCTCACATATACACACGTATAGCCGATATCCCCCTGTGTGGCTGATCATAGCAAAAAAAAAAAAAAAAAAAACAAAATTTATGGTTTATGTGATGATAATATTCGCGGATTTAGATGCCCGTACGACTTTTCGTAAGGAAAAATTTCATGATTTGTTTTGTTATCGTATCTTAAAGTTTTAACGATTCTGTAACAACTAGTCGAGACACATTTGAGCAATTGTTACGCTTTTTACGATTCCTGGCGCTTTTATGGCTCAGTCAAAAATAGTTGCTTCAGATACCATTGTATATTATATATATTTTATGTATAAATCATTTATTGTGACGAAAGCTTAAAACCTCACATATGATATGTGCACTTAGTTAGTCCGCGTGTGTTGCCATGTTCCCATTTAGGTAAAAAAAGTGAATTCACAGCAAACAAAAGCTTCTTTACATCTTATCTCTTAATTGATTTAGCGGTACGTCCGGAACTAAGGCGAAGCTTTTTTGATTTTATGCCATTACATGAAAATGTTGTGATTCCAAATTCTTTCAAAGGGTTATACAACTTCCTTGCCCCTTAACAACTAATAAAGATAAAGTTTCCCCCAATTAAAGGACTTTAAAGACATCTACAGACATCGGGTGCGAGTTATTGCGTTTAGAACCCAAAAATTAGACGCAGTATGGGCGAAGAGCTTAGTGTTGAGAAAATGAGTCTTTCTCTAATATTGAAAATATACGTATATATACATTAGTGAGAGTTGAGAGGTGAAGTGAAAGTTTATGCTGCATTTTCACTTGCTTGCTGCACTGGATTGCAGTCAATAATTTAATAGTCTGCAGCTCGATGTTCTTTAGTGGGTTTAAGCTGTCATAAGCAGACCTTACGATAAGAGAATTTAGTACCAAACTAATTTTATTGCTCTTTTTCTAGACACGGAATCTATTGGATTGAGCATGTATTACGTCACTTGTCTTATTTTCATGAATTTCATCAGATGATAAGTTCACAACCGTAAAAATTGTGTGAAATATATTATGCCCGAAATGCCGAGTGTAGCTATGCATCTGTCAAATGTCAAAGCAGATGAATCGATTAAATATTGTGCTTTCATAGGAAGCATATTGATATGACAAACAACGCTTATGGGTAGTATTTGGCGGCATCTCTTTACACTTTACCCACATATAAGCTGGAAAGACTTCTGGAGCAGCTATTCGATCTTGGCTAAGTTATTATTAATTTTTTTTTTTCGATCTTAAAAAGGATGAACGTGAATGTAGTAACACTGATCAAAGGAACAAGTGTCTCTTTGCGTGTCAATTGCTCGCACAACGATCGTATTGCTCGTATTGGCCTTGATCTTCTTTAATTTGGTCGCAGAGACACAAGAAGTAAAAAACATTTTACGCGAGTAAGTTTTCCTTCCTTCATTTTATCACAGTCATACACACACACGTACAGGCGATGCATAGACATAGTAACGCGGGCAGCAGAGGCAGAGTGAGTATAAATTCGCAAATGATCCTAGCAAGTGTATGCAATTGTTAAGATGTGTATGCGAAATATTATCATTTCATAATATATTATTTTGTTGTTGTATTTGTTGTAAATTGTATTTAATTTAAAGTATAAATATTATTAAAATTTTTATCCAACCATTCATTTTTAATCACACATGAAATCCATTTGAAGTAACAATGATTGTTTTATTTATTTTATATATTTGTATGCGCAATATGTGCTTGTATATGTTTTGTAAGTCTATATGTGAGTCCAGACATGGTGTGCAATCGAAATATTAATGAAAATTCGATTGAAATTATAACAAAATGTATATGAAATCCTTAACAAACAAATAAATGCATAAAAACAAGTAAGAAAATTATGTTTGGTCGTGACCGAATCCATTATACCCATCACCGTTATCCTAAAAAAGATGAAAACAGTAAAAGAATTAAATATCCATGCTCTATAATATATAGTGGGCGCCAGTTGATTTCTTCTGTTTTGAAAAAGCAAGTTGTTCTCGGACAGCGCTGTGCATGTTGTAGGCGAGTCCTGGGAAAAACTTGCAATTTGTAGGCGATATCTTCATTTTCGGTAACGGGAAACTGCTTACTCCCGATATTAAATAATTGTACAGACGGACAGATGGACACACGCACAGACAAACATATTTAGATGCATCCTAAATTGCAAGCAGGCCTAAGAATTGATGTAGTTTATGGTGTTCTGAGACTTGTCCCGCGCACTATAAAGGTATTGAGAAAATAATTAAATTTTGATACAGTATTACATCGGGTAAAAGTAGTCACTTTTTACCATTTTCTTGCAGCTGCTTGCATATTTTGTCAAGTATGGAGAGATATATGCAAGATAGAAGCAAGAAAGCAATTTTTTATTTCTTTCGAAAGACAGAGGCGCTCTCAGTTTACGCGGTACTGTGAGCATGTTCTCTGATCGACTTGGCCCATTTTGAATATTCTCTTGTGTACGAGAACGTTCATTATTTCTGCCAAATATGCAGTTAATAGATTCATTTTTGCGTCCAGGGGAATGTTTACAAGACACATTACATAAGCGGACATACCTAAATCAATTTAGAATTTGATGCTGATCAAGAATATATATATATATATATATATATATGTTGTGGGATCTCTGAGGTTTACTTCTAAACAAACGTGCAAACGTTTTGACAAACTGAATATACCGCTTATCCTTCGGTGATGGGTATAAAAATTTCGTAAAATTTAAATTTAAAGTATAAACAGCTCAATATGTACACATATATGTATGCACGTACGTTCCTAGGGTTGTCAACCCGTTTATTATACGTAAGAAGTATTATACATAATGTTGTCTAAAAAGTATTTGGCTTTTTAAAGATAACACGATCATCATAAAAAAATGCCGGAGATTTAATTTGCAAGTAACGTTACGTGGTTACATACGCGCAAACCTACTCAACGGAACGGATGGATTTTAGAAAACTTTTTTTCAGAACTAACTTAGCAACGTCAGGAAGGCGGACGTCAATTCACAGTGGAATTTGCTTCATGTATTTATTAGAGAGTTTGCACTAAATGCCAGTCTAGCGTCTGGCAAAAGCTAGTACTTTTAGCTTTTTTCTATTGTGGATTGGATTGATTAAAAGCAGTCTACTCTCCTTTTTCATAATTCGTTTGTGCCTATGAACGGAGAATGCTCTAAACTATGAAGTTTCGAAATCCTGCTGCAGATAGGCGGAGGTTTGGCTAAAAATGTTAATCTATAGCATATTCACTCTATGGATTTGCTTGATTTGCTTTTTCCTATCTTTCACAGATAAGGAAAGATAAAAATAGTTCGTCCCCATAATTCGGTGGGGAGTATACGAAAAGACAAAAAAAGGAAAACAACAAATATTGGATAGTGTAGATGAAAATGTTAAGAGCATTTGGGAAAAAGAAAGAAATTCTGATTTCATTGTGCAGTGCTTTCGTATACGAAATTCCTATTCTTTCCTGCTGTCACTTTTGCTTTTAAAGGAATTGTTTTTTTCTTTGGTTTATTTTTCTTTTTCTGTTCATAATTAGCACAGATGTCTTTATAGATTTGTGCAATGTTTTAAGTAAAACTTCGATTAACTTGCTGCATTTGGCATGGGGTAGTGTTTTATGTCAGGCGACATTAATGTTACAAGGAACTTAAGGCTTAATACTTTTTCAAAATTATTAATATTTTATAATAAATGGATTAATGAATATTGAGCAGGGTTCAGAATGGTAATTGGACACCTTAACGTGTCTTTTAGCAAAGCAATCTTTGCGCATTGCTGATGTTAACGATAGACACTTTACGTTTTCCTGTCTTCCGTATATAAGAATGACGCAAACATTTACGGCAAACGCTTTCATTTAATTAAATTATTTATTTATTTTTAATTATTTATAGAATTATGTATAAATGTAAATATAAACAGTAATTGCCAGCATATGTGTACTTTTATACATTTCTACATTTAAATATATATATATATATATATATATATATATATATATATATATATAAATGCACGGACGCACATATGTACGAATGTCTAATGTATAACCAAACAATAAATTAGTTCACATTCAAGGGTTTATTGATTCATGCATGCACAAATGCATGTATGCATGAATTAATGCTTTTACCTACCACACACGTATATATGTATATATATATATATATATATATATATATATATATATAGATATGTATTATATTATATTTTTTCAGACAATTGCTGCTCGTTATATTTTTACTATATATGTTGCTTCCCATTATTTATGTGTGTATAAGTGTATATGTGCATGGGTATGTGTTTTAGAACATACATCGACATGTATTTTTTTGTTTTATTTTTAATTTTAAATATATATATATTTTTTTTTTTTTTTGCTTTTTTTTTGCTTTTTTTGTTTTATAAAAATGAAACAATAGAAATGATGTTAATTTGCAAATGTAAACCGTAACAGTTGGATTTTTGTAATGCATATTGCTGCAACGCACACACACACACACACACACATCCATACATCCATACATCCATACATACATACATACATCATTCATATTACCATACAAATAGTATAGATACTTAGGTAAGCATTATTAAGCAATTGCCAATTGAAATGATTTCCGTTTGGTTTTCCAGCCACTTCATTTCTTACTATTTTATACGTGTGCATATGCATATGCATATATGTTTATTTGATTGTTTGAGTGTACGTGCATTCATTTTCGTTGCCTCTGCGTATATGCTACGGCCGTTTAAAAACCGCAATTAGAAACTGATTAATATGCATTTATAACAAAACATGTTTTCCAAATTATAAATATATATATATATATATATATATATATATATTTATAACATAAACACACATATATGCACACATTCACATGTATATGCAAAAAACCTATATATGCAAATTCAATTACATATACAATATATGCAATATATATATATATGCTTATGTATGCATTTAATTTGTTTAAACTTGAGTTTGAAATTATTAGATGTTTAGATAAATCAATATAAGCATAAGTACTCACCAAATATATGTTGACCAACCTACAAAATTTTTCTCGTTTTTCAATTTAGAATCAAACAAACTTTCGTTCATGTTACGATGACAATGGTCCTTAACCGTAGCGTAGTGTGAGAGTTTTTTTTTTTTTTTTTTTTTTTTTAGAAAACACAAAACTGATTATGTAAATAATGGTAAAAATTTGCAAATTATAATTTAATGTGATTGCTTTCGATTCGAAGTAAATGTTCGGAAATAGTCTGCCAACTTGTCTTACTTCCGTATTTTTAATATTTCGTTTATTGAAGGCTTTTTGCTAAGCTCTTACCTATCTATCTATCATCGTATCGTAGAATCGGATTGTCATTATTCGCAAAACGAATGGGCTTTCATTCAGGAATCGATTCTGCAGATTGAATGCAGAAAAATGCATACACGAGCAGCGGACATCACAAGATATTCGATCCGAATTCTGATAACACTTAGGTGTAGGAGACTACGAAAGTTTTGTATAGAAAGTTTTTCACATTAAGGTCTGGGAATTTTGAACTAACTATTGCTTGAATAGAATAGTGAGTACAACTGCCTAATTACGTCGATATTTATATATCTATAAGACTGACATCCTCGCGAGACTTGTTTTCTAAAAAGATTGTTTGTCCGAAAGGTCTCTCTCGACGGCTGCCTGTATGGACCACTATCTGTCAAGGTAACTAGCTTTCTCGCTTACTTACCTCTATTGCCAACTATCTAGATCGCGAACGTGAACATAGTAGATCAACGAGTTTTTTTAAATACCTTCTTCTATTGATAATGTCAGAGTGTGTGAAAAAGTTTCTATTTGGTAAGATTTGCTCTTTAAAAGTTGTAACGTTCATGTAAGCTGTTAAAATATTCTTAACGAACGCTACGATAATGTTAAGATTAAATTCTTTATATAAACATATTTCGGATTATGTTCATTTGCGACAAATTTAACTTTGGCTTTTTGTTTTTTACTTTTTTTTGGTAAAATTTTTGTTTTTATATATGAAATGATTCTTCAATCACCGCTCCAATCTATTTGAATGAGTGTAACATATTGTTGCCGTTATTGATGGTGGTGTCGGTGGAGAGGTGTTGTTGTCGTTGAATATTGGTTTTATGTAAAGAATTATGGAGTCTATTAATTAGTTTTGTATTGAATTTAATTTATACAAATAAAACAAAATTGTATTTGAAACATGAATTAATTTCATTAAAACAATTGCGCAATCAATATGCAAATAGATAAACTTAGAAAGCTGAGTTTTTTAGAATGGAGAACGAATGATTTTTAAATTGCAAGCGAATAAAATTATCTGATTTTAAGCGAAAGGTTAACTTCATGCATTCGTGCAAAATCGTTCGTATCATATTGTATGCATACATTTCATGTTACATTAAAACTAAAGCAAAGAGCAGGCAATAATTTATATTCAACCGCAGGCTCGACCAAAAAACTTGAATTGATTAATTTAACTAAAGAAGGTTAGCGTAGATTAACTTAAATTGGGTTATTGTGGTAGTTCACAGACTAAGTACTATCACAGTATTCTTCTGTTCTAGTTCGCTTCATTTAATCCAGCGTCCTGCATTCGTCTCCCCTCTTGTTCACCTAACAGCATTGTCTCGTACGAATATCTTACTTCAATATGCAGACCCTGCCAGGTACCCATAAAGCACATTATTTACTTCTGCGACACGGGCATAATTTTGTTATTGCAGAACAGATTTGCTAATAAATATTCTGAAATCTTCTGCTTTGTACATATCAAAGTAGTGCTAGTAGTAGTTTCTTCGTCCTCTTGTACACAGGGCTATGCGAATCCATTTCATTTGGATTCCAACCTCTGTTGTCGAGATCACGGTGCAACTTTGTCTTCTAGAGTGTCAAAGTGAAGTACCCCATAATCAATCAAATCTGAGATACCATTACCAATGAAATCTTTTTAAACTTGTAAAGCACACAGCTCCACTCAAGATTTATACAATAGCAGTCGCCGATGGTAGATAATCTTTGAGTCTAAAGGAGGCCGTTGACAGTAGATAGCGAAAACACGTAGACAACATTTTAAGAGATTCTGGCTTAAGTTTAGAATTTGTAAGTTGTATATAACGTTTCTGGTTACAGACACATTTTTCTGCGGACGATTCAAGCAAGCCGAAGCCATCTTTCACAACCTGAGTTCAGTTTGCTAGGCTTGAGTTCATTCATTATTCATAGGTTGCGATGAGCGACTTAATTATCGAAATTTCCAAAACGAGATTCGATAAAAGATATTTGCTTTGAATTTGCCTTTTTTCTAGAAATAAAATTGTGCAACGTCATAGGTCTCAACGCGAAATTCCCTCAAGTTCGCACGAAATAATATATAAAATTATAAACAGTAAATGTGCACAAAAATTCCCACACTTTTTACACGTTTACTTATACCAGATTTCGAATTCGAAATAAAATGCAGGATATGTGAGACACGAGGCCTTTGAGCAAAATCTTAAATAAATGCCTTTTAAGGCAATGATTTTTTGAAGTCAAGCCGACATGGTTGAAATGTTATATTTTAAAGCGAGATTTTGTCGCGCGCTAAGCTTTTCTATTCCGGTTATTGCTGAGTTAATTGATGCGTTTTGTTTTTCATTTGCCGTTCACGTAATCCACTCTGCAATAGCTTTTCAGGTTAGTATTCATTACGCGCTTTACTTTCTTGGTCGCTATTCATAATCTTTCATAAATTTTGAGGTATAATCACAAGCTTCCTTTAACCATTGAATCAGAGCTTATTCTGACGCCCACTTTTTTATTTATTTATTTATTTTTTTTTTTTCGATTCCTTCATAAGGAAATGAATGGTAACCAGAGAAACAAAGAAAAAGAAAAAAAAGTTAATAATAAAAAAAGAAGAATTCTGTGAAAAATTTCCAAAAGTTAGACAAACTGCTCATTAAGTCATATGGGCAAACAAAAACCAAATCTCAAAATGAAATCATAAACAAACGAATAAGTTGTGCAATCGGGAAAGGTGGTTAAAAGGGAGTCCGTGGTAAGAGTCAACGTAAGTTTTATTCATTCATAAAGTCTAGCGATTCATTCATAAAAGAAATGGAACAAAAAAAATCACAATACACTCACAATATTTGTTCATTCAAGCATTGGTTTGAATAGGAAATTGGGAGAAAGAAGACATACCATGTGTTTGTGTTATACAATATATAGCAAGAGCGTTCCCTATGTATATATGTATGTATGCATGTATGTACATATGCTTGTGAACCATACATAAGTGGTAATTCATGACTAACAACAGCCATACCATAGAAAATATAAAAATAATTGTCCCAAGAAGAAATGAATGTGTAGCGTTGCCCATGTCCATATTCATATGCACATGTACTTTGCCAGATCCATTTGTATTTTAAGATACACGTATAGCTTCGAATATGTATGAAGACTTTTGGTTTTCTATATACATATACATATACATATACATATATATATATATATATACATATATATATATATATATATATATATATAGATATATAATGAATAAGTATGGAGAGTTCATAGCACTCATAAGCTATAACATGGGTATGCTTTTGTGTTTCGAGTGCTAGACTTTTCCTTCCGGTTTTGTTGTTTTTTGTTGCTATTGTGCTAAAAAATTCTCTTCATACTTTTTTCTTTTTGCTTTTTTTCTTTACTTAACGCTTGTTCATATATTTCTTAATATATCTACATATTCTGTTTTCTTTTTTATTTTTTTTTTTTTTTGTTGTACTTACTGCTGCTTTGTTTATTCCTGCACATGATACACAAAAATCTATATAACGTAAAGTTCGAGTTTTTCACCCTTTTCACAGATACTTTTACACATGTTGACGGGTTATTTGTTTTTCTCTTTTCTGCTTCACTCGTACCATACAAACATATTTATATGTATGTATGTATGAAGTCATCGGGATATCTTATTTACTGTACACCCACGCAATATATTTGCAATTGCTTTAATTTGCACATATGTGTAAAGAAATTAAGGGAAAAAAAAGGAAGAAAGAATAGAAAACGTCCTCTTCACCCGTCATCCTCCCCATTGCACAGCAACGTGAACGCATATATATATATATATATATATATATATACACACACATACACACACACTCACACATATATGTATATGTATATATGTACAGGGACATGTTAACTTCAGCATGCCGCCATAATCTAACAAATGAAAAGATGCAGTGCATAGGCAATGTTGACGTTAATCCACTTCCCTATGCAAACAAGGCAGGCAACGTTACTTACTATATATAAGCCTCCTTACACCGTCTGCGCTAATGAACTGATTAAATTTAGAGTGGAAAAAAAGTGTTTCTAGTCGAAATACTGATGATTTCCAAGAATCCTGTCCTGAATTAGTGCAGCAAAGGGAGAAAGAAATTAATTAACTATATATGGTATGTGTTTGCCTTCCTGCTTCACCTAACGCCACCATCACTTATGTTATGTTATGGTTCAGTAGAATCGTATACATACATTTGTAAAATACTAATCAGATTGATGACTAACACCCGTGCCGTATGTCAGGAGGCAACAGTAATTAACTAAGTCAGACATTGCTGACCTTTAACGAAATGTCAGTCAGTCACACAAGTGCTTATATAAAAGTTACCCTTGAAATTCTTTTGAAATCAGTTACCCTTACTCACCCTACACATTTGTTGTATACGGTCTTACGACCCTTTTAAAATACTAAGAAATTTCCAAACACTGATTAGTCATCACTATAGAATGGTAAAATTTCAATACTGGTAACTTAAGGGTGTTGGTGATTCTTTCGTGGTGGCGGTGATGACATATTGAACCTTAATATTTTAAATGAAACAACTTTACTTATTTAGTTTGTTCGTATTGCAACTACATTCACTCGTTGCAATCTCTATAGCATGTTTATAAGAAGTCTATCACTTGTGTTTTTAATGATACCTAAGTGAGTTGTGGTGGAGGTGTTACTAATTAAACTTTGAAAATACCCTTTAAGGAATCGAGCTGAATTGCAAAAGTGAAACAACTTTTTCAGCATTTTACCATTTTTACAAGTCTATGTTCATATATTTTGGCAAGGCCTCACTTAATTACTATGCACATATTGTTATCAAAGTTTTTTATTTAATTTTTTCCGCATATTATTGTAAAATACGGTAGTTTCTTGCTTCCATATCCGTATGTGCCCGTGCTTGAACGTGAGTACATGTTCTAGAGCTTCACGATGCCCCGCGGACATTCGGGTTAATCGTGCGTACCCGGCACTCGCGGCAGAGTCAGACAAGTGGCCTCAACTGCAGCTGATAGTGTGTATCGCCATTAAACCCACTCTGGGGAATGTTGGGAACTATTCGCTTTAAGAATTGTGAAAAGCCACGACGATACTTCCCCAAGGGCCGTACCCAGCAGTCAGAACTCACTACCGCAACTAGAAGACTGCCTCCCTAAGAACTTCCTCTACATAAAGAGCAAGTGGGCTCCTGATTCCCATGGAGCTTAAAGTTAGACTATAACGTCTTTAGCATTACTTTACGCGATCGTAATCAATCTTGTCTTTGGACTATCCATACAACCCTAATTGGCCAACAACAGACTAATTCTCCTCAACATACATTTGTGTCGGATGCTACAACTGACATGCGGTTCCATGCCTTCGACTATTACTACATCTACGTACTTTGCATAACCAACTATTATACCAAAACCCCAGTGGGTTTTTATTTCTTCCAGGTTTTTATTTTTCCCGTCTATGAGAAAAGAAGTGCTCAAAGCAAAGCTTTTTACAGTGTACCCCTAAGCTATCTATATTGCCAAGTCATAGATAGTCCCAAGCCTCCACCGGCCAAAGACCGTTGCAAGGGATCACGATCATGAGGAGAGTATCGAAAGATCTATACTCCGCCAAAAGTTTTTGCCTTCACATGCTGCATCTATAACGTTCTTTCAAGGATTCCGTAGTTAACATTTGAAGCGGACTTGCTTTGACAATAACAAGAGCCATTGCGAAATCTAGTTACTTATGTTTTTAGAAGCATTCGGCATTAAACCAATTCATAAGCGTGGCGTAAGGTAATAATCATTTACAAACAAAAAAAAAAACTATTACGGCCCACCACTCAACGCTCCACACCACACCGCTACACTCATTCATATAACGATTTCTCAGAGTAAAGTGTTATATGGAAAGGAGTCAAAAGAGTGGTCCTTGATCCAAAGCGTGTCAGCGCACTAAATTTCGTCAAAATATCCGAAAAATTATGGCCCATAGGTTGAAGACAAGAAAACAAGACGGATAAACTGACTGCCGGACCGATAATGGATTAAATGGATTCAGAAGATGATTCTGCATCGATTGGTATAATAAAACCTTATTTATTCTTTTAACACAAATCGTCTAGGGTTTAATATGCTTGCGTATATCGAACGCAGTGATGCTCTATCAACTCAATTCAGGTACACGCCGATGCAGAATCGACTTTTCATCGATATAAACGTTCCAGTTGTTTACGTTGGCTATCGCTCTCTCTAGCATTACACGTTACTCTAACTCCTCTTGTAAACTTTCCAAATCTGCCCACTTCCCTCCCCCCCATCTTATTCTCACGACCGTGAACTTCTCCTATTTCGTACTGCAAATATGTGCCTCTTTCTCTACGTAAGCATAAATAACATATATATGGACGGTCCGATACTCAATTATTCCAATCTTATCGAATCACTCAACAATGATTTCAAAATGGCTGAAACTATGGTGACTGCTCGGCAACGCATGCGCAAATACAGCATGGAACTTTTGTGAATAAGTGCCGGCGTCTCCATGTCCAGGTGGAGAAATTGTTCACAATATGTCATCCACCTATCTATGTATATATATATATATATAAGGTTTCGTTCATTTTTTGTAAAGATCGTTCGGTATTCATTCTTATCCATTTGTTCGTCTTACTACTTGTTTTTCGATAAAGCACATGAGGTAATATGGTTTAGTGAGAACTCGATTACTATCACAAATTCTATACCAAGCGAAACAATAAAATTTGTCACTGACATCTGCTAAAATATATGTCTCTTCTGAAGGAATAAAAAGATTGGCGTTTGTTGGTATATTTAGTTAACTATTTAAAATCTGACATATATCTGGGAGCAGACACGCCTATCAATTTGCGATCGTGAGCGTTAGCGCAAACCTACGGATTAATGTTGTGAAAAACTATTTCGCTTTTCCCTACATGTATGTCCTAAACATAAATATTATATTTAGCAATTGATTAGAGCTCAAATTTGGGAATTAGGTTCAAATAGTACACAAATTGTCATTGAAGAGAGTGATGTGACATGTGTGCTAAGATTCGAATATAAAGCCTTTCCCAAATTGGTTCTGAATCTTTTTCCTCGTACAACGTATGTATTGCAAATTAGCACAAAAATTTCTGATTACTGAATACTCGTAATAGGTTTGCTGTCAATACTAACCAATCTGAGAATTATTTGGGAAAAACGAAAAATTTCACATCCGGGAATGAGAGTTTTTTGTATTTTGTTGTTTTCTTGTTTTACTTATACATCTGTGTAGAAGAATTTTACAAAAAAAAAAAAAAATTGCATTCCATTTAAATAGTAATTTAATTGTATATATATATATATATATATATATACAATTATATATATATACATATATACGTATATGTAAAATATCGGACACGAAAAGTATTATATTTTAAATTGAAAAATAGATTTTACGTGTAGTAGAATGTTTACGTAACCCTTGTTACGAATTTCTATTACAAAAATCACTTAGAAAGCTGTCTTCTCTAGAGAGATTAACATAACAGAAAACGTCACGCTTGCATTGATTACGAATAAAGCGAACGCTTTCGCTAACGAAAAAGTTTAGTCAAAATCTCTAATGGAAAGAAAACAAACATGTAATTAAAAAACAACCTGTCACTAATAAAAAAATAAAGAGTGAACTTGAACCTCACTAGTAAAGTGTGACTGATAGGATTAGCAGGATAATTTTAAAGTTGAGACGGCAAGAAAACAAAAAAAAACCAAAAAAAAAAAAAACAACCAAACACCTACATGAACGCTGTAATCGAATCCTTCAAAATGAAAAGCAAAATAAGAGAAAAGAGAAAAGAAAAAAAGAAAATGAAAATGAAAAGAAGAAAGCAAAAGGGTTGTCACTTAATTAACGTACTACGAGTAAATCGGAAAGAGAGAGAGAGAGAGAGAGAGAGAGAGAGAGAAATATTGTACAAATAAACTACAACAGCAACAACAGAAGAAACGACAGAAACATCAACAACAGCATCGAGAGCTTATGTACTTTTTCATTTATTGCAAAAATTCCTAAATGAAACCTTACGTGACTGGTGTGTCTTGACACATGCTCCCCAAGCATAAGCAATCTGAGAAGTATCCTCAAGCGGTTCAACATAATACAAACGCACACAATATTTAATGCTTTAAGGGACTGATTTTTTTTTTTCTTCTCCTTTTGACTTCATATGAATATAATATGTTTGAGTGTGTTTGTGTGTGTTTGTGAATGCGAATGTGAATGTGTTTGTTGACTAAGTTATATCGTATACGAAGTTGATTTCTTTGGCAAAAATTACTGCAAAATTAAAAACTCATAATAACTGACAAAAAAAGTCATTATATAAAAACAATAATAACAACATATATAGTAAACAGAAATAGTTACGGTAGCGCAACAACAAGAACATCAACAGCGAAAGCACCCATTATAACCACAAACTATATAGCTTTACACACCTTATGTTTGTTCTCCTTTCGTTTTATCTGCTTTTTTTTGTTGTGGTTGTTGTAGTTGTTTTTTTTTACTAAAATTCATTAAACAGGTAAACTAACCGAACGAACTAAACAAACGAACGAACGAACGAACGAACAAATGAAAGACAGCCAGTCAACCAGCCAACGAGTATGTATTAAACTTGATATATATGTACATAATTATGTGGCAAAATAATATCATCGATTCCAGTCAGTGTTAGCTTCGGTTTTTACTTTAACTTTAGCTATAGCTATAGCTGAAGGAAAGGTATAATAATGCCACCAAGCTTTTACCAGCCAGACGACATAAGGCGACAAAATTTACTGCAAAACTATTAATATTTTCTGCACCATCATTGCCTGGTAATAATAACATAACAACAACAATAACAATAGCAAAAACTATACATAAGCAACGCACAAACAACAATAACAAAGTATATTAAGTGGTTTTGCTGCATCATTCCAGTTAGATGGATGTAATGAACAGATGGATGGTTGGGTAGGTTGGATGGATTAAATGCTATATGCATGCCATACATCAGGCATCACATATATATATATATATATAGATATATATATATATATATACATATATATATAGATATATATATATATAGATATATATATATATATATACATATATACGCATCTGGTTAGATTTCTCTGCCGATGTATTACTTAGTGGCATTGGTACGTTTAGTAACTTGTATTGGCTGTCTTTGCTTAAGTTCGTCAAGTGTTGCGCCTGTATGGGGAGTTGGTGTCTGTGTGAGAGAAACACATTTGAGAAGGGGTTCTTTTCATATCGCCAATCATGTACTAATGACTTTGTGTATGAAACCTTTCGGGAGGTGTAAATCAATCTCGTTTAACATCATGTGGTAAAATTCCAAGTAAAAAATTATTAATTATCGGTCAAAATGAGTGAAATGGAAAACATCTAAATGAAAAGTATTCGTGCGTAAGTATGTGTACATATATTTATTACATGGATGGAAAATTGCAAGAAACTCTTCGAAGATAGAAAAGAGCGGACTGAATGGGTAACATACATATATATATATACATATATATATATATATATATATATATGATTTTGAACCATGTTCATATCACTTGAACTGATAAGGCTTTGGGAGACGCCGTTAGCCTAACTCTTTTGTAAATGATTTATCGAACGAGATTGTTTATTCAAAGTCTTAGCGAACATAAACTTGATCTTCTTCTTACTTAATGCACTTAATCTAAATTAGTTAATTTGTTAATCTTCGTGCTTATAGATGTTTTAAGTAAAATCTATTATGTTAAGAAGCGATTTGTTAAATATATTAGTCAGGCGGTGGTTATACATATATAGTCGCGACGAAAAAAATTAGATAATGACACTTATATTCACCTTGGGACGGACCTCTGATGTGTAGCATCGTAAACCGATAAATAATTTGGATTCTAAGATATGTTGTGCAGTGTGGTCGGTCGCCTCTGTCAAGTTAGTAACTCGATTGATTCTTTTTAGCAGAATTTTGCCCATTCTGGATCTCTATTTTTAAATAGATTAGAGCGTAATCTACATATATATATATATATATATATACACATTACATATATATATATATATATATATACATTACATATATATATATATATATATATGTATATATGTAATATATAGCTGTTTAGCTTAAGATTCTACTCCGAGTTCACCAAGACTCCGATCAATCGTCGATCTCTCTAACTCCTATAGTTGAAATTTCGATGCTTGGAGAAAATAAAAAGTCGAAACGAATGTCATGGTTACGTGGGCTTTTTTTTGGTTTTATTTTGCAAGCGAAACAAGCGACAATATTTGCTAGCTAAACGACCGAAAGTTACGCTGTTTGGAAAGTTAAAGCTTGATACACAGATTCCCAGATTAAGTTTACAGAGTAAGTTTACTATTTCTTAGGACACGCATTTGCCATATTGCGTCAATGTATTAGGTGAACTTTCACGTGATTGCGAAATAACGCAGCCTAAGAGCTGAAAACCATGTTCCATACGTTCCACCCATGGCGGCATTTGGTGTTAAGGACTACCATGAGGTTGCCGTTTTGCGGCAGGAAAAAAGACTTACACGCTAAACGTTTGCTAGAGTTGGTACATGTATAGGGACGATATTCATTCCTATCTCGCTCATTCATTCATCCCCCATTATCATATAGCATGAATGCGTCCATTTTACGTCATATCAAACAAGTGCACACACCAAACGAAACATTTTTATATAAACTAAAGAACAGTTTTTTAATTACGAGAACTTTTGCAATTTTGCACGAGATCTCTAATCGGCGTGACAAACATTTCATTCTATCCTGCACAGAGCAAAAAAAACCATTCCCGTATTCGGACATAGTGACCTCTCGTTTGACTGCCTTGGGATGGTATCGTTTACGTGAGTTTTTATCAAATATACCAGATCAAGGATTGCAATAGCACCCCCTAATATTAATTTTGTAATAAAAGAGAGAATTGCTAGTTTATGAAAATAAAAAAAAAAAAAAAAAAAAAAAAAAAAGCATCGGCGGATTTTACGTGTGGAGTCAACTTGCAATTTTTTATATAGATTTGCAAACTAATAACTGGCTTAGAGGAACCAAGCAAGTATTACTGAGGCATTTCTGATATGATCCGTGCACTAAAAAGTACAACAGTGGAAAAAAACTATACTCGGAATTGATGAGAGAAAGACAAGAAAAGCTTTCGTACTCCAGACCACTTGTGGTGCGAACGTGTGTTAAGTTTATGCGCATACATGCAACATCCTGAATGACTTGTGATAGGCCCACATTACTATACCAATCGATTCAGACTCATTTCCTGAATCGTTTGCGGACGAGCCTCTATGCGAGCCTCTTCTTTCGTTTGTTTCTTTTCTTCACTTTTCTTGTTCTTTATTCTGCTTTGCAATGGTAATTCATAACATTTAGCATAAGATATACTTGAAATCGTCTGTTCATTGATTTTAGAAGAGAAGGTATCCTGTACTATAGCTGCGAAAAGATAATCTCCGCAGTTAACTGGCTAAGTATTATGAAACGACCTATGGAATTTGTAATGCAATATCTTCTAGTCCGTGCTGATCTATTCGAAGCAAATTAAAAGGCAATCAGGAATTTTCAATGTTGTCGAAATTAGTTGCATGACATTCTACCATTATACATAGCCTGCTGTTAAGAAGAGAACTAGCTCCTGATAAAATTCAAGGACTTTCAGACACCTTCAGATTATTTGCAAGAGAACTACTTGTCATCACAAGACAACAATTGTAAGAGATTCAATCGCTACCGGGACTTATAGAAACGTTTTAAAAATGTCACAATGATCTAAGTACCTTACAAGCTCCTTAAACCGAGGATTAGACGTCGCCATCTACTTTTCAAGACTATTAGTTCAGTTGGGATATATGGGAGAAATGGTTTTGCTATTCGCGTTTCGGTTTTCGTTTTATCGCCTCGACTAATGCGACTAATTAGTGATGCATCGATGGGTAGGCCCGCTGGCTGTGTGAAATAAAGAAAAGCTATCTTAGTCTTAAATCCAAATTTTATATTCTACTTAAGGTATTTTACTAAGATCGAAAGTCTTACCAACAATAGGTTTCACATAGCACTGATTAATTGCTTACGCGAATTTCGAATTGATATCTAAGCGCTAAAGTGTTAAATTACTAACGAAATCAAGTCTTTGGTTTCTGCTCGAATTGGTTGGAAGCATGTATTTGTATTTAGACTCAAGTCTTGCGAG
Organism: Glossina fuscipes; assembly: GCF_014805625.2. NCBI lineage: Eukaryota > Metazoa > Arthropoda > Insecta > Diptera > Glossinidae > Glossina > Glossina fuscipes. The sequence goes on along the minus strand of NW_023998414.1, from coordinate 19,812,051 downwards.
CAATCAGAGAGATTTCAACAAATTAAAACATCGAAGGACATTTGGTTTAGCATACAAACGGACAAAGTTAGGCTTTAACATGCTTTCATGAAGCAATTGCTAAGCACTTGATAAGCACAAGTCTCTGAAACAATTGAGCCAAGTCTGCTTGCATCTCTTTTCATTCGTAGTCTCTACCTAGGATACTTAGGAGAATCAATCAAAAACTGTGATTGAAATCAAAACTCGTTAATAATATGGACGGACATTAACTTCGATGCTATAGTAGCTATTAATTTAAAACTTGATGCAATTACTTAAGGGAACCGTTTAAAGACCAATTAGAAAGATTAAGATGAAAATGAAGAGAAAGATTCTGTGTCGCCATATGCGTTGTATTTTTAGTTACGGGATCTGCTTGAATTTTAAAAATGCATGCTTTACATATATATGTCGATTTTCTGGCCAGAAGTGTACCACACTTCTTCGAAGTTTCTTTTATCGCGCAAACGCTTTCATCGCTTCGCGCAATTGTCTTATTTAACTGCTACTCAAGCCGTTACCATATTTCTCTTAACTTCATTTTCTTACTAATCTCGGTTACCTTAATTCAATACAGTTACATTTTAGTCGGTACTTACGCTCCTTTAACAAGAAGTTAGTCGTTTTAACAAAAATACTCCGTATCAGTCGGTCTGTGCTTTTTATTCATTTATTTTTAGCTTATGACATATGTTTTCTTCTAAGAATTCAATAAACTGTGTTTTCGTTTTTGTTTTTTTTTTTTTCTTTATTTAACTCCTTTCCAGCACTTGCATGTAGTCCTTAAAGAGTTAATAAGTTATTTAAACATCTCGTGCTATCGTCAATTCCTTGTAATCAATCATATGTTGTTTCAATTTATTTGCCTTAAATTTTCTGTTATCTATAATTATAGTTATAATTATTATAAAAGTTTTTTCAATGATTCCATAAACACAACGATTAATTTAGCATAACTTAAAGTAAGTAAGTAAATTTCCAGATTATTTGACAAGATCAAGAATGATGTCTATATATATATATATATATATATATATATAGCGATTTTTGAATATGATGATGAGAGAGTTGAAATTGTGATGAATTGATTTATTGCGTGAACTTGTCTTCATTAAATGATGAAATACTTCTTTTCCTTTCTTCCTTTCGTTTCATTCATCTTTTTTAATTTTCTTGCAGATCCATAATGTATCGCTCATGCTGCTGTCTCAAATTGAATTATACCCAGTAACATATCAATTTTAATACCAAGTGATTATCGTATGTCGTGCTTCAAAACACCTGTTACTTCTTTTGAAAAACTTAGTATTGCATTTTCTTTACTTTTTATGTTAAAGGCTTTTTAAAGTTCGTCTAATGCACAACAACAATAGCAATTAAAAGTACAACATTTGCCGGCGAATATGATTTTTTCTAAAAAAAAAAAAAAAAAAAAAAAAAAAAAAAAAAACCCTGCAAAGAGAAATTTCTAAACTAGAAGAAACAAGAAACAACGTATGTAAGAAGCATAGAATCTGCGTAAACAATTTAAAGAATGATCCCTCGACTCGTAACTAAAGGATAATGCTATGTAGTTGGCAATAATTACCGCCACTGTAAGCTGTCACATTTCACAGAGAACAGGTCCCTATCGAAAATCACCTGAAGCGATATAGATGAAGAAGAAGAAAAAATGGAATAAAAAGAAGAACAAAAAACAAAAAAAAAGGAAGGGAAACAAAGCAATAAGTACGTGCATAGACATGCACATGGCATGTAAGAGAGTAAGTACAGGCAACCCTAGGATATGAATGTAATAAAACCATTCTTTAAATGCATCAAATAAATCACAACTGAACAGCAGCATGCATGAAGTTGGAAAGCTAAACAGAATCTTTTATTGCCGAAGCCGTTGCTATTGTTGTTGTCGTGTTTCTCCCCTTTTTCTAAGCATCATCGTTAACAACGCCGACTTGATTTTAGTCCTCAATAAATTCTTATTTTGTATTTCTTTTAAAGACGTTACATAAAAAGTGCTACAAATTGTTTTCAGCCATTTTCTGATTGGTCAAAAATGACCAGGTGGTCGTTTACTCCTGTTCGACCGCATTTGTTATGGCAATGACGCAGCATCCACTAATACAGCAAACCAAACGCTACGCAAAGAGTTTAACATCATTATTTAAAGCCATCGCTGGCCATCATCTATTTATATATGTACGCATGCACACTAACACAAACAAACGCATTCAAAGTTGTTTCACTTGCAAAAACCCAGCTTGACAGCTTGCAGGTCTGCTTTAGTTTAGAATAAATTTTTGTTAATATTAAACTAGAGCTTTACAGGATGATGTTTTTGTTGTTGTTGTTATTATTATTATTATCATTATTGTTGTTGATGTTGTTGTTGTTATTATTATTATTATTATTATTATTGTTCTCCTTCTTCCCCCTCTTATCCATCTTATTAGTATCTTATTCTCTCCGTTGTGTTACCTAGAGCTGATGTTGATCGTATCTGATTTCGGCTGGCCTTCCGATTATACTCAACTGGCGGATGTTTCAAAGTGATGCCTGAATATTTTCTTATTATGGTTGCTTGCTCTACATGTTTAAGCTTCAATAAGAGGGGAAAAAAAAAAAAAAACAACCGATAACGAGAACGACAGCAAATACATTCACATATGTACAGATATGGACATGTAAACAGCACAAATTTAAATTAAAATCTTAATAAAAATTTCTTAAGTATGTTATTAAGAAATTTTATTCTTAGCTATCAACGTTGTTTAGCATAGTTATGCAGGAAATATTTGAGCAATAAATTCCCTATAATTTTTTTTTTTTTTTTTGCTCTGATTCGAAGCGTGCAGAATCGATTGGTAACAAGACGAAGGTTGCGCAACATTTTGATGATGGCGGATGAGCCGCTGTCCTATCGAAATTCCGCATTCGCCAGAACCTGTATCGTCGAAGACGTTCACTTCTAGCAAAAAGCATTACAGAGCGATAAGGCAAATAGAAACAAAAGTTGACAAAACGACAGAACGTTTCCCCATTGCCCAAAAATACACACACAGGAAACCCCATAGAATAGTGAGTGTTGTACAACGACTCGGGTAACTTTTCAATGAGATGGAGAAAATTCCATTAGAGGGATATTTAAAAGTAAAATCTTGAACTTACTCTTATCGATAACTTGTGCAATATATTTGACTTGAACTGAACTAACCTAAATTAAATTTTGGGATAGGATAAACCGAAGGAAACATCTCTAAGGAAGATTATTGAACTTATACGTTCGAGATGCCAAACGATAACGAATAGTACGACGTAATGAGTAAGCTTGGCTTCAATCAATCTTTTTTGCAAGTAGGAAATTTTATATTATATTTATTTTACACCTTCGCTAAATGCACTTTTTTTGTTTCATTTATTTATTTAAATATTTTTAAACTTTATTTGTATGTAGCTTATATTACATATATATATATATATATATATATATATATATAGGAAAATAAAAGTAAATGGGTTACGTTTTTTCTTATTTCTTTTTTTGTTTTTTAAATAAGTATTCGATGGAGATCGATGCGTGCTATTTAGGTGTTCATGGCTGTACATACGCGTGTAGCAGTGCAATGATGTCCATCTATTTCAGTTGAACTTGTTTTGCATGCATTATAGGTGCAGAGGATTCGAAGATTTGCGCAAAGAGTAACAACAATAACAACAACAACAACAACAACAAGAACAACAACAACAACGACAACACCAACAACAATAATAATAGCAACAATAACCAGTGTAATAAAAAGTAAAAAAACTGGTTGTTGTTATTATTATTATTGTTGGCGCAGTTGTAGTATTACGAATGTACGAATGTTTGCTCGGTTCTGAAAGGAAACTGTGTGCAAATGTTCAGATTTAGCACACACAGGTGGCAGTTATTGTACCAGTTAACCGGTAACTGAAGGAGGCAAGCAATCAGGTACTTTGTTGACTATTCTTAAGCAAATCTTCAATTAACATACATTGGCTGGCTATCGCACTAAACTGGATCGGCTCTAAGCGAGATGCAAAAATCAACTTTAAAAAGGGGTGCTTCAGGGTTAAGAGGAATCTTCCTTTGATAATCACAATTTCTTAGTAAGTCACAACGACATGAACAGCAGGTGAACGCTATAAGCAGAGAGAAGGAATTGTTTCTTACTCTTGGTTTTTTTCCTTCGTGAAGTGGTCAATGAAGGTCACACGATAAGCAATCATACAGGTTAAGATAATGATTACATTTTTTTTTTTTTTTGTTTATGAGTGCTCTTTGCATCCATCTAACTCGTCCCATTTATTTTATAATCCTTTAACTATGACGATTTTATTAATAAAAGAATTTAATTAATTTAATTATATCGATTTATTTTAACAGTTAATTAATATTAAGTAATAGCGTCGCAATTCTTCATATCGAATGCTGCCATTCGTGAATTCATCTTCGGAACCAGAAAATGAATGCAAAAAAGTGTTGCAACTACTGTGCTTACGCATAATATATTAGATAGAATTGTGCAGCATGCGAGAATTTTATTTTGCATAAGGAATAAATAAATTGATGAGGATAACGAGAAAGTTTTTTCTGTTCATTTTCAAGATAAATTACACAACGCAATAGCAGAAAAATGCTGATAAAGATGACTTCATTGCTTTCCTTTTCGAAAAGATTATAAACGAAAGAACGAGGATTTGATGATATTGTTCCAAAAAGTGGAAGAAAACTTAAATGAAACGGGCATGGTTCGATGAAGTGAAGCAAGCACTGTTTAAGTATTTGAGGGAAAGAGAAGATCCTAAAAGTATCTATCCTATGACTCGAAATTTTTAAACGATGTTATCCTCTGTCTACGGACTTACACTGAAACTTTAAATGAGCGTTTCTTTTGATTGAAACGAATAATAATTAGGATGTAGGAGAATGTAGGAAATGTCAGTCTGACCAGATTGGCAAAGCGCTGTATGTCATGTGAACATCTACAAGGCAATGAACGCCGTCCTTGACTGACAGCAGCTAGAGCGATTTTCTCTAGCATCCCAATAGAACTTAACGAAATGCTGATCAACAGGAAGAGTGTCGTATGTGATTTATAACTGCAGACTTTCCTCAATGATATCAAATAAGTTTCAATATAGTTGTGAAGAAACTACGGCTCACAGTTTTTAGATTTGAAAACAAAAACGTTTTGAAATGATATCAAAACTTCGAATTTAATCTCAACTTAAAAGGTATATAAGATTTAGAGTCGAAATCATTAAAATCAGATTTCTAATAGGTTTCCGATCACATTGTAATACATACGTACTTACACAAATCCATTGGTAATTTTAGCTTGTAACAGATCAATAGTTTTTAGAGAGAGAAAACTTACATAAGAGCCCTTTCTTAAGAAGCGAATAGATTTCAACTTTCAGAATTTCATTCTATATTCTTTGAATGCAAGTCGGGTTGACTATGAAGTAAATCACGGCGTCATGTCAATTTGCGAAAACTCTAGGGGTTTTTAGCCTTCCCATCCGTAGGTCAGTCGTGCCAAAGATCGCAGGGGACTTAGGCAGGATTGCCGTGAGGTCGAGTAGCCGTCAATACTGGCGCTCTTATCTTCAATCAACTACAATCCGATTCCAGCGAAAGAACTGCAGGGTTTTATGTAGCAAGTAACCTTTTGCGATCATTCCGAGGCCCACTAAATGATCTTATCTCAGGCAACACTATTTCTAATGCATCACTTTATCGATGACGAATATAAAATTTCTGTTTTTATGTTTCTGTTACGAATTGTTTAACAATATTAACATACTTTACGTTTTCAATGCATATGATTTCGTAGAGAGATGCTTTATTATGTTGTTTTCTTTTATGCGGTATAGTATGATGATCTTAATGAATAGTTGTCTTTATATCATTCATTTCGACGCAAGCCTAGTTAACTTGCTCCCTCTCTGTATATCTGAGCCGACAAAATAAGACCTAAACGCACTAAAGGCAACAGTACGAGCTTGTATTATATAGCAAACACCTTTATAGCAAGACTCTGCCTATATATGCATATATATCCAACTCATTCTGGTCGTCTCTCTTTTTCTTTGTCTTTCGCACACGCAAACACTAATTCGCATATGTATTCTTCATTTAGTGAATAATAAAGCTGAAGTGTTGCACCTGTTGCTGTGTATGCTGGACGGGTGTAATTTTAGTTCTTGTTTTTTGTTTTCTTTTCGTTTTTGTTGTTGTTTCTTTTGTTATACGTATATACATTTGGAAGTTAGTTCGTATTTACCAGCTCAGTGGTTACTGAATGCTTTGAATGATCATTGTCAGTTTTACAGAACTCAATGACCGTAACTATGATTTATACAATTAACGAATACTTCAACTGGCCACATGCATCCAGCGTTGATTAGAGTTTTCATTTGTAGTAGTCATGGTGGCGGACTGGCTGCTTAGTTAGTTGGCGATGCTGACTAACCAAGTTGGTTGAAGTTTAAAAGAAAATGTTACGACATGCGTGTACAAATAAACCATTTCGATCATAATACAGTGTGATCATCATTTAACTGGATGAGTTGTTGCTGATGATATTCATACTAGCAGTAGTAGTAATAGTAGTAATACTCGTAGTAGTAGTAGTAGTAGTAGTAGTAGTAGTAGTAGTAGTAGTAGTAG
>NW_023998414.1:19769910-19805326 GCF_014805625.2 Glossina fuscipes | reverse complement strand
AGTAGTAGTAGTAGTAGTAGTAGTAGTAGTAGTAGTAGTAGTAGTAGAAGTAGTAGTAATAGTAGCAGTAATAGTAGTAGTGGTAGTCGTAGTATTGGTACTAGTGGTTGTGCCATTTAGTATAAACGTATGCATGACAGGCAGTTAAAGGCCGACAGAAGCCTCACGGCAAACATAACGTACACAGCCAAACACATACTACATATACGATGCTTGAGTGATGTATGAGTAGTACATTTTCTCTGAATACTGATATCACAGAGAACTACAGATCACTTTTTCAAACAATTGCGACAATTCTCAGGCAAGTTAACTCTTTGCCCTAACGTATGAGAAAAAAAAGAAAAAAAATGTAAAAATTAAAGTAAATGAATAAAAATAAAACAAAGACAAAAAACAATAGCAGCATCAATTGCAATGGTCAGCCGCATCATCTCCATTTCTTGCTGTTTGTTTGTTGTCAGCCCGAACATGTTAATAATGATGACGTTGTTGTTTGTTCTGCTATATGCTGCGGTGTATGCAATGATTACTATGGCATGTCATTGCCTGTATAATTATGTAATCTAGCAAAATATATTTTTAAATTATAGTTGGCGTCACAAATACACAAGCACGCATTCACATGCATACGGTAAATTCCATTTCTCTACAAACACGTTTTGAATTTCCAATAAAATTTTTTCTAACATTGTCTGTTATTTATTAATTTATTTCTCTTTTCTGCTTCTTCTTCTTCTTCTTCTTTTTATTTTTATAAGAAACGAGAGACAATAAAAAAATGAAAGAATGGTAAAAAGTATGAATATCCTTTTTTCACCATTCTTAGGATTAAGTTGTCTGTGTGGTCATGCTATATTAATTTGCGTACCCTCAAAAAAACCCCTCAGGCACGCAAAACAGGCAGCCAGACAGGCAAGCATATGAGTCAAAAATGCATATGAAATCTGAAACTTATACCGTTACCTCATCTCACTAAGCTTTTATTATTTTATTTTGCTCAGGTGTATTTTTTTTTTTTTGGTATTTTTTTCTTCTTGTCACAAAACTTTCTTAAAATCTTAATTTTAATGTAGTCACATACACATGCATATGTATATATGTAAATATAATATATATATCTGACATTCTCTCCATACATGCCTGCACTATCTGTAAGCCTGCGCTTAGTAACGATACTATAAAGCCATAGAGTGTCAAAAGAACAAAAACTCTAAAAAGAAATTTCCACCTTCACGTATACATATATCTTCTTTTGTATCCATTACCAAAGGATAAAGTCATATAAAGTTTATTATTTTGGTAGTAACGCAGCCACGTATACGCACATAAGGCAGATCCTTTAAAGTACATATGGTGCTGATCAATATAAATAACGAAATCATTACAATTATGTTTTCCTGTTTCCTGTGTTAAGGTTGGAGTTAGCTCAAACTTGCAAGCTGGCCCGATGTGGTCCTGGGGTCTTACATTAAACATTAATTTAAGTAAGTGAATTCAGCTGCAGCTCTCAGTCTCTTTTGATTTTTCGCGTTAATTCTATTTACTCGCCCGTTTGTTTGTCCGTCGGTCTGCTGATTATCATCAGAGCAAAATATTTGTCAACATGAACAAGACTGCCCGTGTTACGTCCATAACCGGAATGCAACCGTACAAGTTATTAGTTTTACATAGACTTAACAATATGTGAGAGGCTGAGGACATCAAAATTCATTGCATTTTTACTCAAGTGCTCATTATTACTAAAATTACATGAAAGAGCTGCCGTATTGAATGGAGAAGGTAAATGCCCAAGATTCATCTCAAAACGAATATACCTCACTCGTTCGCCTCTTCTACTTTTTTTTCTTATTTCTTCTTTTTTTTTTCGCCCCCTATTCATGCTTAACTTTATTTGTCTTTCGCATTTCTTTGTTTCGAAAGGTTGACAAGGAAAAGAAAAGTTTTACTAAGCTTTGAAAAATCCTTCAAGAAAAGGGTAAAAATACGCAGAGAGTTGTTTTTCTTGAGGATTGGAAACGACCAACGGATACGTTTCTAATCATTCGCATTTCATTGAATACATTGAATATTTGAAGAATGTCGTTAGTTAACGGTCGAAAAGGATATACATAATGAAATTGTGACCATCATAGCCAATTGCTATCCCTTGTGATGAAACTTTTTCATTTATTAGGGAAGTGAGAGTGAGTGACCCCCAAATGATTTGAAAAGTTGAATATCACTTATCAAAATCTTATAAGTTTAACCTTACGAGTGTTTGTTACTCTTTATTCTGCTTAAGTTTTATAGATTAAATCTGAATTATGGATGTAGCAAATGCTATATTCAATGCAATATACGAACCTACTGCCAAAATATATGAAAAAAAAAAAGAAGAGAAAATGAATTTAAATACGGTATCAAAAGATAAACAAACTCTTTAAAACATACTCGTACGCATATGTTAACCTTTGTATGAGTTGGGAATTAAGACAGTATATATGCGCGTGTACATATATATATATAACGTTTTGTTCTTTTCAGAAGCATTATACAATGGTGAGAGACTGACAAGAAAAAAAAGAAACATAAACAGGCAAAGTAACAATAAAAGAGGGAAAAGAAATTAATGTTCAGGAAAACATGCTGTTTTATATTTGATCAACGGATTTCGTAGGCAAACAAAGAACGAAGATGACAATGATCCAAAGAATAAGTTGAAAATATAACATTTAGTGTCACATTAAAATAAGCAAAAGAAACACGCGTTTTACAAAGAAATTTACATAAATTTATATAAAATAAACAGTGGTGCGAATGCAATCAGCTGAATGAAAGGGATTACATTTCAGTAGCATTTAAGCATTACAAGTATATCTAAGAATATTTCCATTCGCTTCTTCTATATTAAGAAAGAATCGTGTTTGTCTCATTTGACACCAATTTCGCTCTTCTTCGCTCACTTACGCACGATTTTCATATTAAACGCAACACATATTTATACGCGCCATCAAAAATATCGAGAAGCTCTGTTTTCATACCGCCTATGAAAACAGCGCGACCATTTAGTATAACAGAATACGTTTACTTACCTTAAATATGAAATTCAATCTTAAATTTCTCCTTATTACTGGGATAAGATTCAATTGGAACGTCATCCGAATTAACTTAGAAGTTACATAATATGCAAGTCATCTACTTGTGTTGATGGTTATGATGTTATGGTTTAGTGTCCTTTTTAGTAAGGCCATTAAGGAAACATGCACGAATTCAACAACGTTTGCCATTCAACTATTCAAACTTATGCTTATAAGTTGCCTTCTCTATGTGCACTAATCGCAATTTATAATCGTTATATAACAGTGTCGAAGCAAAAAATTCGAGTCTGCACATCACGTGCTGACAAAGGAAGAGGCCAATTAGAGCTCGAGAGTACTCTTCCTCTCAATACTCTTCCTGCGAACAGTTTCTCATGTTTTAAATACAAAATCACTCTGCCAACGCACATGCTAGATAACGGGAAGTCAAGCGCTTAAACCGGCCCGTCATTGTACGCAGAGTAACGTTTGTGCAAAAGTTCGAAACGCTAGCAAAATTTTATGCAAACACTCATAATTAAGTTCTCATATTGCTCTATGGGTTAAGTTCTCTTAGGCTGTGCTCGTCTAATATCATACTTTAATATGTAGTCAAAGTAGCAATTTACACATATAGGCACTAGTCTCAGAGAAAGAGTTAACCATTTTTTTTTTTTTTTTTTCCGAGTAGAGAACGTTTGGAGTGTGATCTTCAAATTTGTGAGAATAAATGATTTTCTCCAGATCACTTCTTTAATTTTTTGATGTTCTTAAATTGTAATCATTTGTTTTGTCTTCATTGACAATAAACACAGTCAACTGGTCACACCGTTCATATAAGAACAAGTAGAAAGTTGAAAGGATCCCAAAAATTACCAAGCATTAATAATATTTGATAGAAAGAGAAATGTAATATAAAATAAAATAAGTAAAAGAAAGTTACAGAAGGAAATCTACAATACCATTATTAGTACTACTTCTTTAATTAACCCTCAGTTAACTCCACCTTTATATTCAAAAAACGTTGAAAAAATCAAGATCCAAACATTTTCGAGAATTCGCCTTGCATTTGTATGACAAATGCAACTCACCATTGGATCTTGAAGAAGTCTTCGTCCCCTACCTGCAATTGTGGAGAGATTCTCATTTTAAAGCACATCCTCTACAGCTGCCTTATGCATATTTTACAATCAGCTACAGAACAGAATAACAATATATTTCGTTGGTCTAAAATTATAATAATAATAATAATAATAATAATAATAATAATAAAATAAGCAAATTGCAATCGTTATTGGATTGCGAACGTTCGCACTATGTAAAATGTTCGCACTAAAAAAAGGGACTCAATTCTGAATAGTAATCTTCTTTATGAAATTTCTTACTTCTGTAATAGAGATGCTGAGCTCAAAGGTTTCTTGCAGTGTTTACATCTGATCGAATAAATAAACATTATTAATAATAAAAAAGACCCGTAAGCAAGCACACTATCTTGAAGAGCGCTTCCATTTCCATTGATATAAGGATTGCGTTCACTTATCCACTGCTTAAAAGAGTAGTTTCGTCCGCTATTGCTACAGCTATTATTTAACGCAACATTTGCGCAGCATTCTGTTATAAAAAAAAAAAAAAAAAAAAAAAAAAAAAAAAACAGAGTAAACGAAAGTTGTACAATTCGTTTATGCCAGTTTTCTTGGAAATTATTCGACGATTATTGTGACAGTGCCATTTTAACGCATCCTGCTATATATCGCGATTGGTACATCCCCGTTGAGAGTAATGTTTTGCACCGTTTCATTGAAAGCATTTGTTCTCCACAGATTTACGTAAGGCCTCTCTCGATGATTGATGAGATTTTTCTCGACTATAGCCATATGTTACTACATGCGTCACTTCGAAGCACTTAACCAACCAGTAGCGCATTATAGTATTTCACTGATTTTTCCTGTTTTCAGAATAAACGTGAAAATTTTTTACAGTGTAAGTGCTGTAGTTTATGAGTAAGCAAGCAAAATCACGGAAGACAAAAGTGTGTTCACAGTTTTTGCTACATAGCCGTGTGTGTGTTGAAGCCATATTTTTTTAAAAGTTTGGTTACTTTTCAAATTCTTGTGCAAATTTAAAGGCGATATCTTCATTGTTGCGAACCTGTACTACATAGTTGCGCAGACGCGCGGTTGGTCAGATGGACAGACGGACATGCATAGATGCATTTCGAGTTTGAAACAAGAAAAATATTTATATAATTTATGGGGTTTTTGCAGATTGCTTCCGCGCGTTACAGAGGTTTTAAAGACAGTTTTGTGGAGGTACTGCACCATCACCCATAGAATATACGTCCAAATTTTTGCACATTGATCGGCCAGGAAAATATTTACTGTTGACATTACACAGATGGATAGATGGACATTCGTAATTCTATTATGCAATTAGTGCTGATCAAGGATATATAAACTTTATGGAGCCTCGTGAAATTTCCTTCTGGGCGTTGCAAGCGTTTCGACAATATGAATATGTCGCTTATCCTTCGCTGACGGGTATAAAAATGATAAAAGATTTCAAAAATAAAACTGAAGCTCTAGATTTCGCCTTCGTTCAGATTAGTCTAATTCCTTTTCACTGCCCTGGTTTAAAGCTAAGTGTTATCTCTCGGGGAACTCTTGCTTGTCGATAACTCTGTGAAAGTTGAACGACGATTTATTTAAAATGTGTGCAAGCACGTTAAGCATACTCATGTTAAAAACAATGACCCCTTAATCTTATTACAGCACCTAACGCCATAATAAAACCAAAAAAAAAAAAAAAAAAAAATCAGCAGAAGAAGAAGAAGAAGAAGAAGAAATTGGTAAATTTTTACGCATTTACTGCATTTACTTGAAAATGTCGACAGTTAAGTTTTGCTTCAAGGCTTCTTAATTTCATTTTTGCCATAACATCATCTTAAATCATGCTTTTGTTGCTCTCTTCTGTTGAAGATTTTTTCTTGTTTATGCTTCACGGTCACATGGACGCATAAGGATATCTTGTGGTCAAAATAACGACCCTAATCATTCACATGTACATGAGGTTTGCATATTTGTGTTTTTGTTGTTTTCATTGCATCTCCCATTTTATTGGAAATATTGTTAACTTATGAGAGTACAGTATCAAAGCCACAAAACATTGTTTATATTGGTGTTGATGACGTTTCTTGTTAATAGGAGGTAACCTAGGATGAGGTTTTCGTATTATTTTCCTACACGTTTTGCATTAGTACCCCCCCTTTTTTTTTTTTTTTTTTTTTTTTCTTTCTTTTTTTTCTTTTTGTGGGTTCTACAGATTTTCATGAAGCATATATATGAATCTTTTTTTTTTTAACTTTCATGTTTGTATTATTGAATAACCTTCAAAACAATAACTTATTTTCGTAAAATGTACTATTTTGCCATCATAGTTGGTATAGAGACGACTTGAAGCGAAAAATACAAATACGTATTAGATAAACGAAAAACTTCGTCTTCGCTTTCTTTTTTCTATTCTATGGATATCGTTAGAGTTGCGCAATTAAGTTAACGCCAACGCTACCACGTCATACTGTAACCCTATCACAATCGGTAGATCAGATTACACAAGAGTACACGTGAACTTGATAAAATCTACAGTGGAATATATTTCTGTTATTTGGCCACCAGATTATCGTCGCCATGCTAAATGAATAGAATCTCTACCGAAAGAACTCTTGAGTTTTGCGCTATGCCATCTTAGGAAGAAACCATAGAAATCGTTTAGTTAGCGCCAGGAATAGATGGGCTCTTCTTTTCCTTTGCTTATTTCCTTAATAGAAATTAATTATTTTTAAATTTCATTTCTTGTCACTTTACATATAAACAATGACAGCCTTGACAACAGCCTTGACACAATAAATTTAGATTTTCTTAATTCAACTGCATCTCTATTGTATCTCAATTTTATATGTATAAATACATATTCGAGATAAGTTAATAAATTCTACTTACGTTTTGTAAATAAACCAAAACTCTGAAAAAATTAACTATATATTATAATACCAGGTTTGTGAAAAAGTTCGTAGCGTTTATGACGAAGATGGTTTAGCTATCCGGTATCTATTTATAAATACGTAAAAAAATCTGTTAATATCTCTGCGGAACTAAACGTTGGCCAAGCAAGACTTTTGAATCGTATGAATAGGGCAGACGATGACCATGTAAGGTAATCCATTCTTTTGCACATCTTGAACTGCTCTAACCCGGCAACATGTGACTGCATCCACCCGCCATTACGGTAAAGCGTAGAGGAATTGATTAATGGAAAAGGCGTCGTCTTCCATCACGTCCGAGTACGATGTATGCAAAACCCAGAAGGACTTGAAATAGACCCGTCTTTTATTATATTGATCGTCTTAGAGCCACTTTCTGTCCGGCCTTACGTCTCTTCGGGGTTTTTTTTTTTCTTTTTGATCAATCTACAGTACGCAATATTTGAGATATTTTCAAGAAAATTTGTCCACTCATCTGCTTTGGCCCAAGCACAAATGCTATTGAAAATGGTTCGAATCGGACCACGTTTTTAATCACTTCCCATGCAACGCCTCACGTTGAAGAGCAATTATATAATTAAGTATAGCGTCGTGTAGCTAGGATATTTAGGGTATATTGCGCATCGGCCCACTATACATATTTTTACTTGCTATTCTTAGGAAACCAACATATTGCATAAATGGTATTTGCGTCTTTACCAAGTAAAAAATATCTTTTTAGCTAACGATACTTTAGTTAAAGGTAGAGGTAAATTTTTATTAAGAGAATTCTACCGCAAGTTCTGGAATCCAGTTTGTAAAGAATATTCATAACTATGCTATTTATTTGCATAAAATGAATTCATTAAGGAAGATTACAGGATACATAACTCAACATGGCATTAAATATGTTTTTAACCGCGCCATAGACTCAATAAGGATATTTGGATGCCTACCCAACTGAATTCGTTCACTATTTGATTCAAGCGGTAACACCGCTGTAGACATTTTAGAAAATCTTTTTTTTTTATTGGCTTTATTTAGAGATGCTTTGAAATTTCTGTAACACGGGGAAAAGAATTAATTACTACTAAGAACCTCTGCTCTGAAAGCAATGACTGTGTCAAATGAATCCCTGTTGACAGATGACTTTTGCAATTCACTAACAGATGTGTTTAGTCAGTGTTTATCTTAGTTTGAAAACATCGCCGAACAAAACTGCCTTCATCGAGACGACGACCTTTGATTGGACAGGAAACTGAAATTGGTTTTATTGGTTTATCATTACACAGCACTCCAGAAATGCAAAGTGTACGATTTCTTCGGAGAACTTCAGAGAGAGAAAATGAGGAAAGGTATTTAAACTTGGAAGCGAAGCTTTCGGATCCTGCGCTTGCTGAGTAACGTTAAAAATTAACAATAAAAACAATTATATTAAAAAAAGAACTCCCTAATACCGTCTTAAACGGCAACCCGGTCAAGTCCCATATTTCTTGCAATAAATTGAAGACAGCTTTACGCAGGAGATTTCCGTTAAGTTCATTTAACTCAAACTTATTAACAAAGGATCAGCATTGTGTTTAGTGGGAAAATAAAGTTTTTCGCTCAAATGCTTGTCAATCACAAAAAAATCATTAGTTATAACTTCGTACCGTACTTCTCTGGCTATGCGCATGTACATTAAGTAGCTTTTTTCAGAGCGAAAATTGGGGCCAGCTACCCTGCTTGCCCCTGAGTCTCTTCAATTGAAGATGCTTCGCGAAAATGTTGTTCGATGCTCCCATTTTTTATTATTTTTTTTAATGCATTTTTTTTTTTTTTTTTTTTTGGTTGTTTTCTTCTCAACGCTTTGATGTATGGACAATAACCTCTTGAAATATTATTGCGCGATTGGCTTGTCTTTCATTTCAAAGAAATTGTCAAAAATATGCTTTTTTTAGGCTGTTAGAATGGTGTTACCTCTTAAGTGAAACGTGCTTTTATTTTCAATTTTGTCGAAATCGAATTTAGATCACGGAATGTCTGATGTTATTTAAATTGTTGCGTTTTGCTATAGAGACATACAAACATACTTATGTACTTAAATGTGTGTTATTTTGCCAATAAACCTAAATTGTAAAATATTTAAGTTTCCAAACATATTTTCGAGTTGACATATCAAGCATACATATGGAGAACAACCGAGAAAAAAAAAAGGAAAGCAAAACAGAAACGAAGGAGGAGAAAAGAAAAATACTTCCAAAGAATGAAACTGAACAACAAACTTTTAACACAAATGTCTTTTACAAATCCCATACACTTGCATGGAAACCTTTATATAAATATATATACATATATATATATATATCTATATATATACACATATATATATGCATATATACATCTTGCAGATACATATGTATAGATGTACTTTTAAAAAGTGCCAATTCACTACCGAAACTCTTTACTGTTTTTGACTTGTAAATTCATGCACATACAGCACGCATCGAAATCCCGAACAACGTGCTGCATGAATATTCATTCGCACATACCTACTTTTATATATGCAAGTTAAGCCTTCTGGCTAAGAACATTTGGTACTTGCCAGATTGCAATGAAAAAAGAAAAATGAAGATGCAACGACAGCTTCAATAACAGCAACAACAAGAGAAACAGCAGAAGCAACAATAATAATAAAAACAACAAGAATAACAACAACAACAACAACAACAATAATAATAATAGCGATAACAATAACAAGAACAAAAATAACAACAATAACAACAGCATACAACATACAGCAATCATTTGGACATTTCAGTGCAGCAGGTGTTGACGGGCTGTGTCACTTAAACACAACGATAATGTCTGTTTGCGAAAAGCAGCCTCCCGTCTGCCGCTTATCAACTCTTTACGTTTCTCTCCCTCTCCCTTTCTCTCTCTCTCTCTCTCTCTCTCTCTCTCTCTCTCTCTCTCTCTTCTTTTATCTTTGTTTCTTTCTCTCGTTATAGGAAAAGATCGGCGGGGGGTGGCGGGGGGAGGAATAAACGAAGTTGCTCATAACCGCCTATATGCACGTACCTGAACAGCTTTTACAATCGTACACAATTGTGGTGATAATAATAATGCTTTCATTGTTTCATTGATAATAATGATGAAGATACCGATGAGTGAGTGTGAGCTTTTAAGTCTTCATCAATAACTAGCAGACATGCAAACGTACAGGCGATATCGCAAGTCATGGAGTTAATGTTATAAACAAAGAAACTCTTAAAAAGTCATTCTTTCGACTACTGAGAGTTTATTATTGTTGTTGCCGTTACCGTAATTTCTGGCATTAAGATTTGAAAGCTGGCGATGCCTTTAATTTTGTTTAAAACAAATTGGTTTTTTTTTTTTTTTTCTTGTTTGTTTGGAAAAGAATCTTAAGTCCCTCCGTACAAGTACATATAATACCACGTGTGAGTTTGTGTCGAATTTAACTTTTCTGTCTTAAAAATGTTTAATTTTTTCTCGTAAGAGTCACTAATGGATGTAAATAAACCACTACCGCAAACGTTTATGGCAAAATTTGCGACATAAAGTTATTTTAGTTATAGCAAATACTGGTCCGGGATAATTTTTTACGCCTAGCAATAGCTTGAGAAGAGAAATGTTTTTTTTTTTAAATTTCATCGTAAATTTCATTTTTAATTGTTATACATCCTCCGACTTGGAAGTTGCGGTGCTTTAATTTAGAATATAAACTAGAAGTTATGCACTATAAAATATCTATGCTTTATATTCACCCGACTTTTGAAATTATGATCAAATCTTCAAAATTTTATCTGGAAGCGCACACATTATCTAAACTTTGTTCTTACTATTCTTTACACTTTTTGGGTTAAAAATTCCACCTAACCGCTTATTCAAGTTGCCCCCAACCAGGAAGAATTAGGAATTTTTTTCTCTTTCCTAACTTAAAATCTCTAAATTTACGTAATAGAATTTCCGTTTGAAGTTTAGAAAATCAGACGAAGAGTGCATTCAGTTTAACCCAAAACGTCATATAAGGTATATATATAAAAAATACACTAGGAGGAGATGAACATATTAAACGCTATATACTCATAGACCTCATGCTTACCTCTACAACCAAGGAAGACATGCAAAGGTTGCCGCTAGCCTAGCCTTCGAGCTAAATATGTCCAAATCGTTTTTGTTAACTAACTAAGCCGATTCTGAATAAAAACGTACTTTACGATGTTCATGTAATGCGTTCTCAGCGGCTTTACTTAAAGCTATTCAAGTAAAGGCGAAAGTCAACGGTTGAAAATTCTACCCTTGTAAAAAGATTAGAGCAAGCTTGGTTCTTCGATTTCGATTAGTAAGTTGATTATTTTTTAGAATCAAGTCTCTTTCTGCTTTTTATTTTGGTTGATTTATTTACATCTTCTATTTTTATTAACACATTTCTGTGAGTGTTTAACCGTAAAACAAAGATTTACTTAAAGGGGATTTTTGCTACCTCATTGCGGTGTAATTAGAGTTGGTAAACACATTTACAACAGTACAGTCAACGACAGTAAAACCAGCATAAAATTACCAGCAGCACTGTAATCAAAACATTAAAAACGAGAAAAGAAATATATATATGTATATATATATATATATATATATATATATATATATATATGTATATGTAGATATATAAAAACTTGAAATAAAACAACAAGAAAAATAGTATACTATAAGCAAATAAAAACAACAAGTGAATATCTTAAGCTTTGCTAAGCCAAACCACAAAGCTTCTTTTCCATTCCAGTGTTAATAATAAAGTGTCTTAATGAATATTCAAAACAGAAATGCGAATAGCAAAAGAACGACACAATCGACCGAGCGACCGACCGACCTAATGACAGACCCTTGCAACGGGCAGAAATTACTTAAGTGTTTATTTATTTATTTATTTTTATTTTTATTTTTTTTTTTTTTTGTTTATGACACTTGAAAGGATTGTTTTTTGCTTACATATAAAAGTGAGTCAAAAAGTTTCTACTGATACCGAAATGCCATCCGATTGTGAAAAGACTTGTTTTTGCAGTTGAATGAGTTACTTAATTTTGATTTCCAGGCGTTAAACCATAAACCAATAAAGGCCCTGACGAGAGCGTGTGCATCCACGCTTTTATATTCAAATATTTTTCGTTTTTTTTTTTTTTTTGTGCTGTTTTTTTTTCATAGCTCAAATCCAATCTAGTGCACTTTTATGCTTTTTCTTGTTGGCATTCTTTCGTCTGCTATTTTTCACAGCCATGGCCGGAGGGTATACCAAAATTGCCATTTCACACAAAACATTCAAAAAAAAAAAGAAAAGAAAAAACTTTAAAGCTTTACAGACTTGATATGCGTGACATTTTCAATGGGTCTAGTTACCTTCATCCAGCCATCCTAGTTTATGTGTTGCATGTAGAATTTATCATTCTATGTGTATGCGAAAAAAAGAAACGCCTTGAGACACGGAGACGATCGAATGGGTTGATAAGGAAAAAACTTCTAAAATTTTTGTAACACAATTTTCTTTCCCCCCTTCCCTCTTTTTCTCATTTCACTCTTTCCGTAAAAGATAATTGACACGTGTCAACATACCTGGAAAATTCTTTGACTTGTCAACCCAACAAAATATTTTAATCCGCGTGAAGACACTCGCGTTTTAACTCACTGGGCGAAGACGTCTTCGCCTCCGACGATGTTCCATATGCTACATTGGAAATTCTATAAAATTTAGGTACACTTAATTATCACGATTTTTCGAACTGACCCGGATTCGCATATTAAACTTAATAAAATTTTGTTTAGTTTCGATGCATATACGACATTTATAATTATTATATATTCAAGAATTCCGGTATATCTATCTACCTGCTCAAGCATTGCATCGGGTCGACGATATCTCTATTTGTCTGTATACATCCCTTCGCCTATATTTATAGCTGTCCAAGTGTTCGACTACTTACTTACATGCACATGTATTAATGTTGTTGACTTTTTTTAGAGACTAAATTACGTGGCCTTTCAGCATTCGTCAAACAGTGACTTCTCCATATGAAAGTAGGCTTTTAAAACTTACTCTCTGAGGTGTATATAATATAACTTTTCAGAGCTTTTAGTAAATGGAGTTCTGTTTCTTCTTCTGCTTAATTGTGACGTCGACACGATACTAAATATGAAATTTGAATTCCAACTTTGATGGAGATCAGGCGAATCATTCATTATCACGGCCCAGATGCGGGAGATCAACCAGGTGGAACGCATTATGAGCTAGTGAAACGAAACCATTAACGAGGAACACTATCAATAACAACTCATGCATTTGCATTGACCGGTCTGAGCCGGAAACCTAATGTGGGCCGATTCTTTGGCCTCCTGCTCTGATACCCGTGAAAGAAGTTATACTTGGCAGTTTTCTTATAAATGGTTTTCTCTCTTATAACTATACTCAAAAGGTAAGTCCTTTTAAAAATGTCCTCAAAAGACCACAGGTCCTTTTGGAACAGGATTCCTGGCTCTGTCCGTCGGACAATTGGAAAAATATGTATCTAATGGGCGACAAAGTCTTGAATATAATTCTTTATCAAATTCTTTTTGGGCATTATATATATATATATATATATATAAGAAAATTTTATAAGAAAATTTATATAAGAAAATTTTTGCGCATTTCGTATCTGTCCTGGTTCCATTTTTCTAACTATCTGGGTCTCGGGCCTACTTGTTATATATTTCCCTTTGCGCGGCTGACCAGTTTTTTGTTTCTGCGATCGACTTTACATATGCGTAACTTATATCCCTCAAAACACTATTACTTACTCTTTTATCACAGATGTGAATATTGGGCACGTCCCCTCTTAGTATAATGTTTTGTTATCATTTTATATAATAACTTGTAATAAAACTAATTAACAAGTGTGTCTTTTTAGATGCAGGTAACGTTCGGCAAAAGGTTTGCCATTAAAGCTTTGAAGTTAGATGACTAAGCTTTAAGCCTTCATTACGTTCATAGCATTTTTGCATCCAATTTTAAGAGGTAATATATTTTAATGGGTTTTAATGGAAGTTTATTGAATAGCAAGCAAATAGGCCAGGAAAGGGATTAAACAATTCGATTAAAGCCGGACGGATTTTTTTGTCTTTTGTTATTGGTGTTTTTATTTTGTTATTTACTTTTTTTTTTTTGTTTTTTTATAAGGACTCTTGACTTAACTCAATTGTTTACTATTTGTTAAGCATCATCGAGTAGCCTTTTAGTCACTGTATTCACACTAAATTATTGCAATTGTATGTGTTGGGTTGGGTCGATGGTTTGGGGAGGGGGGTGTGTTTGTGTGTCAAACTTGATTAAAAAATAAACTCCTGTTCAGAATAATAGCAAAAGGTTGTTGCAGTTTAATTCAATGTCGTTGTTGTTGTTATTGTTGTCGTTTTTCACGACACTTGATTGACATGTTCAATTCTCAAGGGTAAATTGAGTTTTAAATTGTTAATCTTGCTATTGTTAGCTAAATTGCGGCCGGTGTTGTCGCTTTGCGGTACTATTTACCCACTATTGAAATGCAGATAACCTGCAATTTGGACTTATGTCCTCTTCATTGCGCAATTTCCAACGATGCAATACCTAAAAAGACAAATCTCGAGTAAGTAAACAGTAATAGTTGCTTTAGAGTAATCCAGGATGCGCATAATTTCTTAATTTTTAATTTTGCGTTGTCGACGAGATAACTGCATATCATCGGGACGTCTTCAAAATATTGAATCTTCAGAAAATCTTCATATATGTATTTATCGATGCGATCAATTCGTACTCATATAAATTACAATTTGAAATTCAGTAAGTGAGTGCTACTAAGGCGCCCTAATACATTGAAATTTTGTTTCTCCAAAGAGAATCGCAGCCGAAGAGATTCAATTTCCTAAAACCTTTCAAATAGATCGAGAAGAAGAGCGTTACGACTGAAAATGAGGTTATGGTGTGCTTAAGATGACTTATTACAATAATTTTCTAACAGCTACAAAAAGCCATCTAATATTTTAAATTTTTTAAACTAAGCGCATTGAGTATATTAGACTTGCGAAATGTTCGAAATATTGCCTGCCGTCTATCAGCTTGCCAATGTCATAATTATGAGCATCTAACGGTAAATGTTGCCCTTGTTCTCAAAACGAATTCTTTCTTTTTACTCCGGACAATTTAGATCTTAAAACTCATTGAAGCTCACTTAAAGATTTATCGATAACAGACAAATTAGCGTTGCCGATTGAGTCATAGTCCCTTTGTTATAATGTCATCATAAAGTGAATTTCGGCTATATTTTCTGTTAATAGCGTTACTTTACGATTAGACTATGTGAAACGTGCATATCCGTCTCATGGTTTGGGCACGAGGTACTTAAGAGAGACAGATAGATAGATAGATAGATAGATAGAGAGAACGAGAGAAAGAGAGAGAGAGAGAGAGAGAGAGAGAGAGAGAGAGAGAGAGAGAGAGAGAGAGAGAGAGAGAGAGAGAGAGAGAGAGATATGACGATGAGTGTGTAAGAAGTAATGCTATGCTTTAATGCTACATACGATGTTTACGCTTACATAGCATATCACGCTTGCAGTGTTGCCGTGTACATTTAATGCACGATAATCGATTCGTCCCGCATAAAAAATTCGTGTATTTGATAGCTAATGAATAAAGCGTCCATTAAACTTCACATATAACTAACTGTTCAGTTACGGTTTGCTCTTGCGTGTTATGTTTTTAATGTGTTATGTTATGGCTGCAATATTGCTGTATGCGATATGACACAATTTTAAAATACGATCCTCAGCTTACTATAAAATACTTTATACCTTTGCGTTTTTGTTGTGCTGTACAATGTTCATTGAACGTTAATCTTAAATCTTAAACAACAAGATGTCCATAAGATATATATATGTATTAGGTGGTCCAAAAAGTTCTTGCGATTTTTCCGGGCACTAGATTAAAATAACTTTTCTCAGGCGGCTGGACAGTTACTTAGGAATGAAGACATACATAGTTATGTACAGCAGACTCATGTTTGCGTTGTAAAAAACTACTTGTAGCGGGACCTGCAAGCGAAACCTGGATAATCAAAGTGAGCATATAAAACATATTTAAATTTTTTATTTAAAAAATCGTCGAAGAGCTGCAAAAGCACATAGAGGTATATGTGGTATGTATGGAACTACCGCTGTAGCAGAACGCACTCGCCAAGTGAAAGTGAAAGTTTTACCGCGTTCTGGTGGCCCAAAATCCATTGACAACGACTCGAACGTGAGAAAAATGCAGAAAAACTTATCGCTCATCCACAACAACAAGTTTATTCCTTATATCAAAGAAGAAAAAAAATTATATTATTTCTTAGTGAAAAATCCAAAAAAAAATTTCCGAACTACGGAAGATATGTATGTCTAAAGATTCAATTTAAATCTATGCAGTCAATGCAAAGCAGTTGAACATTTTGTTACGATAAATAAAAAAGAAATTGAATTCCAGAATAAAGTGAATTTTGCAAATAGCAATATATATATAT
The DNA here is from genome assembly GCF_014805625.2 of Glossina fuscipes. Classification (NCBI taxonomy): domain Eukaryota; kingdom Metazoa; phylum Arthropoda; class Insecta; order Diptera; family Glossinidae; genus Glossina; species Glossina fuscipes. The sequence continues at coordinate 19,788,695 of NW_023998414.1, read as the reverse complement.
ACTACATATATGGCCAGTAGTAAGTGATTTTTACTATCCCGGACCATATGCTTTGCACGTTTCTATTTATCGCTTTTATGCACTTTTTCTTTTCTTATTCCTGTTCGCTTGCTATCATCCATCGTTCCGTCGTAGGTTTTTATTCAACTTGCGTATCCATAATATTTCAATACTTTTTGATATATTTCTCTGCTTTCGAAATTGCTAAATTAAAACGAGCCTGGAATGCTGACAAACTGCTGCCTTTAAATAGTTCCCTTACAATTCTTAAGGGAGAGGAGTTATATTCAAAAATGTTAAAACAAAACCTAAGAAAAAAACAACGAACGAAATAAGCCTAGAGACCAATCAAAGATGAAAATGAAGACGACAACTATGACAATAATTAAAATCTTTACGTTGTTCCTGCTGCTGTGGCTTTGGCTGTTTCTGTTGCTGTTGTTATATTTCTTTGTTTGTGGTCTAGTTTAATTTCAATCACATGCATCACACATGCACACGCAACGCATAGTTATATAATAACGTTCTTAAATGACTTGAATGGAATGTCGCAAAATGTTCATACGGCTGCATTACGCTATTGAATGCTTTGTACATCATCAAGCAATATTATGCACTACGTTGCTGATGTTTACACGAAAAAAAAAAAAAAAAAAAACAGCAGATTTTACGTCTGCATGTGTATATATTTTTAGATTTCATTAAATAACTCTTCCCTTGTCATTTTTTCTTATATTTTTTGCTTTTACTCATTTATATACACGTATGTATGGCAGATATATTCAATATGTTCATTCATTTGTCACGCTAATGTTTATTCTCGAACATACTATTGCGAGTAGTTTTTTTTTTTTTTTTTTGGATTATTAATGTACTTTGAGACGGTCTACTAGTTTATCTCCTCTCTATTTATTTAACTAATAACGCAATTTTTTGAACATTGTCTACCTTTCCCTGCCTTTGTTCTTGGTCATTATGGATGTTCTTTTTATTTTCCTCATATTCATATTCTTAGGGCTCTACTGAGGATTTAGGAGCAATTTGCTTTGTTAAAATACTTTTGTACTTGGTCCAGATTTGCAATAAGTCGTTGCGATCAGTGTCGAAACTCCCTAAATTTTCTTAGCCATTCTTTTACATAATATATGCATATAAATATATATTTGTATAGGTATATACATAGATATGTTCTTGATCACTTTATTGATAACCGTTAATTCTAGGCATAATTCTAAATAAAAGAATTCAAGGTCGATTTAAAAACCAATCGTATTTCATTTCGCTCGTATATCATCTGCACGATCTATTAATTTTTATTTTTCCATACCCGGTTTAATTGCCTAGTATCCATGATTCGCTCTCTAGCGACCAAATTTTGTCCTCATTTGCCTGCCTTTTCTTTTACAAATTTTAATCAGATACATATAGAATTTTTTCCAGTTTCTATTATAATGCAAGGGTTAATAGACATAAGTGCATGTATCGTTTCGCTTTACATGTATGGGTTTATATTGAGCCTATAACAAGATCTGGTCTCAATGTATGGAGAATATTTTATAATTATTTTACTTGCGTTTATAGACAGGCATATAAATTTGTATATATGTGCGTATTAATTTCCGATAATTTTCTTCTTTTTTTTTTTTTTTTGAATTCACAATACTAAGCTTTATCGACGACAGCAATATACTTAAAAACAGGTAGAACAACCCAAGATATATAGTTGATGACGATGATGATGATAATGATGATGATAATGATGATGATGATAATGATAATGATGATGATGATGATGATACACAAAAGACTTGTTTTTCGGTATTTATTACATATTTTTACATACATAAATATGTACACATATGCATATCTAAGTATATATATATATATATATAAATGTATGTAAATGTATTTGTATGTATGTAGGCATGTGTATACACAATATCACTCATGTACATGCATACAGTCACATGTTGATGAATGTATGCGTTTTTGAGAACATGTTAATTATTGACAATTAAAATGAACAACACTTGTATTGATATATATATATATATACATAGATATATATACATGCATCTAGTTACGTTTATGTCTATATATTTGTATATGGCAGCATTTTGATTGTCGTTCCTAAATTGTAGCCTTAAGTGTTATGATTGATTTTATGAGACCATTCTTTGGGTGGTACCTTGCATTTTTAATATTGATGTTGTTCGTGTTGCTGTTTTTATTGCCATGGTCATTTATAGATATCACTATTTTAAATTGCTAGTGTCATACCTTAGTTTACATGAATGTTAAGTAGTAATAATACCATCGAGATTGGTTAAGTCATTTATATGGGGGCAAAAGCATGTGCTTTTAAACAATAAACAAGTGAAGCATAGTACGTATTGGTTCTTTTTTCAAGCGTAGTGCCTCAAATAATTATCCCATTTGTCAGATTTGTGTGACAAGAACTCCCAAAGTATAAAACTCAATGTCATTTTACTTTAAAGACATACCTTATCTAATTGTTAATAGTCTCACCTTTAAAAGAAAAAAAAATTTTTTTAAAAAATAAAATAAATAAGTAAATAAATAAAAAGAAATCTGAAACATTTAATGGCTTAAATCTAATTGATTTCAGGAAATTACAACAGAAAAATCTCAATCACAAATTTCACTTATCCTCACATTCATACATTATTTTATTTTTTTTTATTTTTAATTTTTTTTATTGTCTGTTGACGGTCTTTTATTTCTTTTATCACATCCGTTTGTTTTATTTTCCGCTTGTTTCTTTTCTCGTCTCTATTCTAATGCTATTGTCTCTTTTTTGTATGAAAGCAAAAAAAAATAAAAAAAAATAAAAAAAAATAAAAAATGTAAGCAAATTTCTCACAATGAATTGTATGTGCATTAAATGGAAATTTGTTTCTTTTGTTCGTATACGCAAATCAATAAACAACATCGAAAGCAACAACAATAATAATGACAATACCACATATTCATCACTCGATTTAACTGATAGTAGTGGATTCGACAATCCTAACAGTGGCGATGGCGCAAGTTATAGCAACTGAAATCATTCTTGTCGGCTCACTAACACCAAATAAAAAAGCGAAAGACACATCATCGTTAGCTCTAACAAAAATATAAATGAGACTAAAGCGCATTGTAACAATGAATGTTTCGTTTACTGAAATGCTCGGCGGTACTTGGAAATAAAACTTATAACGGCATCATATGAGAAAGTTTTAATGCGATAATTATTGTAGCTCCGTAGGAATTATAGTAGACTCTGCTTATAACACAAGCATTAATGTAGGACGTACTTGCATGACACGTCGAAGAAATTGAGACCGTGCTAAGAGAGGTTCATATTCACGGCAAACTGATAAAGAGATAAAGAATATATATATATCGATAGTCTTATATACTTCTCTCTTTCTTTCTTTCTCTCTCTCTCTCTCTCTCTTTCTTTCTTTCTTTCTTTCTCTTCCATCTCACCTTGTCCGTGTTGCGATAAAAAACCATTTCTTATTCAAAGGCCGTAAAAACTGCCGTCATGTAATGTATTAAGCCTGGCCATTAAACGAAATTATTTTAAATACAAGTTAGGTAATCGCTTTGGGCTAGAAAAGGTCTATGTGTTTACATAACTTGAAAATTAGTTGTTTAACGCGAATTCATATGTATAAAACTGGCACAAGTCGTAGAGTTATAGCGAGTCAGACATAAGTCATATTTTTCAATACCTTTCATGATTAGTTGTCTGTGTTTTCTACAAATTTTTAAATTCAAATTTACATTAAAACAATGGCATTTATGTATTTTAATTATACCCTCTAATCAGCAACGTGAGTTTTTCTTTCACTACACAAGTTGATTTGTGGCCTGTTCAGATAGAGCTTCTATTTCTATATAGGGACATTGAAAAGGGGTCGACTTAGTGGTGGCCTTAAAGAGTGAGTCGTTCTCTGAAAGCGGGATTCGGTTGCTACTTGAGCTCCCAGAAAGAAAGGAAATCGGGAGAGAATATTTCGAATCAATCTATACCAATATACATATATATATATATATATGTATATATATATATATATATATATACACGCGTATTTTCAATCTTTCTTGTTTCTACACATATATGTGATCGTCATATACAAAGTTTAATAATTTAATACAAAGGCATTGCGAGGTTAGACATATCTGACATACGTACATTTATGGGACTCCAAATAAACGACTATTTATTTTTTAAAATGTCAAAGACGCGACGCATTTGCTTTTTCTCCGCAAAAATTATTCTATGTTTCGCATTGTTTGAGAAATCATCCTGGGAATATACAGTTGTAGATGACATTGAATCTATTCCGGCTTCGTTGTTCGTGTATTCAGTATTCAATATGCGCCTCATGTTTGTTTAAGCGGTTTTATAAATAAGAAATTATGATATTGAAAAGTAATTATTTGATAAGAAAACTGTAGATAATAAACTTGCTGTCAACAGAAAAAGCAACAGAAACATGTTTACCAAAAATGGCCGAAAATTATCGCTTAAGAATCAAATTTTTAGAAACTTTACTTATTGTGTAGTGATACTCCTTACAATCCAAATCATATCAGGTAAGTTTGTCATTTTACTTCATTTCCTCTTATGTAATATTTTTTATTCAAAATAAACACTGATCAAATGCCTTTAACATGCTTAAGTGCATTCCTAATTTAAAACTGGCCCAGACTTCATATATTTTATGGACTACGGAAACTTGTCTCTGTGCGTTATAAAGGCATTGAAAGAAAACAAAAAAATGTAGGGTGAACGCGGTCAATTTTTTTCGTTTAAGTACAGCTACCACAGCATAGCCCATAGAATGTACGTTCATATGTTTGGACATTTTGGACATCAACTATACCTTACGAGTAATGAGTAATGACCAATTTTTTATTACTTTTGAGAAACAGAAGTGTTCTCACCTTACGTAGTGTTGTGGTCATGCTCTTTGATCGATTTGGCCCATTTTCAATGCCAACTTGTTTGCAGGAACTTCCAATGTTTCTGCCAAATTTGTAATCGACAGGTTCATCTTTCGATTTAGGAAAATTTTTACAACAGAAATTGTTTAGACGGACAGACCGACATCCTTAAAGCGATTCGACATTTGATTCTGATCAAGAAAGCATATACTTTGTGGAGTCTCTGAAGCTCCTTTATGAGCGTTTTACAAATTTTGACATCAACTTTTTTAGGGACGAGTATAAAAAGAAAGGAAAACTTATTTGATAATCCTCGTATGCATATATGTATAGAAAAAGCTATGATTTTGAAAGTGGGACAAATCCAATGCGACTTTAGTAACGAGAGTATATAACAATAAGAAAAAGAGTGACAACATTAAGGGAGAACTTTCGTTTCCCTTCTCAAGTGCCTGCTCATCTGTTCAGACAGAGAGAAGAGAAGAGTCTTAGCTTAAACTTCGAAATGCATAAATTTGTACGGATAGCATATCGCTCAGCAAAAGCGGACAAAAATTGTCAAATTTCTTCAATCAGATAACTTCTAAATGAACTGAGAAGAAGCTTAACTGTCCTATCATTCCCAAGTCATGGATGGTGCGAAATTTGAGCGTCTGCCGCAAAGGAAATCGTATATCTGGAGCCCGACATTCAGTTGCATGTCCTCGTGGACAAGCGGTCTATTTAAAGACAGCGTAATATTTTGTGGATAGCTAACTGCAGAACGATACAATTCTGAGATATAAATTTGAGGTTATTCGCCCATCATGCTCATCATATATCCAGCAAAACATGAAATTTCAAACATCAAAGCTTTAGCTTAACGTTATAAAGGTAATGTAATAATGTACTTGGGCGCTTACACTGCGCTCAAATAAAGTTTTGCACATTTGCAATTTGTTCAAATTATTTATTCTGTTAACTTTACTAATCAAGGTGAAAATTTTCATAGAATGATGCACAAAACGATTTTCATTTGTCAAGCAAAAACGAAATAAACGATTGAAGCGCAGCAAAATAGATATGTTATTTAAATGTAGAATAATAGGCTCATGTTTTATATCGCAATAATGAACTTGCAAATTATATTGTCTGCATAAGGCGTGCATACATGTTAAAATGCCGGAAAAACTTTTGCTAACACATATCATAATAGAATTCGGGTTCGAAAGGATCTTTTTGCAGCAAAATTAGCAGAGCAGCAGATCTGTAAGGAAGCAAATGAATGATTTCAGTTTAAAGTGATTAATATCCTGCAGCAGATGGTTCGTCCGCTTTATCTTAACGCTACGCACTCATATTATAGATAGATGAACATTACAGCAAAATTAATCAATTAAGTCGCGACCGAGTTTTTATATCCGTTACCGTTAATTTGGAAAAAGTAAAACAAATCAATTTTCATGTTCCACAACAGTGGTTGGGCGCGACAGATTTCTTTTATTTTCAGAATGAAAGTGAAAATTTGTATGGTGTAAGCGTTGCATCTTAGGGGTAATAGGCAAAAACGAGGGAAAGCGAAAGTTTTTCACATTTTTTGTTAGATAGGCGTGTGGTTCTTATAGGTGTATTCTTTGGAAAGTTTGGATAATTTTCAAGCTGTTTTGCTATTTTGTAGGCGATATGTTTATTTTTACGAACGAAAGAATATTTAGCATAGGTACTACACAATTGCGCAGGCGGACAGATCGACAGATGAACTAAATACGCAATTGACAAAAGGCCGACTTACACCACTTTGCCTAAAACAGTTATTCACTCGTTTTGGCAATAATACATCGAAGGTCATACATTATTTTCTTGAAAGCCTGAATATTGGAGAAATTCTTATGCGCAGTGTACTTGTGTACTCTAAATACGATAAGGTTGACTTCTATATCTATTTATTATTATGAAATAATTTTCATCATCAACTATTAAAATTTAGATATTTTACTATAAAAAGATTCAGGTTTCATAGGATCGATTGGTCTCCACACTTCAAAATTTGGATTGAAAGCGGAAGTCGGAAATATTGAGAGAGCCTTTAAATTATTTTTCTTAATAACTCGTAACTACGGGCGCATCAAACTCCGGTATGAAAATGATTTCAATCAGTTATTCGATTTTCCATTACTATTCAAATTCCTAAATTTTCTCTACTTATTTTACTTAAAATTTAATTTACTCGAAAATATTTAAAAAATGGTAATCATAGAATACTTTTTGACACTAGAAGCATCTGAATAGAAAAACGCATAACTAAAATAAAATAATTCATTGTTTTTTTTATTTTTTTCTTTTGTTTTCTTTTGTGCATATACACAAATAAATAGCAAACGTGCTATGCTATGCGTAAAAAATGCAGATTTGTAATTTATAAACTTTATCGATACATCTGCATACAAGTAATGAAAACTGAATGCGTTTTGTTAGGAATCTTGAGTACTCACCATTTTTATTCCAAGTTAAGAGAGTATTTTTTTTTTTTTTTTTTTTTTTTTTTTTACTTTTTTCTTAATAGACATTTACACTTATCTAAAATTGCACAAATTATTATCCTTTCAAGATTGTTTCAATATTTCAACTTTCTGTCTTAGTTCTTCCTAGAGAGAGAGAGAGAGGCATAGACAGGCTTACGATACGATCGATGAACACGTGAACAATGTTATTTGACTGAATCGAATTTTTCATTCTTCCGCAAATATACTTTGCAGAATGGACACTTCATTAGGAAGGCCTTCTTAGTGTTTAACATAAAAGTGCTCCCAATCGATTTCATTTTGTTCCTTAAATCAGTAAGAAACCATACTCTCTTAGCGCAGTTTCTTAAGTCGGGCAAGATTTAAACTTGAAATTATTTAAGCATCATATGCGAGAAATGTGAGAAACATTTCCGAGAGCATTAACTCGCCAACATAGCTACATCATTTGATAGTAGCGATATACATTTCATGCAATTAAGTAGACAAACAAATGCAGATGTGAATTTTTTCCCCTTTTTTTTGTTTTTTTTGTTTTGTTTTGAAATAATTGTTTTTAATTGATTCATTTGACCGAACAATTAGGGTCATCTCATCATCTGTTGTCTAAATTCATGTTGGGCCTACTTTTTTTCTTTGTTTAGGCGGGAAGTGATACAGATGTGTGACAAGGGTTTTACGTAGATTCCTTCCTTGGCGGCTTAACCCTAACGTGGTGATGCCACACAAGTCATTTAAGCGTAACTCGCGCCCTCAAGAGAGTTAGACAATCCCTATTAGCTAGGGGTCTAAACAACACTGGACTCCAGATTTGTTTATTGTGTATGGCTCAATAAACCCACTGTGGTTAGTGTTGAGGCCTACCCTCACCTCGATTTTTTCCGCTTTGGAATGATGAAGACCACAACCACCATGAATACTCCCCGAAGGCCAGTACCATAGCAGTCACGGCTCACACATTGATTAACTGTTGCGTTCAAAAAGGGTTGGGCTTGCTTCCACCGCGGTTTCCACAAGTGTTTGCAGTAAATCAATGATATCGCATTAGACGCATTTAGGCGAAAAGATTAGAAAGCCTTCCGTTAAATGCGAGAAGTGATGCAATTGAATCAAAAAGTAGTTGCAATAAGTCAACCGTCATGATATTATGTGATATCAGCATGGCAGCGGTCGACCTCGTATGGTAACGCCGAAAACGTTGCCGACAGTGAACCTGTACTCGTTACGTGCGTGGGTTCTTTTGCCTAACAATGATTTCAATGATGACCTACTGCCTGTTCGTAAGACTAAAAATGTGCATTTCGTCATAGAATTCGTCATATTAAGTGACGTCGGAACGATAGGAAAAATTTGTTGTAAACGAGGAGCAACACCTTCAAGATATTTTTTCTTTTTACCATTTTTATATCCATCACGGGAGGATGAGTGTCATATTCAACCACATCCAGAAAAAAGCTGCAGAGGCCCTATAGACCCTATAGAAAGTAAATATATATTCTTGATCCGCATCGAATTCTAAACCGATTTAGGAATATCCATCTGTCCGCCTAGCCGTCTGACTGTTTATGTATCTTCTGTGTAGCAATCGCCTTCAAACCTTACACAACATTTTGATATTGAAATTGAACTAAATCACTTAATGGACACGAGCAGAGTGCACTATAACTTTGAATCACTTTTGTTTTCAAAAATAAAAAGAAAATTTATTTATCTCCTCCTTACTTGTAAATCGCAACACATATACAACGGTAAAAATTTGCAAAATGAAAAAAAATCAGCCACGCCCACTTTTATTACAAGGTTCAGCTTCAGAATGCTTCAGAAGATGACACATTAGTGATCAAATCAAACGTTCATAGATATAAAAGAATCGGTCTTTGCCGAACATAATTTAAGCCCTTTTTTAAAAAATTAGCTCTATTTTCATAAAAATAATAAAAAGGAAATATTTTCACATTTTCTAATGCAACTCCCGATCCGATTCGCAAACCAATTTTACACTGTTCGCTCTATCAAATTCTTAGGTAGTTAGTTAGTTACTAAAATTGTGCTTAGTACAAAACGTATTTTGCTTTTATTGCTAAATAACTTATTTAATAATTTAAATTGATATCAAATCGTAACTGAGGAATTCGTTTTTTATATAAACTACAATAAAAAATAAAGGAAAAGAGAAGAAGAAAAACTATGAAGAAAGAGAAAATCAAGGAAATAAACGTTAAGACAGAGAAAGGAAACAATTACGCTTACCCGACAGTTGACATCAATAGTTATAAAATTTTATATATTATATATTACATATAACGCGTTGTGAGTGAGATCCATCCATCTAGTGCCACCCACCGCATAACGTTAAGGTTAACACTGTGATAATTGTAAGTACAATGGCAAGAATGCCAACGATGACGATGACGCTGACGATGACGATAACAATGATAATAATGATGATGATGATGATGATGATGATGATGATGATGATGATAATGATGATTAAAACTAACTGTTTCTTGTTTATATTCATCTTAAGTCTCTTGAAAGCGCTTACATGCACTCACATAACGTGCCGTGAAATGGAAACTAAAAATAATAGGTAGCTAACGAAAATCGATTTGAACAGAGAGTGAAGTAAGTAAAACAGCTATTGTTGTTTTTCAAAGAACATCAGATAGCTGACAACTATACGATCCAATATGCAAGGACAAGATAACGAAAAGGTCTTGACAAAGAACAAAAGCAAAAAAAAAAAAAAAAAGAAATTTTTGTAAGCATTTTTATATAATATTTATATTAGATTTACATCGTTTTTTTATCTCTTTTTTTTATTTTGTTTTTATTTTTTATTTTTTTTTTGTTTTTGTTTTTGCAGATAATATTTGAAACTTTTATTGCGAAGGACTAACTAAAATGTTGAAAAGAAAGGCCTCCAGCCTACCAACAGAACAAAAACGTGATTTCATCTGTCACAACAGTTATAGCAATTAATTAATTGTTTCAATTGATTGATTTCTTTACATAAGAAGAAAAAAAAAACATAAATTGGCACACATTAGCAAAATTTTCTCAATTACACAGTACCTGACAAAAGTTGCGAAAGAGGCAGGAAAATCATATGCACTCGTGATTGTGTCTTTCAAATCTATTAATGCTTTAGAATATTTGCGGGCATTAAGTTGAACGCTACTCGCGCTTAAAATGACGAACGGTCTTTGAGTATAACGCAAGAATTGAACCATGTTTTCCTTTGCTTATGATAAACTAAAATAAATATCTACCGTTATGTTCCAAAACTTGTAAAATTAGTTTTCTTGTTAAGAATTTATTATACTATAGTAGTAAAAATTGTAGCTTTCTACCAAACCATGCCAAGAATTTGGTTAAGTGATGTGCGTATGGGATATCGAATAGTCGACTTCCACCATTTTCATTATTAGCGTGATATATACGCATGGCTGCACTACGGCTGCGGATCGAATAATGCAAAAAAAATTCTTTTAAATATCTGCTACGGGACTGTGAGTTATATTTTTTTTCCTTTTTTTTTTTAATGACTCTCTAGATGAGTGCAAAACTATGTGAAGATAATAGAATTTGGGAGGGGAATTAGATTTTAACCTTAAATAAAGATCAGATATTATCGGGTACCTATTGTAATGAGCACGGTATGTCTTTATTGACCTCACAACTTATTGTCACTCAATACTTTGCGTTGTTTATTTAAAAAAATAGCCAACTCTGCAAATTTGATTTCCACCAAAATATACATAAGCAATAACCATGCGAATAGATATATATATCTATATATATGTTTGTTTTTTTTTTATATATATACACAAATATATACATAATTTTTGGTACGAATCAGCATTTTGTCAGCATTACATATCCCACACCTTGTAATGTAATATCTACAAATTTTAAGTAATGTAACATCGAATTGCGGTGCTTCTGCTCTATGATCAATTAAAACAGATTTTATTAATCTAGGAATACATGTTGTTGGTTCCTTTGATTCTGATCCTTGAGTAGGCTAAGCTAAAAGTTTGTTCCATCGTCACTTTTCTCAATACACGTTAACACTTTCACATATAAAATCTCAAGCGTTGACCACTAAGACAGGAAGCCAGCAATTAACATCAAACTGACTAATCACAACTAAGATTAGCAATAGAGTTGACTTCGTGAACATGCATTTGCCTGCAGCTCCAGGCTAAGCTAAAACGACGATATACTATCAGAAACGGAATTCTGAGAAAAAATCAGTTCAACGACAAAATCATTTCACTTATGAAACAATACGATACAGGAAGTTAGGCTACAAACATTGAACAGTGCTCTCATAATGGTTCTGAAATAGGAACACACCACACGGCTAACATGGCTAACAATTCTCTAAGTTTCAATAAAAAGAACACGAAACTACCAGAAATTAAGCTAAACAATAACAAAAACAGGACAGACACAGTCCACACAACCTTAGATATCTCAATGCAACAGAAACAATTTGAACCGGGAACAGGAGCGGGAACAACTAAAGTTACTGTTGCATTTTGTGCAATAAACTGCCATTGCTAAATCAAAAGACTATAATTTGCATTAAAAATTTGTTCAAATAGTTTTTAAAAAATGAATATTAACAATCGTATCAAATAGCTTAGAATCGCTAACATTTCTCTATATCGATTGCATTCATAAGCACTGATAAAAGTCGCAATAGGAATTTGTAAAGAGCTCTTGACTGCATACGGAAAAATCTACATCCAATGCTCATTCTCGCTATTCCTTATCCTTACACATTCAAATCGAACATAGACAATACTACTATTACTCTCGCCCGTCGTTTTTGTGCGTATAATCCTCCTTGATCGCCATGGTCTCTGTAAATGTGTAGGAGATTTTCCCAGAAGAGGCCGAATTTTAAATATCCTACACCACTTTGATTGATATCATACTTAAATTACTTCCATGTGATGGCTTTTTCGTCACAAGAGCCCTTAGATGGGAAGGTCCGGAAAATGAACTCATGTTTTCATAGTCTACCAGGGAGCAGATTTATTCGGCGTCAATTTCTGCCATGAAATTTTAGAAATGATACGCTCTCGCCGTGTAAGAACTTGTTTTAAATAAGAATGTAGAGAGAGAGTTTGTATGTAGCCCCCATCTAGTCTAAATTTTTGTACAAAAATGATTCTAAATCGATTGGCATATTGAACGATGAGCCGATCTTGGATATGCAAACATTTAATAAGATTAATATCCTGTTACCACAAGTCGTGTAGCGAGAGTATTAAAGCTCATCTAACTGTCCAAAAATGTCCACAGAAATATAGAATATTTTTAATGACCACTGGACAAACAAAGGGTTGTAAAGCGACGTACATTGATTTATAATGGCAAGGGTCAGATAAGCAAATAAGCATTAGGGAGATTTGATTTTGTTTTTAAATGGGCTGGCAAAGGGATAAACCAAAGGCGTTACGCGCACACTTGATTATTGAATTCTAATCTAATGGTTTTAAAAATCCCTGCTTAGATTCTTAGATCAAGAATATAAAAATTTTGAATATTACATACGAAAGGTTAAACCAAATACGCCATCCCTTCATCTACAATGAGCGCAAAAGAACAAGAAGAGAAAACGGTATTAAAAGAAATTGCGGATGGGTTTAATATACCTCGCAACGTAGTCTTTCTGCTTAATAATATTTGAAGAGGTTTAAGTCTTAGATGAATAAATAGAGTGTCAGGTTAACTGCGTGGATGCTGTTGTTAAGGTATTGTTTGATTTGCCCGCTTAACCTGCAGAAAGACAAAGGGAAAAAAGAAAACGGAATACTATCATTATTATTACTTTCAATACGCGCTCAAAATGTCTTAATAACAATTGCTTACTAGTCAGCAGTGGTGATGATGAGAGAACAAAAACGAATTGATGTCTTAAACAAACCAAAAACAACACCCGCACCAAGGGCGCTGTTTACATACACATAAAAGCATTTCATTTTTTCCCGCATTTTTTTATTTTTTTTATTTTTATTTTTATTTTTTTATTTTTTATTTTTTTTTTTGGCAAATGGTTTATGCTATTGACGGTGATGATTATTTGCCCTCACTCATCAGCATAAGTTCAGAGAGGGATCCTGTGCAAAGCTTTCGTATTAGATTTTCTATGTGCACGTGTATCTGTGTAGGTGCGCGCTTCTCTTTTCTAAAACTCTTGAAACGTTAGTTTCCTTTCTTAGAAAAAAGTAACGAGTAAGCAATAAGAAAATCGATGAAGTACCTAACACCCCGCAGGTTATATTTACTACCCGCGCTCACAACTTATTCAACAGAAATTCCATTTTAAAAACAAACTGTGAATCTAAAGAAGAGCAAATAAGAGAAATAAAGCAAAAAAAAAAAAAAAAAAAAACAGAGAAAACAAGAAAATGCTTGAAAAACCAAACCATTCATTAAAGGATTTCTCGGAAAACAGAATTCATAACCAATAAGAATACAAGAGATTTGTAATTTAAGCAGAAGCCTGCTTTCCCATTCACTAGCGTATCGGAGCACGTTAACGCGGGTACTCCACCAACTTCAAGATTCTCCAACTCTTCACCCAAAAGCGAAACTAAGTAAAAACTTTTTAGAAAAATCTTAGAAAAATTGTAATCGTTTAGGTAGGGTATTGCGTATGTTTCATTCAACTTGCTTCTCTAATGGTTGCTCTTCTTTCTTTTATCTCTCGCATAATTTCTTCCTTATGGTCTCCTCTATCGTTTACTTGCACGGAATATCGCAATCGCTATACCGTTGCCAAGAAATTTGTTTGCACTATTCCGGTGTAAAAGATATTTTTTCAATATTTTATGTCAAGAGTTTTTCACTTTTTATGCTACTACTGGTGAGCGATGTTTATGAGAAGCATAATGGGAATATTAATAACAATTTTCGTTATTACAAAATTTTTCAAATAATTTAATACACGCAAGGGTGTATGTATGTTCATGTACCATGTACCTTCAGTGCATTTCTTTTCTAATTTCTTATGTGATGACGATAATTAATTTGCTCAACTTGAAGATGTTTTCACTTTTATGAGTGTGGGAGGTAGAGAGACAGAGAGTTGTCAATTATGTCAATACGTGCAGTAAAATCTTTAAAATCCTGGCAAATATTGCAAGTTTTTCTGCATTTAAACTAATATTCGTCGACCAGAATGACATTCTTAGTGCGAGAATGGACATAGAAAATACTTTCCCCACATTTCCATTCGGGTTGTTTTCTAAGGCCTGAAAGGAACGTGATCTCTTCCAAGTTTCGATTGTGAAAATTAACTAATGACAAAATTCACGTTTATTTCATATAAAAAAAAAAAATAACGGACTCTAGGGGACCGCAATAGGTCCCCTAGGCATAGGAACACGCGTTTAAGGTTAAAGAAAAGAATAAGTTCGCATTCTAAGTGTAGATTAACGCATTGCTCGGCTTAATCGTCGATGGAAGATCGTTGACGTACAAGGCATAGAGTCTTAAGATGTCTCCTTGAGGGAAATCCGACGTCATAGCAAGTTTATTAAAGATGAGTTGAGCTGGAAAGAAAGCTAAAAGATTTGTTATACAGATAGGAGTTTTCTCCTTTTAGTGAGTACGATGGGAAACCCGATCAATGACCTGTGATTAACTCATTCAAAAGTTTTACGAAAATCAGTGTACTATACGTGTACTACTTGCATTTGTCGAGCGTTAAAGAATGCCCTGAAAACATGGCAAAGATTCGCTTCATTGATTGATATCCTCCTTTTAGAAAGCATGTTGAATTGGTGAAAGACATAGAAGATTTGAGTAGCGATTCGTTCTCAAACAGTCTTGGTACGATACTCGACTTCTCAACGAGATCTTTACATTGACACTTGCACATTTCCATAACGAAGGTACTCTTTACACGTTATGATCGGTTTTACTGAGGAGATTATAAATATTTAGAACAACAGCGCATAACGGAATGCTATTGCCATTATATTTCATATCGATAGAATCATCCGCATTTAAGGGAGTACAGGGAGAGCAGATTATTAATACAATTTTCATTAGAGTGCGCGGTAGTGTTCTACAGTAGAAAGAGTTGAAAATTGCGATAAGCATGGCGAAAAGATAACTGTAATGGCAATTAAAACATCACGTTTAGGCAATTCATATTTCCCAGAAACGTGGTAACTAATGGAAAGAATATCCGACGAATGCGGGGTAATATCTTAGCAAGGTTTCCCTAAAAGCCAAGTATGAAAATTCTACGAAATTCTCACTGAATTTAACTATGCAAGCTGAACTATTGAGTTTAGAAGCCCAACATTTCGATAAACAATAGTCATTGAGTCTAAGAAATAAGTCAACTTTTTGGACGTGGAAGAGTTTCTAATTCGACAAACGGATCTTTTCATTGTAGGCGCAGTGATATATTATATACAAAATAATTTGAAGATTTGCAGTAAATAAATTTGATCTTAAAGATTGGAGTAAATGAGCAAAAAGATCAAATAGAAATTTTATAAAAAAAAAAAAAAAAAACAAAAAACAATAGCACCACCCGCGCATGTTAATCTTTATCTAATTTGCCTATCTACATCTAACTAATCGATCGAGAAAGTCAACATCGAAATATTATATTTAAAAGAATCGGCTTTAGTCATACCAATGGATTCTTAAGAAAACCTCTCCTTCAGATTGCAAAATTTAAACAAAATGTTATGATTAAATGTAGTCTTAGTATGAATGCGAAAGAAAACCTTTCCAACATTCAAGACTATTGCACTATTTGAAACTACCTGAAATAGTTATGTAAGTAAAATATTTAATCTTAATAAAGCGCGTAGATAAATTATCGCGTCTGCCTATCTTGATTGAAATAAATTATAATAACAATAATAATAATAATAAATGAAAAATTTCATCAAAATCATATTTGAATCTTTTCAAATGAAAGATCCCACAACAAGACATTGTGAACTGTTCGACTTTATGCGTTCATATCCTTGTTGTCAGACAATTTTTATGAAAAATTGCCTAAAAATGTCTTTATATATAGTACCGGTTAAATTATTATCTGGCTTTGTCAAGCAATCTTTCCTTTAAAATGCATTTCGTATGTATTCAGTTTTTTTTTTTTTTTTTTTATTACTTTCCTTTATTCGTTTTGAGTTCAGTGTGTGTGTGTGTGTGCGTGTGCATGTGTTTGTGTGTGGGTGTGTGAATGTATGTATACTATAATAGTTTACGTAAATTTTAATAGCTGATAGTGTTATAAGAAAATGTGATACAAAAATAATAATAATAAATGATTGTAATAACAATAAAGAAAATAAATTTGGTTTTCCTTTTCAACTTTTCTGAGCAAATTTTATTTTTATACATACACACCTATTTGCAATATTTACTGCATTTTATTATAATTCATTACGAAAAAGTTTCTCTATGCTTCTCGATGCTGTAATTATAATATCGTCACCTAGTATAGATTATGTCAACCAATTGTGAACTTATTCATACCATCTCAGTCAAAACCGACAACATCACCTCCATTAAGTTGAACAAATAAATATTTATTTATAAAGCAAACAGTTCGGTTGCCTGCCGTCTGACCGGCAATTCATTATTATATTAATGATAAAAATTATTTGCGTTTGTCACATTTGCTTGGTTGTCCTTTTTGACTGTTTGGCCGGCTGATAATATAAATGCGCCGACCGTGCGCTCGGCATGCTCCACTCAGCTAACGTAATAAAATAGTCTACATGTGCATAAATTAAATTTTAATGGTTTTTTTATGCCGTTAATTATATGTGGGTCGATCGCCAATAATGCACTTTCATTATTAATGTACTACGATTTTCAAAGAGCGTTGCCACATATACATAGCATAGCATAGCATAGCATATATATCGAAAAATATTATTATATATAGTAAAAATTTAATAAAATTCCAAAAGTAGTAAAAATATTTTCAATATTATTACTAATGGCATACACATGTGTGTATGCGTATTTGAGTTGAGTTTTTTTTTTGTTTCTTTTTTTTTTCTTTGTTTTGAAATAATGCTTTGCAAAAATAAGCGAGAGAAAAATGTGGCTTATACGACCCCTGTGAGGCGAATTTTTTATGCCCTAAGATATCAATGCCAAACAAGAGCATTCAGAAAAAATATACTGCTTTTAAAATTCTATATATAGGGCGACAAGTAGTTGGAGTATTAGAAATATAAATGGACTGACAAATATATGGTTAGTCAGACGATAGATTAGCCCAAATTAGCATTGCCGACAAGCGGATGCATGTAGACATAACTGACAAAGAGACGAGCTAACAGTTAGCACTTTGAGCAGATCGAGGTTGGAAGTCAGTTAGCCCGGCAAAGAGAGAATAGATGGACGGGCGAACAGACATACCAAAAAGCAAACGAAAACGGATAGAAAGCTTTTCATATGAATAGAGGGAGAGTTGGTGAAATGTGAAGGCACACAGGTAGCCAAGGGTCGAATGGCGAAAAGGCGAATAGATTAATAATTGGGTCAAACGAATAGAAACGAACAGTGTCGACCAACCGATGAATACACAGCAAATTGAATGACGTAGAATTATATGCTAGTAAAGAGTGCACAATTATCAGTTTCAAACGGAATGATAATATTAATATACCTTGTCGCTCTCATAGCGTTGGGAAGAAAAAACGTAATTGATAACAGACTATGTGCGAATGTGTGTTTGCAAGCGCATTAATGGAACCAATAATACGCATATGTATATATATAAAAACCTACTCATATAGTTATGACAATTTTTTTTCGATATAAATAAATTCATGAAATTGTTAAAGTTCATTGCAAGCCGAGTGATAGTGAAGAAAATAAAAGGTATAAAGTAAAATCAACTGCAGCAACAGCACATCATCACCATGTTGCTATATGGTTTAACACATTTTAAGCGTGTATACACAAATGCATACGCACACGTAAACGCACAAGCGCACAAACATATGTGTGTAGGTAGAGTATTTCCGCTATTATGAATAATTATTAAACAGGAACAAATGCTCTCTCGATTGAAATTGAATGAATCGCAGTGAATTGCGTCGCGTTGCGTTGCAAATTAATGGGCGACAAAGAACAAAAACAACACAGTAATAATATAGCCAGCTCGCTTATTTGGTAATGAGTGCGTGAATATGAATTATGTAACTGTATGCATGCGAATATCTGTATGAATATGCCGATGTTTACTCGCATGCACATACACGTGTCTCTTTGTAATGTGATCAGACTTATTATAACATTATACTTTTTTTTTTT
>NW_023998414.1:19750945-19769900 GCF_014805625.2 Glossina fuscipes | reverse complement strand
TGTGTGTGTGTGTGTGTGTGTGTGTGTGTGTGTGTGTGTGTGTGTGTGTATGTGTGTGTATGCATTTTCGGTTTTCTCGACACATACATGACTAACACACACCTAGTAATACACGAATGCAATAAGCAATACAGCAATCGAACACAATCAGGCATTAACTTATCCATTGATTTGCTTGCTACTATAGATTGTTTTCGCATACAGTTATTTGGACTGCAATTATAGCACCCGCATCGATTTGTGCCTTACTTTGGAAGCATGACTGAGTTTTTTTCTACATGTATATATATATATTTCTACATGTATATATATACACGCACACACAATAGCTCGGCATTTAATTATTGACATCAGCTTTCAGGTAATTACCGTAAATGTTTTATGTGCCGTATTAAATTTTTACAATACAATCCGGTTCTGCCAGTTTTTCTGTTTATGGTTTTTTGTTTTCCTCGCTGTAAAACGGTAAATTATAGCAACGAGCAAACAGAACAATAACAGGCAACATCATCACCCTATCAGCCCAAAAACTCGTACTGAACCAATAACTCTGATGAAAAAGTTGGTTTTTGTTTATATCTACGAATTTATATGTCAGAGGAGCTTGGATACTAGTACATAGTTACAGTAGCAGGACGAACGATGAAAAAGCCAGAAGATGTAGTACGAGACCAGATCCTTCTTTTCGTGTATGTTTGTCTTCTACATACATACACACATACATACACACATACACACACACACACGCGCGCGCGGGCAAGCACACCCACCCACACGTATATCTTTTACTGTTCAGTGATGGCATACATACATATGTATGCTTTTTTGGTTTTCGCTATTTTTCTGTCCTTTTTCTTTGTTCTTATTGTTGTTGTTGTTATTCGTTTTTGTTCATTCTGGCAGCTTTTGCAATTATGCACAAAAGCAGCCATTGAGTAATCTTTTTTAACTACAAATTGGATTGGATTGGCATACAATCGCTTACATGCACATAGACACACAGGCACGCGCATATATACCAATATACATGAAGAGGCGCGCACGAACATATATAGCCACTTACATACATCATTACGTACAAATGCCATCCCGTAAATCTGTTCACAAAATAAAGCTTTTGTATATCCGGGGACCCTTTCCTCTCCATCGTATCACTTTGCTTTACTTTCTTTTTCACTTACTCGCTTTTTTCCCCTCACCGTCTGATACAATAGCTTTATAGGTTTTTTCGCTTTTATTTATTTATTTATTTGGTTTTTTTTTATTGTTTTTGTTTTTTTTTTTTTTGTTAGTATACGTATATATAAAAGCGGTTAACAGCTGCTGCCACATAGCGGAAATAAAGCACACGCACACAACCACATATATACACAAATTAACAATTATTTCCCATATTTATTGATCAATACTAGCATTTTCTCCTTCCCTCTCTCGCTCTCTCTCTCTCTCTCTCTCTCTCTCTCTATCTCTTCCACTCTCTCACTCTTTTTTTCGTCTGTACGCGTATGCCAGCGTGCAGACTTGCTTGTTTGTATATATGAAAGTATTATTGCGCGCCATTTAAATAAACCAAAAATTATTAATTATTACCAACATTCTTCCATAACAATGCACGCACAAGGCAATATGTATCCTTGCGTATCTCTGATTGAGCCAATGAATTGTTTTTTGTGTTTTTCTTCGTTTTTTTCATTATTACTATTATTATTATTATTATTATTATTGTACTCAATTGCTGTAACCAATTTGACTGGCATTAAAGTAACAACGGTGTAAGTTGCTATCATTGGGCATGTACCTGTGTGCGTATATCTGCAAAATATATTTACACTATACCCCCGTATCGCAATCATTAAGAAATATTTTAAATCTATGCAAATGCTTACCTTGCGTATACGGATTGCTTATATAGCAAACGAACAAAAAGAAGAAGCGAGCGACACTTTACAGATCGTTTTCAATACAGTTTCCGTATATTACTAAGCTTATGGATTTCAATGATGATGGAATGATGAACTCTTAACACACTCAGTCTAAGTGTATTCTTATTTCTGAGTTCAAGGATTTCTATTCATATCCCATAAGCTAGCTAAGTGCAATTCTTCGAAGGCAGATCGGTTTTAAATCAATTTTCGAAACAATTTTTGCGTATAGATACAAATACAAAGTAGAGGAATTTGCAAAATTAGTTATCATAAAGTTATTATTATTATTGTTATTCAAGATATGTCTGTGTGATAATATTCCTTGAAAAATAAAAAGGGCGAAGACGAACTCGAGCAAATTTCTTTGCGTTCAAAAAACTTGTACGATAGTCAAAAATAAAATTTCGCCTTAGTTGATTGGTAGGTTGAGGAAGCGATGAATCCCACTGTAGGCAGATAAATTGTTTACTCTGTATCTTCATTTCGTCTTCAATGTTTCTTTCTTTTTCATAATACTGCGTCAAATTCATTTAAACTTTTAAATTTATTGATCCATTTCTAATAATTTCAACGTTATATTGATATACATACATATATATACATACATATATATATATTGATGAGCGTAAAGGGCTATAAAATGCTTTATGTTCTAAAATTTTCGCTGCCATTTTAGTCTTGTTGTATGTTCATTTTATAAGCTTCATCCTACTTATTTGGTATTGAAAAAAAAGCAAAAAATAAAATAAAAACAAAAAGATTAAAATTCAAGAGATTTCTCTCTCCTCATCTAAAGAGCGAGGAAAATCGTTAAAAATCTTACTATAATTCAATCTTAATGGCTGCAATTCACCTTTATTTTGGATTGCTTTCGGAATGACTTCAAGTCCCGATGATTGTATTTTGCTCATTAGGATCGGTAAACTTAATCGGTAAAATTAAATTTTTTGCAGAGCGGAAAGCTATATATGAGGAAGAAAAACATTAAAAATTGGCTCCCCACCCAGATAAAGAGGAAGAAAGTAAGAAAACAAAAAAAAAAATTCGGAGAAAACATTCCAAAGAGGTGACAGTGGTATCTCTTCAAATTTTCTCTTCTTCTTTCGCCGACCATCTACTGTATCCCTGTTCTCGTACCATAGTGATGTTATTGGATTTGCAGCAAACAGAATTATTCATTAGATATAACGTTACATACATATGTGTGTGTATCCTCGATCATGGTGGTTATCAACTTTTTGCTTGATTACTGCGTTACTGCAACTCCTACATATCGACGATCTTATAGTATAACAAATACATCAGTCAATCGGCAATAGATATCTTCTCTGGCAATAACTTCGTACTATTTTTCAAAAAGCCCAATCCGCAAATGACGTTCGCCGAAATTTCCTGGCATTTGGGTTAAGCGTTCTTTAGCTTCGACGCTTTCCTTGCTGTTTTCCAAATAATCCCTTGTCTCGTATATATATATGGAAAATCGGCTGTAATTATTATTATTATTATTATTACAATTTATTTAAAAAAAGGAAATAAATATTAGAACTAAAAAGGAGGATGAGCAACTACAACTGTCGGCTCTTTTGTTTCTCTAAGGCAGTGTAGACTTCGTTAGCTTAGTTGCTTTAATAAAGTAAAATTTATATATATACATTTACACATTAAGTATGTGAATGACTGCTTCCCGATATAAAAATTGATTATAATTCTATTATAATTCTAAAAAAATATTAGGAATTGGTTCGTACAATGTATATAGCCCAATAACAACCGCAACAACCTGGATAACTGGTGATTTGAGGCTATCCATAAACGAAGGCACATTTGGTCACCGTTATAAGAGTGAAGTCATGAGTCGAACAAGCAATATCTAGTCATCTAGTGCATTATTAGTTATAAGGCGAAAAACCGTCCAGTTACATATTGGAGCTGGTAATGTTTCATAGTCAAGTTCCCATAAAGGAGGTGGAATCTATTCACGCTGAAAACATATTGCACTTGTTGTGCTTTTTATCCCAATTGCATCAAATGTTATTGGTTTCCTTCTGGCAGTTTCCATCATTTCGAACACATCACAAGCGCCACACGGCCCACCTACCCAAATGAAACCGTAAGAAATATGCAAGTATATATCGTCCATGGTTGGCCTACTCTGCATTCTGATTGTTTGGTCTTTGCCTATTGTAACACATCCATCGTTCAACACACGTAAGGATTTAGTAGCGCTCTACTTCGGAGCGAGGAGGAGGGAAAGTAAAGTTTTCCGCAAAAGCCATTTACTTCTTCGCTCTCTATTTTTTTGCCACACAGAAGTCCATCTATGCAAGGTTCATATGCTTTTTAGTGTGAGATATTTGTCATTTTCAAATGAAGAAGAAGTGATAGCTTTATGCGCAGCAGCGCTAGAGTACTGTTTATGCTTTCGCTTAGAAAACGGGGGCCCGTGGGGATACACGCCCAACAGTAGGCAATGCTAACTCAGTCGAGCAAGATGGGCACCAGTGCTCGATTGATTTTCAAATTTTAGTTAAAAGGAAATCTTGCCTCAGCTAAGCGAAAAGCACTGCTCATTGTATTTTGCATATTTTTGTTCATTTTATTTCAAATTTGCATTTATAATTTCATAATTTTCTTCATACGCAAGCTATGCAGAATGATAATGACGACGAATCGCAGAATAGTATTACGTATGTGTTTGGAATTTTTATAATTTTTTATAATCAAGTCGAAAGGAACGCTAAATATGCAAATGTATAAAGTTCATCATATTGTTAGCAAACAAAATAAATAACAAGAAGGAAGATGCTTCAAAGTTATCTCCAGCGCTATGAAGCCCCTTCACTTGCAATATATTATTATTTTTTGTGAAAAAAAAATCCCTGTAAAAATGAAGACAGAAAATTTTTCTGTGGTTTTGTGGTTAAAGAAAACAAAATTAAATAAACAAAACATTATGTGCATGTAACCAGTATTTGCGAAAGAGGCCCAAGTCCAAAAACTCAAGCTAATATTATATCAATCAACAGGCGACCTACGATTTTATTAAACCAAAAAAAAAATTTTTTCTGCGGTTTATTTGAAGTTTAACTGTAAAAATGCAATTAAGTATCGTCCACATTAACAATGCATTCGTACGAAAGTGTACGAAAATTAAAATATTTAAATATCTTAAATTGTGAATTATAAGAGTTAAACACTTTTATAATTACCGCTGTCTACGTAGAGCATACAATCGGAGTATTTTATATTTGAAGTTTTTTCTGCCTTCCTTTGTCGACGAAAATAAATTAAAATTCGTATCTGTGTGTGCGTGCGTGTATGCGTGTATGCGTGCGTGCGTGCGTGTGTTTGTGACAATCAAATTCAATTAGTTATGTGTGTGCGAATGCACGACTGCACATATATATATTTATCATATATATTATATATATATCTTTGCACATCATTCTATCATTCTATAATATAGTGAAGAATGTTTCAATACTTATATGCTTTTGTAATAAAATATAAACACATAATATCTACCACCTGGGCCTGGAATTAAACAACTTTCGAACCAATTATTCTACTTCTAATGGTTGCTGACTGCTTCTGCTGCTGTTGCTGCTGCTGCTGCTCTTGTTGTTGTACTTGTTCTTACAGTGCCTGCCTTAGTTAACACAACAACTGCTACGTGCAGAAATAGTCATGGGAACCACTTACACAAATAACTCCAGAATGACCAAATGTTAACCGAAGCTGGGCAACAACAAAAACATGTTTCAATAGATATCATTATGAACAACTTTAGCATCAATATCAATACAAATGCTTTCGTTGACCGCGTTTGAATGTATGTATTATGTTTGTGAAATAACGCATATTTATATATTTATAAACAGAAATGCAAGTTAACCAGTGTGTATGTGCATGAACTCAATAAATAAATGAATATCAATGACCAACCCGATGATGTGTGTGCAGCAGCAATAGCAGCAGATACATTAGCAACATCAACAAGAACAAGAGCAACTATAACAACAACAACAACAACAACAACAACAACAACAACACAAATCCTATTAGCTACCAAATAACAACAGAAAAACACCTTGCGCGCTTTTAAGCTGTTAGTGTGAAATCTTAGACACTAAAAGAAAATGAGAGAAAAAAGAAAAACTAACCTAAAAAAAAAAAAACAAAATAAAAAAACTAGTAAAGCAAACAACGCGCAGAACAAGTTATAATTTTTTATTACCAGTTGGTTATACCACACTAGACACTACACTACTACGATGCTAGCAAACCAGAGCTAACAAGAGCAACGAAGCGCATAGCGTGCGTTTGCGTGCATTTGTGTATGAATTTATGTGTATTCTTTTCTATATACACTACGATAAAGGCTTATACCTGAGGCTTGCAGTGCGCCGGCGCCCATGCCATTACCTAACTTGGAGTACTAAACCATGTCGTTTTAACGCTTTGTTTAGTTTTTTCGCTTGGACAATATTGCCGATACTGTATGTGTGTGTGTGTGTGTGTGTGTGTGTGTTGTCATTTGGCTGTATTGTTGTTGGAAATACATGTGGGTTTGCAGCGTAAAACTTGATTTAATAGAACGTTTAACTTATAGAAACTGGTCTTTAACGTGGATATGAGCAGAAAAACAAAAATTAACATCTATAAAAACAACAACAAAAATAATAACAATAATAGCAGCAACAAAAACAACAGCAATAATAACAACAGCAACAGGAAAAACAACAGCATCAGCAGCATCAGCAGCATAAGCAACAAAAACGTAAACGCAAGCAACAACATAAACAAAAACAACAACAATAATGGTAGTAATAATAATTTTATCAACCTTTAGACTTGTTTTGCAAGACTTGTTTGTAACTAGCTGATTTCTTGCAATAACCTATATGCCTCGGTTGTATGTGTGTGCGCGCGTATATGTTTTGCACTCACAAAATATAGCCGTTTATTATTGTCATAGTTGGTTGTCGATGAAACATTGAATTGATACCATCACTACGTAATACCTGTCATTAATGATTCACTAACTACTATATACGTAAGTGAATGAGTGCAACACACACAAACACACACATACACACACACATGAATACACATACATATATTGTAAATGTATGTATGCATGTATGTTTGTATGCATCGATGGATGGATGGATGGATGGATGTATGTATGCCTATCTATGTTTATATATATATATATGTATGCATGTGCGCAATGATAAATGATAACCACCATAAGGCTTTTGAAACTGTACAGAACGTTATGTTACACATAATTTTTGCCTGAAATTATTATATTTAAGTTTTACTAATGGCTTTCAATTAATAATCATTAAAAATAATTTTTCTTAAATATTAAGCTTCGCCAACCAATTAACTGACTACTACTACTGCTGCACTCCGCGAACGGTAGTCAACTTAACTTTTCGATTAGTTTCGTTGTTTGCATTTGGCGAACGTATGTACGTATAAGTAAGGAGTAATCACACACTCCTCCCGGGGTGGTTTAAACATCTTTTAATATTTTAACTTAATTTTTTATTTCTCTAAGCATTTTGAATTTGTATTTTATCTGCAACAACCATAGCAACAACAACAACAACAACAACAACAGCAACATTTTCTGTTACAGTAACGATATAAAATATAAGCATAAATATCAAAGTTTAAGCTCACCGTTACTTTAACAATTATTGCAAATCTCGAAAGCTAATGCTAATGCTTGTTGGAAGTAAGTGCAATAAAAACTAAGGTTGGGCAGCATTATTGTGTATTTTATAGAGCAGACTATGCTGATGCTGATGGTTGTTCAACCCAAATTTGGCTAATAAACGAGTTTGGCTTTTGTATACAAATATGTTTTTAGTTTTATTTTGTTTTTTATTTTTCTCCGAACACACAACCATCGAAAAAACACTTTCAATTTTTATATATATTTTAAATGTTGCACATAAAAAAGCCCGCAAACAAAATCAACCAACCAACCAGTCAGTTAGACAGTCAGTCAGTCAGTCAGTCAGTCATTCAGTCAGTCAACCATTCAAACCGTCCGAACAGCCAGCCAGGGAGACAGGGAGCCCGCATATGTATTTTCAAATGAAAATTTTCATAATGTATTTTATGTTCCACGTTGCGAAAACGGAAAAGCAACTTGGGAGAAGAGGCAGAGAGAGAGTGAGAGAGAGAGAGAGACAGAGAGAAAGAGAAAGAGGGGGAGACCAAGTAGAAGAGATAGTGGAAAAAGGTCAAATGTGAATAAAAACCAAAGCACCAACACATCTACCATGGATATCCACGAAAAACATTTTCATATTCATAAAAAAAATAAAAAAACTCAGTAAAACACAAATTTGTTTTTTACTGAGTTTTTTTTTTTTTTCCTGGTTCTTAACAATCATCAATTAACAACAATCTACAAATGAGATTTGCAAAATTACTGGAAAAAATCTATCTTCCCATATGAAATAACCTACACATACACCCGTAAACGAAGTTAAATTCTAACCTGCAAATGGATCGAAGTAAAATAAAATCAGATAATTACTTTATATATTATCGTTCAGGGCATTGATTTCACTGTTGATACTTGCACTTATAGAAATTTCAGAACATTAATTAACTGTAACCCACCTTTCAATTATTAGTAAACGCGGAATAATAATCGAAAACTCTCAGTCAATGCGGAAGCTGCTTAGTAGATTAATTAAAAAGTTCGCGGAATTTTCGTAATAAAATACCCAGACAACTTTTATAATTGTTAAATTTTAACGACTAATTCGACGTATGAAAGCAAACGAAATTGGAGCCGATGAATGATGATGAAAAAAAATAAAGATAAATAAACAAATAAATAAATATAAAAGTAAAAATTTCTAGCTAATAATTGGAGCATCTACCAAACGAGTAAACCAGATGATAGATTATCGTTTCATTACTGAACACATCTAACTTACGTTTAGTCCGTATGTCGAGTTGCTGTCACGAATCTGCCAAATATAAAGTGGCTAAACTAAAGCTAACAAAGCTAATCCCACCAAAGGCCTAACCTAACCAGAGCGGACTTGTAAGTAAAAGCAGGATTAGGAATATGAATAAACTCGATCGGATGTCTTGTATAATAGAAAGCCTCTTAACAAAAAAAACGGTCCAACTATTTTATTCAAGATTATGTTTATCGCTAGCGAGTATTTCTCTAATTTGACGGATAGAATATCAACTCTCTGCCGAGACTGCTGTGGCGCGATTGTGTTATTAAAACGAGATAAAAAAATACATTTCCGATCTCGAAAAATGTGTACAATGAATAGTTTAATAGTTAACTAAGTGATATACATGCATGTGATATGATATACATAGATCTCTTTCGGTACTTTCACTAACAGCATAAATATTGTCGATCTTGCGTGCGTTTCGACAATGTGTGGTACTTAACCAATTTGTTTACCCATCCAGTCTCTTTCAGTTTCTTCACAGTTTTGCCTATAGTGCACTCAGATGGACGACTATGTCAACTATAATCTGCATGAAGTATGCGAGCCGAGCCGTATATACTAAAGGCTCAGGATTTTTGTAACGAGTTTTTACTATCTGAGCACGTTTAGTAGTTGATAAGCTATCCTTACTGACACAGTTCTGTTTTACATATGTCACTGAAACAGTATCGTGTCAAATCCGAACCAGGAAACAGATAGATAAAACCATGTCTAGGTCGCCTCAAATAAGTACTATTGCGAAGAAGGTCACATAAAGTTTTTTAATTAAAATTAAACTCCATATGCATTACGTACATACATACATACATATATTCCTCATTAGCGTGCATTCGTGAGCCAAACAAACCTTCCATCATGCAATTGACAATATTTACATAATTCCCTGACTCTGTTTTGACTCTCCATTGAAACCGGAATATTCGTAATTAATTCTAGTGCTTGGACACGTCCATATTTTTGAAAAACTCAATATAACAATGGCCCAGAACTTGCGAGCGATATAAATGCAACAAATTTTCAATTAATTTTTTTTTTTTTTTTCTAGTTAGATATGACTAATAAAAATATACTAAATTACTTATGAAATATGAAAGACGGCTAGGTCGACGCGAGGTTGAATGGCGACGTTTCAGTCTAAGCTTAGCATAATTTTTGTGTTTAGTTTGAATTAAAAATAAAATGAATTGAATTATATAATAAATATTCAGTTTCCAGTCATCGCTTAAAGACGCCAGAGTATTAAAATGATAGATTTTGTGATTAATGTTTAAAATTTTCATGTTTTCAGTTAATAAACTAATTTATAATTATAATAAATTTACATATAAAACACCTAAAATATTTAAAAGAACTTGTTTCTTTGCCTACAGTGGGCTCAAAAAACTCGTCATCGCTCTGAACATGTAAATAATACGCGAAACAGCAATAAAACAACTTTAAATACACTTTATTGCGGAGTTTGAGTATATAACTGGAACGATCAGAATCCCAGTGTGGATGATTGGATTCATTTCGAGATGTGATCTGTAGCCGGTAATCAAGAATCTAGATGGAACGTTGTAATTGTCTCACATAAGGTTTTATGGATGTAAGCGTTCGGAGAATGCGAATAGAGAAGAGAGAAAGAAAGAGAGAGAGAGAGGAAAGGTAGAAGACCAAGGAACATTTCTCTGTTCCCTTAGCATGTAACGCTGATCAAAAAATGTGTGAAAGCGTGAATAAGCGTGTGAACCTTCAACGCCCTAAGTGGCTCGCTATGTTCTTGAGATTATTAACATTCATATTTTTAACCAATAACTCTTATGACGATGGTTGGTTGAATGGGTTATAAGGGTTAGCATTGAAAGGGATTTGCAGTCCTTTATGCGCACTGTACTACGATGACAACATATTAAAAAGATAAACAAAAACAATAGCAAAAGCATTTAAAACGATAAAAACGAAACATTTCGTAAACATAACCATAAAATATTAGATTTGTTTGATAACTCCTCTTTCTTGTTATTGGTCATAAATACGAACATGAAAAGACTTGTTTTTTAGAAGTTTTGTTTTATATTCTTTTTGTTGTTGCTTTTCGTTTATTTAGTTTGTTTGTTTGTTTTTTTTTTTTTTCATTTATTTACTTTATGAATTTTAAACGCGGACTTGTACATGTACATATCTTCAACGGTAGTGCAAACAAAGCAACAAGCAACAAATAAAAAAAAAATAGTTGAAAAAGCTGTGCTTTGCCTGAGAGCGAATTTCCGACTCGCAGCCATTCAATATGAATTTATTGCAAGCGACGCTTGCTTGTTGTACCGGGCCACTTGAGACAATTTCTACTCAGTATATATACATTTATGACCAATTCCAGTTCAAATCGATATCTGCTATCGGTTTCTCAATACAAGTCCAAAAATCATTGGCATGAAGCGTATTTTCAGATAATTGAATACACATTACAACCGAATAAAAGAAAATGAATGAACCGAATGAGAACGCATATCAATTTTGATTTTCGAAAGATTTATTTTATTTCTTATATACACATTACTTACTATTATTATCATTATTAATTTAGCCAAGAAAATCAATGCTAAGTCACTAGCGTCTAAGGCTATCGACATTATTGAAAACTCGATCGCACTTGAGAGTTAAACTAATGGGCCATTGAGACCCTTTGCTTACTCGTACACTCAAGCGGATCTTTTCCATATAATATTTGATTGTTTTTGTTTCTCGATTCAATGTTATTTCAGCTTAAGTTATAGCAAACACTGTACCTTTTCTTCATCCGGTAAGTTTAACTTTCTCTTTAAACGATTTAATAATTTCGCGAGTTAACAGATTTATACGCAGAAAAGTTTGGCCTGCCATTGCAAGCAACACACAGGACGATGACTATTTTTCTAAGATTTATCAACGGCTTCTACGCACCTGAAACGAACACTGGCTTCCCTTTGTACTTAGTGAAATCCATAGGTTCTTCTTTGCATAATATTCAGTCTCCTGTTTAACTTTATCGCTTCTGGCAACCCTCCGGGCCGTCACTTAGGGCCGTTTAAAAGCAATTTGTGCTGCTTCCTCTTAGCAATTTGGATTGGGAGCCCATTTCTCGATGTGCCTCCTTATGAGCAAAGGTTGCTTCTGTTATCCATAGCGTCGCTGGAGAAATGACTTGTCGTTTCCTTCTTAATTAAGTTAATTAATTAACTTACTTAAGATTCGTCCACTTTACGTTATAAGATAAACATTAATGTCACTAATCGCTTCTGTAGACATTTTATTTTCATTCAGCCGAGTCATTGTAAATGTTATTAGGAGCCGTTTAATCCGTTCAGAGCTATTTGCATGAACCTAAATGGTGTCCATCACTTAGATGGGCAATGATGGACTCTTTAAACTCCGTCAAAGTGACTATGATTAATACGAGTGATTTGCGTATATTGGATTTAAACTAACTTGCAATCTTAATATCGAATCGAAAATTTAATTTATGCTGTTTACCGTTATCGGTTGCCAAGCTTTTTTTTATATTTGCAGTGGTTTAGAGGTACACTTGAGGCAACTTGGTTTTGTTCTGGCGGTTGTGGGTGTGCTTCTGTGCTATTTGTGTACACACTTTTTTTTTCTTTCTTATTTATGTATAAATGAATCATTATTTAATTTTATTTTTTTTTTTCTTTACTACCTATATACTTTATATTAGTTTTAATAATGGTTAATATAAGATTTATTGCACATTACGAGAATTTTCCCAGTGATATTTTCAATAGATGCCCTTAGAGTCGTGTAATTTCATCAAGCCAAAAATGGACTGTATGCAAGATATATCTACATATATATATATATATATCTATAAAAGATCTGCACATATTTCCTTATATATGCGTTTAGTAGCCTGCAACCATTTAAACGAGTAACGTTTTTAAGAATTTTATATAAAAAAAAGGTTTTTCGTTATCAATAAACTAACATATACCTATATAGATAAATGAATATGTATATATTTCTAGCAACTGAGAAATTGCACCAACTCAAAATATTAATGTCAGTAATATTTATATATATATACTATAACTACAGAATAAAACTATTTAAAATGACTGTAATGATTACGGCAGAGGACCGCGAGAAAAGTTTTCGTTAAATATTGGATTAAGCTAGACTCACTTGCAGACACAAACGAAATGTTTTTAAGATATTCTGTGGCTTTTTTAAATAACGCAGCATAATTTTTAGTGTTAACAGCAACGCTTACTGCCGTTAACATCTAATTAAAACTACAGATCGCTTAGAACACTTTCACGCTTGCATAACAAAAATTTGCAGTCTATATAGATTGACGGCGAACTCGTCACTTTCATCATTCGCTCTGTTTGCCGACGACATTCAATTTGATAAGGGAACCATTAAGAGGAGGGACTATGATACTACGCTAATAGCGGGGTTCTTTTGACAAGTTTTTTTTTTTTGGATGGACGGAAAAGTGAAAGAGTAGTGATACCTAGCGAGTTTATTAGGCGTATATTTAAATAATAAAAAACAATTTTATCTGAAATATATTGAAAAATGCCAACAACGAGGTCACTGTAGTGAAATATATTTAATTTCGGTAGCTTTACGACAAACAACGCAACTTGTCCAAATTTGCATTTAAACATAAATGCAGGCATAGCAGTGGGCCAGGGCCCACCCTTAAATACCCTACGCCATTTCGCTTAGTACAATGACGACGTGGTATAAGACGGACCGACGGACATAGGGACAGACAAGCTTAGATGGATACAACAAATAGTGGCGAATCGATCGATATAATACATCTTAGGAAATCTATCGCAAATCCTTTCGGGCGTTGTATACGCCTGCACAAACTTAATTCTTACCCTTGTCCAAACAAGCGCTGCCGACTATAAGAAGAAAAAAATCATTTCATCTGCATTCCTATATCTAGAGATTGGAATTGTTTGACTGGAAACGTTCACTCTTTGACCGAAAAAAGCCAGTCTTTTATCAATAAAATGTATATTTGAATTAATTTGTTGAAAATATGCCAAGTATTTCCCTAGAGATTGTTGTTTTAACGAAATTGAAAACAATTCGAATGGAAATATTGAAAACTATCATGAGTCATACCGCGTGTTGTTTTCGAAGATAGTTTTTTGAGAAAAATGCATTTAAAATTTTGCCACGCCCACAAGCATTTTTTATGTCGTTCTTTAATATTTAAGGGGCGAAAATTTTAAAGCAATAAAAAACCAATAAAAGTGTAATTCTAGGACTAACTTATAGCGATCTTACCTGTTAAGCAAACCATTTGCCGAATTTTAAGCTTACCTAAGATACAAAGCGTATTAAACTTACCTTTCAATGTTCTAAACGCCATGGTACATTTAGTGTACTCTATAATTCGTTAATTATTGTCATAGGGTTGTTAAAACTATTCCGTCCCAAACTCCCAAACTCTACTGTGCGCATAAAAAAAAAATTGTCTACGCAACATTTAACCACACCGTACGTATGTTTAATCTTTATTCTTTTTTTTTATTTTTGTAGTTGTTTTAAAAAAGGTTGGTGGGACTAATCAATACAGGAGGATTCTTAACTGCATTGAGAGAGTGGCTGCAGAAGGGGACTCAAACTGAAAATATACGAGTTTTGGAATATTTTGTTTTCTTTTTTTCCAGTATACTGACACTGATGGTCCGTACGGACATTTGATGGATAAATTCAATTGCATGTTTTTATGCTAAAATTTTCATATCAGTTGCTTATCTATTTGCCAAAAAAAAGAATTTTTATCTTTTTGATAAGACGTGAGCATAAAAACTTGGACTTCTTGTTCGTAGTTCCACAAAATATATATGTACATATATATAGAAAGCTCAAATGTGTTAGCATTCGCAAGAAAAAAAAAAAAAATCGAAAAAGTGTCTCAAAAAAAATTGCACTTTTTCACAGGACTAAACGAATTGTGAAAAGTTGAAGCAAGAATAGTTTTATCGGTCTCTTGAGTTTGTGATCATCAAAACCGAAGCAAATTTCCTTGAGTAGTTCAGAGAGAGTCCGAATCTTTCCAATAAGCCTTCGAGTTGATTTAACAAATCAGATCCCATGGACAATGATCCCAGTAACGGTATACTTAGCCATCTGTCCGTTACACTACGAATCTTTTCAACGCCCTTTCATTAATTTATAAGGTTTTTCTACATTTTGAAAACTTTATTTGTATTTAATTTTATCATTTTTGTGTTTATACACACACACACACACACCTAATTGAGAAACTTGCAGACGAGTTTTTTAATAATTAAATAAAAGCAAAAAAAAAAAAAAGAAAAAACTTGTTTTTGTCTAATAACGAATTTTAGACACCCGTCTATGATTGAAGAGAGAGATAGAAGCTTTTAAGTTTAAGATATAAATGCCAAAGCGAGTTACATTGTGGATAGCGTTTTTTTTTTTTTTTTTGAAAATTATCTGCGAGTTTACACAAATATCGAAAAGTTCTTCAAACTTTAAATCACGGAACTAAACTTTTTCTCTTTTTTTTCTCCAGCCAGCGAGCCAATCACTTAAGGGATGTCTCCCAAGCGTGTAACAGAGCGACGATCAGAAAGATGGTGAAGAAAGGGAAAGAGAGAGTGGGAAGCTGGCCGCAGCCGACTGACGGGGCTAGAACTAACAACATAGGTCAGCGAATTTTGACTTCTTATCGTCTTAGAAATTGAAGCGAATTCCCTGGCTGGCTCTAGTTCGCGTCTTTAATTGATAAATTGTTAGTCTGTCTGCAACAATCTGTTCTACGTTACGGTCTGTAACGTTTAAATATTTCACTTGTTTTGTATTTTTCATTTTTTCGCAGCGGTGTTCGCAGCGTTGGATAATTGATAGTCACTCATAATACGTATATTGTTTTTTTTTTTTTTGTCTTTTAATAACCAAGTGTACATGTAATTGATTTTTATGTTTGTGTTTGCTTTGTTATGCTTATGAAATAATAATAAATTGTGTTTCTAACATCATCACAACATCATCGTCACCAAAAATATTAAAATCATGATTCTCAACTTTATTGTAACGAGTGCCATTGAATTGCCCAGGCGCCACATGAACAAAATCCTCTTAGCGAAACATAAGCATAAATATTTCTACTAAAAGGCTTTACAACTATAAATGTGGAGCACATACTTTCATTCGCCGCCGCCGAATTCATGGGGCCGGTCTCATATTAAGTAATCTCAATTTAAGCGCTTTTTATGAATTCATCCGGTAGCCGTTTGGAATATTTTGTTTTAATTTCTTTTTTATTTTTTTTTTTTTATTTATTTATTTATTTACTTTTTTTTTTTTGTTTCAATTTTATGTTTGAGAGGGAAAAAGCAACAAGAACTTTTCATATCAACTAACTAAATTAAGTTTTAAAGCTTTTTAAAGCCGTAAAACCTGTAATATATATATAATATATTTAATGAAGTTTACAAACGATTTTCTTCAGTTACTTACTTTTATTAACATATTTCAATATTATATATTTATATATTTCAATGATTATAAAATTTTATAATGCTGTATAAAGCCGTATTCTTCCTCTATGGGCGTTATGTAACTAGATCAAATAAAAACAACAGACTATAAGTTAACTTTACTTAGCGAATTGAGACGCAACTGTACGCAACAATGACAACTGTACGATCAGTAATTGTCATTGTAGGACTATTTGAAAATGCCAAAAAAAAAAAAAAAAACTTTTGTAGCACCACTAGGAAATGCGTACAGAGCTTTCTAAAAAAAAAAAAAGGGAAAAATATAAAAACATTAAACTGATCTTTAACTGACATACTATACATATGTAGCAAACTCATTCGCGGAACATGGTACGACACTCGATGGCGCAACCTTAGCCTCGTATAGCCATGCCGCAGTTGTTCCATAATAATCATCATATGGTAACTATTGCCGCAAACATGACTTAGACATCAAATTATTAACATGACATATGCGAAGGCCATATGTAATAAGGCAACCAAACTAAGTGAAAAGTAAATTGAAATTTTCCTATTTTGATGTACGCACAGGTACAGCTACAGTATACATAGTGATAACGAAAACCCTACATAAAATCATTTGATGTTGATATTGTACACATGAAGGCATGCAAACAGGGCCAAATGAATTTTCCATATAAAAAAAAAAAAGAGATAATACAATAAGGAAAAAATTTCAACGTTTCACGTAAGAAAATCAAAAGACTTGCAAAGCACATATAGGTAAGCAGGCACTTGAAATAACCGATAGACAAGTGAAGGGGCATAAGAATGCAAATTTGTAGATTTTAATAGTGATTGCAAGGGATGGGCGCTTGAATAGATGCGCGAGATGCGCCTCTTCTATTAACTCTGGCGAAGTCTATTTACAATTTATAGGGATTTTGGCAAACTTAATATGCCCCCAGGAGTGGTAATGCAGCAATCAATGTAAATTAACTAAAACCTCGTCATCAATTTTATTTTATAAAAAATTATAATTTTTTTTGTTTTATTATTCCACATAAATCACTAGATGTGTTTTTACATGAAAAGGTCAAATTGTGACTTGCAAACTCATGTCTCCGGTATAACTAACTCATCAATAACTTATTTCGATTACGATGTAGAAAAACAAATTTTTTTTCGATAATATAATCTCATTGATAGTATAAAGCTTATGTTTTCCTAACGTTAAAAAATGACGTTTCGTTTCTCGCAATACTTATTCTGATGAATTATATAATAATTGGCGAATTACTGTTCGCCAAAGCTGATGGCACGCTTCTAATTTAAGCGAAAGCTCTAAGGCCAACTATCGAAAGAGTTATATAACTATGTTGACAAATTATCGCGCTTTCCTTTCATCTTGAACACCGATCTCAGTTAATGCGTATTTATAGTCTCGCGAAATTCTTCGATTGTGATAATCGATCTAAATACTTTTTTATACACTTTGGCTCTGATCGAAGATTAAAATTACAAACGCGAAGCCCGAAGACTTATATGTCCTTGTGACGTTTGCTTTATTTTCATAATATTCTCTCTCTCACTCGCTCTCTCTCTCTCTCTCTCTCTCTCTCTCTCTCTCTCTCTCTCTCTCTGCAGCAATCACATATTAAGCTGGAAAACAAATTTGCATTTTCCCAATATCACGACCATAGTAAGTAACTTGCAATTCACAATATACCACTGCATCATTTGAAATTTGCATCAAGACAAAGGGGGTTTAAATCTTTAATGCGGGAACTAGCGAACAGGTCACACAATAGGCAAAAATCTTTCACACCTCACCTATATTAAAAGGAGAAGAAAAATAAGATTACTTCAGCTACCAGTGTAATAAAAGCCTTGGCGCGTAACTGTGATACAACGTAATTCTTATGCTTTGAATGCTTTGAATGGCCGCCAAGGATTTACCGCAAATCGAATGCAACGATTTTAGTGGTTTCTGTTTTTTTTTTTTTTTTTCGTTACAATTTACTTGTAACCGTTGAACGGTTGAATGAAAGAACGATAACAAGTATGCTTGTTGTATGTTACTGTGTTTACCTCCAAATTGATTGCCATTATCCCAAAGAAAACTTACCAGCTCTTACTCTTACTCTCCAGCCAATCCAAAAATTAAGTGAATATGATATAGTGCGGAAATGAATCGGTGGATGGATCACTGCCCAACTAATAAAAGTTCTTTCGTTATGTTATCATTATCTTGCCAAAATATTGTGAATGTTGTAGAAAATGATGGAAACTGTTTTCATAAATATATATTGTACCAATTTTCCAACAATAAATATCTTTTTCAAGTGAGAGAGTGATCAAAGTTTTTTTGCAAACACCTAACAAAAAAAATAAAAAAAATTCCCCATAAAATCTTTGAAATCTATTTAGACATATATATATATATATATATCTATATCTAAATATATTTGTATAACATAATTTCTCTCAATTGTTTCTGGGTGTGTGTGTGTGTGTGTGTGTGTGTGTGTGTGTGTGTGTGTGTGTG